>NC_041340.1:11180159-11495159 GCF_004354835.1 Perca flavescens
TCAACAATGTTTTTTGTGATTGTTTTTAATTTATTTGGATGGTCACTTGAGACTTCAAATACCTGCATGTATGCTTTGACAGGATAATCTCTGCTCTTTGTAACAGGACCCATGGCCTGATACCGCATGGGTGTTATTGTTGACATTTTAAATTAATGTTGACTTCTTGGCCTGACCTCTCCTGGAAAAGCTTAATAACTCAATGAGACTTTCACCTGGTAAAACAAAGGTTAAATAGAAATACACAGTGAGTATTGCACTACCATGATTTGCTTTTCACTAAGAAAAGAAAGTTATTTCACTGATTATTTTTTCAAGATTGTTAATAATGCCCAGAAAGCAAAAAGAAAGAAGAATTATAGAACTCCTTAACTTTAACATGAAGAAACAGTGAATTTCATTCAAGGATGACAAATGAATCAGGTATGGGGCCTCTGTGATGTTTTCTCCTCCCTTCCTGTTCTGCACATTTCTTTCCCGTCTCATTCGACACTTCCACAGTCTTCGCTGATCTCCTCTCCATTTTCTCATCTCGTCAGTGCAGAGCAGCAGTGAGCTCAACACATCTGTCAGCAGCTCAACTCTGTGTCATGCTCCTCCGCCCTGCTTCTCTTCATCTTTTCCTCCTCTGTCTGTCCTCCCCATCTTCCTCCCCTGCAACTCTTCAAGTCAATCAAATTCACAGGAGGAACAGAAAAAAAACAGTAAAAGCAGGCTATAATCTCTGAGATAAAAAGAAAAAAAAAAGAGAGTTAAATGTCAAGGATGAAAACCACCCGGGAAAGTCACATATTTGCCTTGTACAGTATATTTTATCAGGCCAGTTTTTTCCTCTCGCGAACCAAAAATGTAGCATGTAATATGTCTTAGCTTTAAATCTTACATACACCACCTCTGCTATTTATCACCAGTGAAGTTTACCAGATGTAGAGAAATCCACCAGATCCAAGATTTGTAAATCCCTGGGTTAGGTCATGTAGTAATATAATAACTGTTGACTTTGCAACAATTTCAAAACCGCAGATTCCTGTGAGGGATTTTGCTTCTCTGTATTTCTTCAGTGTTTCTTTTCTCAGACTTATTTTCCTTTCCCCAGTCCCTCAACCCATTGTTCAATCCGCAACACTACAATCCAAAAAGTTATGTAACAGTATTTGCATAATTAATGATCCTATGATGGTCAAAACAATCAATACGTGGGGAGGGGGATTGGGGGGAAGCAAAGCAATTACAGAACATGGGTAGATTCGGGGAAAAACCCCAATCTGTTATTTCTTTGTTACTTTATCTGTATTTGTAGCTCTAAAAAGTGGCGTTCAAATGACTATGGAATCTAGCAACGTAACAATGGCATTGTCATATTAATAAATGCGATGAATCGCAAAAACGGAATTGGACTTGAAGCCAGTTAATTGAACCTATATTGTTGTCAACACGTGGTGTCTGATAGGTCATTCCCTGGTAAAACCCACTTCCACACAGGAAGTGATGTGCTTCATGTTCCTAGCCGTGTCAACACATGCTTCCTTGGAATAAACAGAGGAGGAGTTGGATTGGCAGCTCGGGATTACTCTACAGACCTATTGGACAGAGGCACCCAAGGGGTCAGGGGCCCCTCAGCCAGATATTTTTTTTATATAAACAACGGATCACATGACTACATGTAGCGTGAAAGGGGCTGCTCGTAGTGACTTTCACTAGTCACTTTCCCTCATTGTTTTGCTTTTACTTCCTGTAACTTTACTGTTTTGGTTCACTTGCTCTCATCATCATCGTTTCTAGCAGCAGAAGGCAGGGGTTTCCAAAAATAAACCCACTGTACACTAGCTGCTCAGCACAGACAAAGTTTGCGACTATGTGGTGAATAAGTGGAACATTTAGCAGCTATAGAGTCTGATATTTCCCTCAGGAGTTGGTGGAAACCAAAGTCAAATAGTGAATGTTTGCACCGAAACTCCAAATGAATGCTAATGTTGCTCCGTGTCCGCTGGAGCTGTAAATTGTTAACTTTTTGCTAACTCATTAGCCATATCAACGTTTTACCGTGAGAACGTTGTCGGCTTGTTCTGTTGCCTTTAAGTGGCCGAAAAATGTATGAAAACTGCTTTAACATGTCTGTTGGAGGTTTAAAGAGCCAAGTTAAAAGGATAAATGCCTGCGCTGTGACACTCACAAATACTCAAAAGAGCAGTATAAGGATTTTTTCACAGTCAGGCCGTCTCTGAAAGCAGTGTAAAAAACACTAAGCAAAGTATGAAAAAAAAAACGTGTTAGAGAAGAAGAATATGCAGATTATCTTTTTAAGTTGTCTATTATCATCTTATTCTGTTCACATGTCCCGCCCTGTTGCCACCTCCACCCTTTGCAGTGCCCCATCCTTTCAACACTGGTTTTCTTTCATCATCTTCTTCCCCTAAATGAGTCAGAGAGGGAGAGAGAGAGAGATGCCAGGCCTTCACACCCTCCATCTGCACGCACTGCTTGTCCATCTGTCATCTATTCAGACGGACATGTTGACAGATGAAATGCCGACTGCAGCTCTCACAATCGAAGGGCTGCAACTATTTAGAGGACATTCACTTAAAGACAGTCCCACAGTACCGTGAGGTATTGTGCTGGACTGGAATGTCTTTCTGTGAGGTGACAGAGAGAAGCAGAACATTGATTGATTGATAGATACTCAGAGATAAATATCTTGTCTTACAGATACTGTCAAAATGTATCATCTTGCTTGGTTAGATTACATTTTAAGAACAAAGACAATAATACATAGATTGACCTTTTCTTTTAATGGCACCAATAAAATGATTACAATTGGAGAAAATACAATTTTATCCTAAATGACAATGACTGTACAAGATTGTCTATACCAAGATAATCGATAAAATGTTGTATATTCTGTCAGCATGTATAAATACAGTATCTTACAATGACATGAACATGGTATTTGCTTCATAGCTTACATTACAACCATAACACAAAATCCACTCATGCAGTATAATGCCCAATTATATGAAAAAAAAACATGTTTAAAAGAAAAATAAATTAGAAACACACTTTCTTTTTGAATCTTGAGACAATTTACAATGTTTAGTGGGCCAATGTGTTGCTAGACCTACTGTATGGTCCAAAGTATTCTCACTACTTTATCTAACACTTACTATAATTTCAACACTAATGTCATTCCATGTACATGCCTGTGGTAAGTGCACATACACAGTCTGTCTACTGGCAGTCCATTAGCTTTAATACAATAAAACTTGGGTGAAATGTGTGAAATGAGTGAAAAGGTTAACTGATCAGACAACAGTTTTTCACAGAAAAACAAAGCACTAATTGTGGAAAATGTTACTGTTTGGAAACATTTCCACCCCTCCAACATTGAAAGAAAAACTGTACAATTAAAGAATACACTCCAGCTGCTCAGGGTGACTTTCTCAACAGATGTTTTTAAATAGACGATGGAAGGACAAAGAATATTACAGAGGAAGAAGACCTATCTTCAGTTAAAGGTGTTAGTGAGGAAAATCAATTTTGATATATGCTTATTGTTGCTGTTCTGATGTACTTTAACATTTAATAATGTTAATGTTATATGTAATTTAGTTGTTATACAGGTAAGGAGAGAGGGCACTATGCTGGAACGATGAACAAGAACAATACTGTATATCTGAAGCCTGAATGTTTTATAACCTACACCTTCTTAAAAGTAATACAAAGAATTTTACAGGTTTGAAACTAAATTAAAGCAAAGAAAGAAACTAGAGGCCTGAACAGGACTTAATTTCAAAGCTTTTCAGGACAATGATGACATACCAATGAGTATTATAAAAAATGGGCATATAAGAATTTTTCATGTGTATATTTGTTCATTTTCCTACTTGAGTTTTAAGATTTATGTGCAAAAATGCATACTTAAGAACGTCCACGTGTAACTAAAGTTAGTTTCAATACATCACTTCCTGTCTCACTGTTGTATTTTGTCCTGAAGGTCTGCAGAGAGAAACTCACTTGTGCAATCAACTACATGACAAGCTTAATTTTTGTTTAAAGTTTTTTTTTTTTATATTTCAAATATATATATTTTATTTTTAAACATCTTTGGAAAAGTGAAAGTCACCACTCAACCATACACGCGAGTGTGCCATTCAGAGAGTGCTGTAATGTAAAGCAGCTGAAATTTAAATCTTATCTTAGCATATAATTTTACACAGTTTTAATATAGTGGTCAGATTTATGAGCACACACAAGAACAACAAGATGGAGACCTGAGAGAGTGAAAGAAAGTCTGTTGTAACGGTTGCAACTGTAACTGTTGTGTACTGATGAGGTTTGTTGGGGTTGGTTTCTAATGAAGTTTGGGTCACCTACCAGGAGCAGTGAAAGCAGAAATACAGTGATACAATGAGAGTAAAAGAACAACTAACAGTCATTCAAATACAGTACATGAACAAACCAAGTAACAAGAGAAGGTGAGAGTCAGTATGTCTCTAAAACACACAAGAAAAAAACCAAAAGGAATGAAAACACGTGTGGAGGTGTATTATTGGTGTGTGGGGGCTTTCAAATGGCATTAACATGAGACTGAATTGTAATCAAATAGCATGAAATACTTAAAAACCACCTGTAAATGCATTTAAAACACATTTACAGATGTCATTATTGAAAACATCTCTTAGGGTGGCAGTCTTACTAAAATGATTGACCACCTTAAGAGATGTTTTCAATAATCTGCAGACGAGTGAATTGAAAGACAAAATCAAATATCCCAGACATGTCTTTGAATGTATCAAGGAACTATTATAATGAATTGCCAATGTACAGCACTGAGAGCAGTTTATGTACTGCTGTAGTAATCAGCATAACGTTCTGGAGCATATATGGCTCTACATTTTTGTGATAATGGTATCTGTTTTAGTTTAAAGCTACATTCCATTATTTGACCATTTTAGCATCTAAAATGCAGATGAAAAGGCAAAACATTTCCTCTTTAGATAAAAACAAGAGACAACAGATGAGTCCCTCTGCTTCGTGGCAGACCATGTGTAGAACAGAGCACATGCAAAGCCCGTTCCATTATACTTGAGGTCATATTGCGAGGTGCTTTGAGAAGTTGAGGACTTTAAGTTGGAGAGTTGAAGTTCCTCTCTTTTAAGCCCTCTAAATCTCATAACAGATTAACAAGAGTCTGTGACATATCCAATGATCCAACAGTGATCCACCAAATCTGGAAACAATTCTCATAAGGCACTAATTTGCACTGAGGCACTGTTGATGATCCCTTTGCACTGTTGGTTTTAAGAGGTGAACGCATGACATGAGAACAACTGATGTCCTTCATCCCTCTCTTCTAAAGTCAGCGAGCATCAAACAAAGCTGAAAAGGCGACAATGCGAAACAGGAAATGCCAACTTTCTCCAGGAAATTAAGGGGCAGAAATGGTCAGTAGAGTGTACTTGGGACAGATCTAATGATTGCTTCTACAACTGTGGTCTGGAGGAGCTCCTTGGTGCAGAAATCCCACTGTAGCGTCTGCTAAAAACATTCTACAAAGAGAAATCCATGCATACCCAGTTGACATCCGCTCTTTTTCACACAGTACCCAGACAGCAGCTGGACCTTTCTCAGAAGAGTTGGCGGCCCAGCAGAAGCAAAACCCAGCAGCCCGCATCCTTGCAGAGGGTACTGATACAGTGGGAGTTTGCCTTAGTTTGTGTTTCTAATGGCTCAGTTGGGCTGATGCCTGAGATATACTCTGAAATTAAGCTATTACATTACATACATGCTAAATTGTTCTTTATAGATTACCCAGGATGAAGTAGCGTGCTAAATGCTATATAATTGTATTTCACTATAAACATGAGTAGCTATAGTTGTAGGTGAGCTGTATTTCTACTGTTACCGAGGAGGTTGTGGTTGTGTTCAAAGTTAAAAAAAACAGATAAAGTTACCTTGAAACTGCAGAGTGTATTGTTGCTTCAATAAAGCCTT
This sequence comes from Perca flavescens, assembly GCF_004354835.1. Taxonomy (NCBI): domain Eukaryota; kingdom Metazoa; phylum Chordata; class Actinopteri; order Perciformes; family Percidae; genus Perca; species Perca flavescens. The sequence continues at coordinate 11,186,151 of NC_041340.1, forward strand.
TGAGCCAAAAAAAAAAAAAAAAAGGGATTGAAAAATCTACAGAAAAGATTTGTATATAAAAAGAGCTTTGAATAAAACACGTTTTGGGATTTTTCTCTCATAGATTTTACTGGGTTGGCTAAAAATACGGATCTTTGTCTTCTTTCTTTACATTCTTCATTGTTTGTGTCTTGAATAAGTCTGTGTTTACACAGTAACGTGGCTGCAGCAGAATGAGGAAGAGTTGCGTGACTCCATGTTTCTGAATATGACTCCGCATGGTGTCTTGCGTGTGGCTTTCCTTGTTCATTGCAGTGTATGTCAGCAGCTAGTATGGCCTGTTGTGAATAAGTCTGCATGCACAGGGACATGTTCATGTAAGAATTGAATGTGAAACACCAAAGCGTGTTAACACTGGTAGTGAATGTGCTGGTGCTGGTGCACTTTCCCGTCCACGTGTGAATGCGTGTGTGTGTGTATATCCGTGTAGATCTTCGGGTAGACCTTGGGAGCCAATCCACTGCCTCCCTGAGCCAGGAGCAGCTGCTGATGGGCAACGTAGTCTTCATATGAAAGACAATCTTTATCCCCGTTGGCCGTCTGAGGAGGCAGCGCTGGGCAGGCACGGTCACGACTGGCTGCAGGTGGACGCGGGGCAGGGGGAAGAGCGGAGGAAGATGAAGAGGAGCAGGTTCGTTTTGATTGGCAGAACCAGAGGAGGGCGGTGCCTAAGATGAAGGCGACCCCTGCTGGTATTCCAATAATGACGGGCCAGGGGAGGCTCGGGGATGTTGCTGTGAGGACAACGTTGTTTTGGGGCTTCAGGTCTGCAAAGGAGAAAGAGAAAATATGTCAGAAAATATGACAGAAGACAGAATTGTCAACTCATTACACTCTGTTTCCATCTTCAGTCTGACATTGTCTTCACTCTTAACAATTTGCAGGAGTAGGGAGGTTCAATTTTCTCTATACCAATGTATCTGCCTGAATCTAATGTAATTTTAAGCTGGGGTTATAAGAGGGGAGAACTACGATGTTGTGCAATATTGAGACTTGAGCTTGACCAGGCTTGAATGGCAACAGCTTGTTAATAGTGTTAGTCCCGCCCGTAGAGCTGATTGGCTAATTGTTAGTCCCCCCGCAGCGCTCATTGGATTAATGGAGTACAACAGGAGCTTATTGATGATATATTTCAAGTTAACAACTCAACTGGGAAGACTCTAGAAAATGTATCTAATATAGGCCAGTACTGATAATGTGTAATATTTTTATGTAACTGGTATTAGCACCTGCACCAGTAGCAAAACAACTTTTTCGGGTTAATTGCCTCTAATCAAACCTGCTGGTCAAGTATTTTCATCTCTCAAATATATAACCAGAGAAAAAATTACATATGATCATTTACAACTCTGTGTGTGTGTGTTTGCTGTGTGTGTATGTATGTTAGCTTCTCTCCATTGTGTCCTCTGACCTGGTAGCACAGTCAAGTAGGCACTCCTGAAGCTGTAGCCCATAGTATTGGCTCCGAGGCAGATGTACATGCCGGCATCCTCCTCCTTGGCTCTGGTTATCAGCAGCTTGTTAAGGTAGGATCCGTCAGGACGCGACCAAACCTCCCCTGTAGGCAGGACCACAAAGCGGTGGTCTCCAACCTTTGAATAAAATCATACAAAGTTTATTGATCAGTTCAGTCAAATCCGACTAGTTGATTTGCCTCAGAGATTTGTGTTTACATGTAGCATTGTGTTTGTTTGTACCTCTATGGTGGAGTTAAATTTGTTCTCATCACCAGGTTCGACTCTTTTAAGCCACTGAATTACCGGCTTGACATCACTGCGGACTTTACACTGGAAAGATGTGGTTCCTCCGTAGTCCACGGTGGTGTTGACAGGGTGAGTGCCAGTCAGAATTGGTTTAGAGTTGGTACGCTCTGAAGAACGAGACAAACGCATACACAGAATGAGAAAGTTGTTACATTTTATTTCAGTTGACAAAGTGTGAATAGAAGAAATAGCTTGATTGTTGTATTTTGTAAACTTTGTAAACCCAACAATCTTGAGAGAATATAATATGGTTTGCAAGCATTATTTGAACAGTATTTGCTGTATTCAGCACCACATCCCCCCTCTCTGCTGAAGGTACACAAACAGCTCCCTTATCTTCAGCGCCTGCCTTTTCTTTCTCAGTTTATACAGCAGAATAAACACACCTGCCAGAGACATTCAATAGTCTCTTTCTTAGTATCTGTTAAAACGATCTCACGAGAACGTAGCCCAACAAAATTAACTTGCAGGTGTATGTTTTTACTTTCAAAATATGTTTAAGCTTCCTTTTCTTTGTTGCTTCTAATGCATGTGCAGTGTTACAGACAGTGCTGCACAGGATTTCTCAGGACTCAGGGTGTTATAAGTTATAATTATTTAAACCTTAAATATGTTAATGTGTGTCCTAAAGACATCTGGTAAGCATTGCTACCTACAATGAAATGCAAAGGAACCACGTGTGCAGGCATCACTGCCAGAGCTCAGCTAACATATGGAAAGAAAAGGCAATGATCAAGAGGGATGCCGAATGGTGCACGGGTATAATTATTATAATCTCAGCTTTAAGAAGGATGCTCTGAGTGCTCATCAAGTAGGTGCAAACCCATGCCATCTAGATAAATGATCATATTTAGAAATTATAATCCTGACGTACTACACTCAATTAGCTCTACTTATGGATTATATATGTTTTGTGAGAGCTTTACTGGGTTTCTGTTTAGTACTCATTTTTTCCCAATTTTCCCAGCCATGAATGAGTGAATCTCTACTGAAAGAGAAAATGTCACATTTGACATAAGCGAGCAGTGGTTTGATTTACTTCCTGTGTGTGTGTGTGTGTGTGTGTGTGTGTGTGTGTGTGTCTTCAGGAAAGACTACAGCTGTACTTTAATGTACAACAGATGTGGCGAGTAAAGTGAGAGAAGCTGGTCTGAGCTATCACAGTCAGTAACATACAGTACAGCTCAGACTAACAAATTCAGCTCCACCAAACAGCTTAACATTAAATCATCCCCCGTCAAAACAGCTTTTGTAGCCTTCCAACAACCTAATACATCAGAAAACACTCACAAATCATCATAACACACACATTCTGCTCTCAACAGTAAAACTAGACCTTTTTTAGACTGAAACTGCAGCTGGCTCACTTTCCAAAATGAAAAACCTGCTGAACATTCCTCGCTTGACTGGTGTTTGCTGACAGGGCTGATGGTGATCAATAAATGCCACTGAATTTTAATCAAAGACAAAAACTTTGATAACTGATCCATATCTTTGAGGTTGAGCATCCAGTTACTCAGTGACTCACGTATGACTTCCACTTTGTAGGTGGCGTTAATCTCTCCTGCTCTGTTGGACACGTGGCAGGTGTACTTCCCGCTGTGCTTCGGCATCAGGTTCTTCAGACTCAGAGTCCACTTCTTCTTCTTTCCTTCCCCTTCTCCTCCTCCTTCAGCGTCCTCGTCCACCAGCGGCCGACTGTCCTTGAGCCAGACGATGTCGGGGCGAGGATTACCGCTCGCTGTACACTTCAGACGCACTGAGCTGCCCACTGGGCGAGCGATGACGCGCTTCCTCATCTTTGACGGCTGGGTGAAACGTGGACGTACTGCGAGTGAAGAAAGGGAGAATTGTAACTGTAATTAGAGATCTAGTTTTGGAAAACAAGTTGTTCTGCTAATAGCTGCTGGTAGATGTAAAGTTACTCTGGATAAAACTCCAAATGCAAATGTGAAGAGATAAATAACACAGACATTTTACTCACTCCCAGTCAGCCACAGATGGAAAAAAGAAAAGGAGAGAACAAAGGAAGTTATTCTGTAGAAGAGATAAACGGCTCACAGAGAAGTTTCATATTTACAAGCAGTGATCTGTTCTTCAAACCAGTGGAAAGAGAACAGATTGGGCAAGATTGTGGAATTCATCAAAGAGTATTATAAGAGTCTTTTATGAGAAGTAAAGAGCTATCAAAGCTACCTTATCTGGAGAGGCCACGGCACAAAGGGAGGGTTCTGAATTTTTTCAAGCCTCATGAGCTACAATTTCTATTACCTCCAGTAATTGTAATTGTAATTCATTTATTTGAACAGGGGCAGTGCACAAAAAACATTTATAGATGTCTTATGCCAAGTAACCATTTCTGCTTTCCCATCTTTTAAGATTTTCTTTGTATTTGTTCTTAAAGCCCTGCAGCTAATCTACAGTAATGTTCACCTCATACCTATTTGGGAATGCAGAATACCAACTTCACCTTTATATTAGATAAAATTCACATTATTTTTCTTTAAAGAAGTATGAAAGAAGAGAATGAGAACTACAGTTTGGATATACATACAGTACATTTCCTCCAGATGTCAGGATGGAGCACTTTGCATTCTCCAAAGGGTTCTCTGTTGTTAAACTCTCTTGTAGTTTGTTTGGCTTTTTGAAACTGTTGTTTCCTTGTTGCTCAATCTGACATTTTATTGGTTAAACCCCTGTTTATGCATGCAGACATCTGCAGCAACTAATGTGATAACAAATTCATTTTCTGCTCCATGAATACTGTGCACTTGTGTGTAACCTTCGACTACACACAGTATATTGATGCCTGGTGTGAAAAGATGTCTTTGTTACAACGTACTGAAGTCTGTTTACACAAACTGTTTTTAAACAAGAAAATGAATTAGGAAACAGTTGAATAATATCAGTCTGCAGAAAATGACTTTTTTAGGACTGAATATGAGACTTGGTTACTTGTTGAGATGCACATTTTTTGCAGTATAAGGAGCGTCCGACAGGCTGAGGTCATCGCCACAGGCAGTGGCAAGAATTCCATGTTGTGCTGTAACATCATATGGCAGCGTGCCTCTTGGTATACACAACCTAATTTGTTGTAATAAACCTAATTGTTTGTTTAAGAAAATGTTTGAATCACTTCCTCTTCTCCCTGACACAAAAGACTCACATGACCGGGAACCTACACACAATCACATGCATATACTTTACACAAACACGTACACACGCACCATATTCCTTATTTTCCACTGATTCTGCACCTCTGGCCCCAGGGTTGTATGCCTTTGCTGCTCTTAAAAAGCCACATATTTGGCCTTGAATCATGCATCCATGAGATCACACAGTAAAACCTGCTAGACATCTATGAAACATCACTGCAAATATCCACTCATGAATGCATATCCATGTCCCAAGTCATAAAAAGCCAGACAGTGACTTAGCATTACACCAAACATCCATTCATTCATGCAAATCCTTTCTTACAAAACATAAAATGACTTAACCCCATGCAGCCATTCAAATAAATACATATTCCTCCTCATGACAGTCACCTAACCAAACCGAATCCCATGCATCTATTCATAAACAAATATCCCTTTAAAAAAAAAAACACACACAAAAATTAGCAAGCATGTGAAAGCAAAAAAACACTATCCACTAGGGAGGAAGGAGAGGAAATCATTCACAGGAGCGCTTGATTTTACAGCCCTCAACCGGGGAGATGATTCACCCTGAAACTACTGCAGTTGTGCCTCTTTCTTTGGACAGTTATTATTCTAGCTCTGAGTAAACAAACAAGGGGAAGAGTTATGTGACAGGCTTGCGCGCTAAAATGTGGAGATTTCACTACGGCTAGATCACTCAGTGGAATATACTGTAGTTCTCTGCTGAACGACAGGAAGCCGGGCAGGATGACAGAACAAACATACTCAAAAAGGGGGGTATGTCTGAGAAAAGCTACTGGACTACAGCTGAACTGTGACCAGACTGAGTCAATAGATCTAACAGAGAGTGGAGGATAAATATAAGATAAGTGATTAATACTGTAGTTTAATGTTTTGGCAATGTCCAACTTTGATGATTACTTACATTCTACTACACTGGCTTAGGCTGAAATTAATTGAGAAGAGGAGGAAGGAGCCAGGGCAAAGGTCAGCTGATGAGACTGGAGAAGGAACAAAATAGTACTGCAAAGTACTACTTAAATGATTTGATTTATATTGTCTAAGCCGAACCAAATCAAACAGAAGTTAAGGAGAAAACAGATGGAAAGAGAAAGAGCAAAGTTCAAATCAAGGTGAGCACACACATACAGACAGACAGACTGACAGATTGCTAAAATACAAATAAAACTAGAGTGACGGCAGAAAAATTGAGAACAAAGAGATCGAGAGATGGAGTTAAAACAATAAAATAGTAAAGAGGTAAAAAAAAAAAAAAAAACAGAGCGAAAAGAGTAGCGAGGGCGAACTAAGGGAGTGGTAATAGAGAGAGGGAAGAAGGGAGAAGGTGAGAGCCAGAACGGGCGAAAGGTCAGGCTTGTTCTGGGTCTCAGGGGCCACTTTAACGCCACACTTCACAGTGTAAAAATACTGCTGACCCTCCGACTGAACGCCTTTGATCGGACAGTGTGTCAGAGACACTGCGTCGTCAGACAGGCCTCATTCAAATAAATAAAGGCGTTGTGTTTTTTTTCACGCGGAGCTAAATTCGGTTTGAAAGCCGGCCTTAGCTAGGGCAGTTGAGTGTGTACGTTTAATTGTGTGTGAGCAGAAAGAGGCAAATAAATAAAGAGAAAGAATGTGTGTGTAAAACAAAGAGAGTTAATGTTTGGTGACATTTGAGCGTGAGTGTGCATGGACATTTATGACGGAGAGAGAGAGAAGAAGAAGAGAGGGAGAAGGGGAAGGAAAGAGAGTTGGGTAAAAGGATAACAAAAAGCAAAGAAAGAAGGGTTAGGTTACATGACGGGGGGACCGGGGAGACTTGGGAGGAAGGAATGTGTCCCACCAAATCACACCTCACACAAATAGACTGCTCTCCACTCTGTCAGAGCCAATTATCTGAGCAAACAAGCACACTGATGATTGTGTATTTGTGGGTCTGTGTGTGGGCGTCACCTTCTCCCCTCTGACAGTTTGCAAGGTGTTTATTGCACAATCTGCTACTGTGCTTTTTATGTTACACACTCTCAACTATCTAAAGTGTCACGTCGAGGCTTCCGTCTAATGTTTTTATGCATGTCGTGATGCGATCAGAGAAGCTGTGAGTGGTTACCCAGTTTCCCGGCCAGCTCTGGGGCGTGTTCAGAGTCACCATTGGCCGTCGCTGCTCCACCTCTTGAACTGGAGTCATCTGTTGACAGAGAGAGATTGACGAAGAAGCATCATTAGTGATTTGACAATTTCTAAATAATTGATCATGAGTTATATACAGCATTGCCAAGCTCTAAGCATCAGACAAACACATATTCATTTGTACTTTGAATTGTCAGTGCTGAATTGTCTTGATGAAGTCATGATTTCTACACCCAGTTGTTGCTCCAAGTACAATAAACATTAATCATTTGCACAAAGCTCAGCTGGGTATATGTGGTACAAAAAATTCACGAAGCCTCACAAGTGTATGGTAGTTAGGACGGATTATTTAGAAGGAGGATTATTTTCTTAGCATCTGATAGATGTTTTATAAGAAGCAGCTGTTTTGCTATGGGGTCGTGATGTATTATGGTTTGTTGAACACAAATTCTAGATATCAGTGCTGCTCTCACAAATTGGATGCAGATTGTTACAAGTTAGGGATGTGGTTACGCAGAAGCATCACAGTTATCACTTTAACATTTAAAAATATTTAAAATATACAGGTTGTTTTAAGTAAAAAACCTGCAACAGTAAAAGTGGGAAAACGTAGTGGTTAAAAAAGCTGTGGGAAGTCTGGTGGAAAGGTGAGACTGAAGTGTTATAACTTACAGGAAAGAACTCACTTCTGGATTTCAAAAATTTAATTTCCATCCATGACTCTGCCCTCAACACCCCGACGTGCATTTCAAATTGTTAGGCATTGGACCAGCTTCACATTTCTTGTCAAACCAGAAAACCAAATGACAAATAGCATGATCTGTCTGTCCTCTAGTGTGACTGAGCCAGAGACTTGTTGCTACGGCAACTCACTGGTGATGAAAGCTGTGAAATATAATGCTTCAAATCTCCTTACATGCCTCTATCTACCCTTTAACCTAAAATATGTGCCCTAAAATGTTTGTTTTTTTTAAATTTTCCACAATCTACCTTTCAGGGAAAAAATGAAATGGTCCAAAGAACAAATACTTTTTTGAACACCTCATACTGTATGTGCCTATATCATACTCCACAGTATCATATTGCTTTACTTCACTACACACTGGTGTATCAGTTTCCCTCCCTCAGCATGTCATCCCACATTGATTATCAAAAAGATACAAACATCTGTCTGAACCTTTTCGCTAGGAACCGCTTCAAGATGGAACCAATGTATCCGAGGGGCCCTTTAACAGGGAGGTGGGGAGAGCTGATACAGTGCAATATCAGGCCTGTCAAACACGTGGGATTTTGGGGGTGGGGGAGTGGGGGGGTGGTTAACTTGGCTTGAACCTGAAGCTTCAACTAAAACCTGATGGTAGTGATGGAAAGAAAGAAAAAAAATGAACCAAACAGCCTTGGACCACCTGCAGAAACTACTTGAGAGTGCATGCGTAATAGTAAATGGATATGTTTATCGTGCACGTTGGTAAATATATACGGATCTGTTTGTGGATTTCAGAAGACCACCTTAAAGCCCAGAGTGTTTAATGCAGCGTCAAATGTCTTTAAAGCATCACTATTTGGATAATGGAGTGAAAGACACATTTGAAATGCAAATACAAGGCATGACCTGCATCCTCGGGGCTGGTATTAATAGCGTGCAGGCAGGCTACGTGTGTGTTTGTGTGTATCTTGTGTGTGATATGAATTCCTCTATGGGTGTGTCAGTGCATGTGCGGGTGTGTGCGCTCTGGCGTTATTTAACTAAGTGGTAACTTGAGGTGTCCTCCTTCTCTCCCTTTGAATCTCCCTTCATCCCTCCCTCCTGCCACATGCATGGCGTGTTCTGAGAAAGGGCAGTGCGTTTTAAGCCAAGCGGCATGGGGGTCTGATCTGAAGGGGGACATGGTTTAGCACTCTTAACAGCTATCGAACCCTCCCCCAGGCCTGGTACGAGCCATTAAACCTTACTTGGCAGAACTCCTACGGACCCACTCACAGAGGGGGGCTGGACCGCTTCGCCTGTACATACAGTGCAGCCATACATGCAAAGTATCATCAAGTATATCAAAAATGTAAAACATATATATTTATACCTGTTGTATACTGATACTGATGCAGAGGCATATCAGCAACAGGCAACAGAAAATCTAATAACACGTGATGTCGCACAGACGACCAGCTGACTCCTCTATTATCACTTCACTCATGAATTGAAGAGGAGGCTTTCATCCAAAGATGTTCAGAGAGCAAACTGAATGTGTGGTCTCAGCAGTAGCGTTATTAGCGTTATTAACACCAGACTCTTGAACACTGCTGAGAAAGCCATTATATATGTTCTTTTTAAACTGTCTCGTCCTGACTTAAACTGTAACAGTATCTTTCAGTGTGAAACCTGCAAATCGAACTAGTCTGCATGTTAGACATCCAGGGTTCATTAACAGTTTCTACCAGCAGAGTCAATTTTAAATTTTTCTTCAATTCTGTTATACAAGTGCAAAGTTGTGTGTGTGTGTGTGTGTGTGTGTAGGGGGAGGGGGGTGGGGGGGTGGGTAGTTTTAATGTTTTACTGTTTGGTTCAAACTGAACACATAGACTTGAAAACATATTCCCTCCCTGCTTCAGCTGTTTTCAATAAACAAAAGGTTTTCCTCTGATCCCGTTCCACCTTCTAATGTTCAGCCAGATACTTTGGCTGGTGATTACAACAACAACTCCTCACACACACACACACACACACACACACACACACACACACACACACACACACACACACACACACACGTCAGCTATATACTCAAAAGAGTCCTGAGGTGATACTTAGAATCAGTGTCAGGGCCGATGCTGGTATATTTTAATCATATCTGCTCAAATAAAGCAGATCAAAAGCCAATCTATGGATGTTTTGTCAACCTCAGACTGTTTTGCAGAGCTGCTTTCCTTTACCACAGCCAGGCTCTCCAGTGCAGTATTTTACTGCATATGTGAGTGAAAATTTGAGTGTGTGAATATGAAAAATTATTTGGGCGCATCGGTAGGTGACTCTGAGTTTGGACACTGAGGTTGGCAAAATACACGACCAGAGATGCTTGTGAGTGTTTCTGTAGTTCCAACAAATCCAACAGAGTGATACCTCTCTAACTGATCGTGTCACATCAATTTCAGGAGTCATATTCTCCCACTTGATATTTTATGTGACTTATCAATGACTTAGGCTTATATAACCAATATCTTTTGGAGGTAACTTTAGGTATCGCATTGAATCTGATTCGGTATTCGGCAGATACCTAAAATTAAAAGATTCAGATCGGAATCAGGGCCAAACATTTTTTATTGGGAAATCCCTACATGACCTAGTCCAGTTAAGTTAAAAAATAAATATATACTTTTGCAATAATATATGCTTTTGGACCACATGTTTTTGATTAATGTTTTTCTTGTCTTTGCAGAAGATGTTACATTTTTATTTTATTTTTTACAGTATGTAAAGGGAGTGGCAGTTCAACAGTGTGCTACATTTCACACATTTAAGTGTGTGTAAGTGTGTGTGTTTGTATAACCCCTTCTTGTATTTACATTTAGGTCTGTAGCAATAAGGCAGCAATTGGACATGAGCATGCTCAGAAATATGAGTCCTAACAGTCCAGTGTGTATGTGTTTAAATGTGCGTGGTTGCATGTGTGAGTGGGTCCAGGGGGGCAGTGTTTTCCTAAAGGGTCATGTCCTTCTAGGTTTTAATATAGAGACACTGGATATGTGGACAGAACGTTTGTGTGTGCATGTGTTAAGGCTGGTTGTTGCAGCATCAGAGCCAAAACCAGGCTGATGTGAGTTTGTGTATCTGACAAACCATGTAAACCACCGTTAGTCCTCTAAAACTGACCACGGTCACAGTTTCAGGCTTTACACAGGCACAGCTTGCCTCACACTTTATCCACACTTGATGTTTTTACTTCGTAATTCAGACAGGATATACCGCACACACGTTTTACATAACTCTGGAAGAAGACGCATTGTTTAGTTAAAGCTGGGTCCTAGGAGAGTTTATTTTTGCTTCAGCAACAATAGCTTGCTTTAAATATCGCAGGGGATTGCAGTTTGACCAAAGTTGAGTTTAACTCAATTGAATGGTGTGTAAATGATCAGAAATACCATAAAATTATCTTAAATCTTCACATAGATTCCAATTTGGCTCTAATTTGAACCTGATAAACTGCTTAAATAGGGTAATTTTTCCAGGCAAGTTATCGTACAGTAAACTTTATTATTTCACTGAGGTTCATAGTTCATTCTTGATTCTGGGATCAGCAGTTTTGAAAACAATCCCACCACAAGGTCCATTTAGTAGCTGAAGCTTTCTATCATATCTATTTTTTCTGAACACTTTAAGGACTTCTCATCCATAATCCTTTCATCACTTCTAGAGCAAGTTGTAAAGATACAAACATCTGTAAGCTGTAAGCACTTTAAGCAAAGGTTGTATTCTTTTACTTGTTTATATAATAATACAATATAATAATCAGAGTTGATTTACCGATGCATCTTTAAAAAGGGAATGTCTATCTCTATCTAAACTAATCTTCACTAAAATAATGTTGTTTTTACCTGTACATAAAAGTTTTTAAAGTTAGTTTGGTCTACAAGAAAACCAAGCTGTCCGAGGACCTCATAATCTGTTTAACAAGTGACCTCTGGTAGGTGTACCACAGAGATTGTTGGACTACTATTTCAGAAGAGCCTGGGCAGCAGGATAAGAAAATAAATGTTGTATATGGGTGTCAGACAGATGAACTTTAGAACCCCCTTCTTTAATACAGTTTTGCAACGATCCTACTATCCTTCTCCCCAACCCGTCTAATGTAACAATCAGCAAAAAAAAAAAACACCATTCGTCCTTCAGCAGTTTGTTGGCCTGTCATTGCACTAACCCCCTGCTAAAACACTGTCATTATAACTCCATCAGTTCAATGATACTCCGGAAACAATGAAACCACATGTATCTTGTGTTATAAGCCCATTATTGCTGCTGTTGGAATAACACAAGAGATTTAACATTTCTTTTATACTGGAGGGGTTTTGTTTGTCGGCTGTTTGTCTGACACACATGCTGCATTAAACTCCATGTTCCAAACATATTTTTATCTCCAGCCACAGTCACTTTTAGGGACATTTATTTGAATTCAGTTGCCGAAAGTTGCAACATTACACACAGTGTTATTGCAATAAATGGTTAGATTAACGTGGTTTGGACCCAGATCCAAACGGTAATACTGTAGATTTTCTGTGGAACCTTTAGCAGCTAATTTAATCCTCTGTGGACAGTAGGTGTTTAAGGAGCCAAACCACCAGATAGTACAGTGTAAAACAGACATACATTTTTTTTTAGAATTCACAAAAAAAGAAATGAATAAAAGTTTTTGTCAATGATATTTCAGTGAACTAACCCGGAGTTCAGGGACATAATACAGAACATTTATTAACAATAAGGGTAATATTTCATCAATTAATATAGCATACCAAAACACACTCAAGGTCAAATTAAGTAGTTTTTTTTCTGAAACTTTCAATCTTATCAAACTATCTCCTTTAATAGATGAAGTTTCTCTGTTATCATAGAGGTGGCTCTGTCTTTCTCCATGATAACTGTGCATATTCCTACCTGATGAAGACTGTGTGATACAGCTGAAAGCTCCGGAAAAAAACAGTGGGCCTCATTCACCAACCGTTCTTACGAAGAAATGTGTTCTTAAACCCTTCTTACGCACTTTTTTACGAAGATTCTGGCATTCACTAATGTTTTCTTAACTTGGATTTGTTCTTAGCTAAGAACAAAATCTCCAACACCTAAAAAGCACTCTTACGCACATTTGAGTGATGACAATTTGCTCCAAATGATTGCTTACTGCATTTTATTTAATTCTACAGTCGTTTACAATGATAGTATTGTACTGTAATGTATTTCTGATCATTTGTTGATAAAAAATCATATTATTCAAAAAAGACACTAACACTGCAATTTACATCAGCAATTAAACTGATTAAATCCTGCGTTATTTGGTGATTGATCGCTATTTATAGGGCCGATATGCAGTGGTAGAATCTAACAAAGTACAAATTCTTCGTAACTGTACTTAAGTACATTTTTCACGTATCTGCTGTACTTTACTTAAGTAGAATCAATAGTGCATAGCCTACTTTTGACTTTTACTTTGTTACATTTTGCAGCAATTATCTATACTTTCTACTCCACTACATTTCTACAATGTTCAGTTACATTTTCTGATCAGTTTCCCCCCTGCCAAAACGTCTTCCTGACCGTCACACGTTTGCCTCACCAGTAAAGTTTGGTTGCCGTAGATACGCCCGGTGCTCCAGAGCCTGGGCGCAGCACCACTGACCCTCGGTAATACAGCCCCGGTAAAAGTGAAAATGAAAATGTTTTTTTTTTTTATTATCACCGTTTTTAAATCATAGTTGCTATATCTATTTCTCTCCACAGCGTCGTTTACTCCTCCGCCAGGCTGTGTAAGATGCGTTCATATCTTATTTATTTGGCTGGACCTCTTCACATCTCCCCATTTGCACTGCTTCACACACTTTATTTGCTTACTTGCATGGTTAAAGAAAATGAAATACATCCATGAATAAAACCAACCGCATTCCGATTCTAACAACATATTTCCGTTTCATGGTTAGGATAGGAACTTTTCTTAAAAGCCAGGCCTTGTTTGTGGTTGTGGACACCTTCTACTTTTACTAAAGTAAATATGTCTCTGGTTATTTGTACTTTTATTTAAGTACTGAGATTCAGTACTTCCTCCACCGCGGCTCCGACAAGCTCCGACAACCTGTCTCCCAGGAGGTGCACAGGAAGTGTCATGTCCTTATATGGGAATTTTTGGGGTGTTTTCTTATGCTAATTAGGAACAACTGGCACGCGCTTTCAGTTACGAAGACGTGGGATTCATCAAACCTAAGAACACAGGTGCGAACAAATCTGCAAAGAACACGTCATGAATCCGGCGTAAACTTTTCTTAGAAACCTTCTTAAGAACATATTTAAGAGAAAACTTAGGAAGATATTGGTGAATGAGGCCCAGTGAGTGGACCTCGACTTGGGATTGTTTTCTCAAACTACTTTTTCTAGGGTGAAGAATGAACTATTGTGCTTTCGGATAATGTTATTTAGGGTTGAAATGATTAGATGATTAATCAAAAAGGTGACCGGCTGATTGAATCTGCAACAACTTTGATCATATATCGAGCAAAAATGCCCAAAGTTAGCGGCTTCTCTCTGTTTTATATAAAAATGTAATATCTTAAGGTTCTGGACTGTAGATTCTACAAAAAAAGCAGTGTGGAGACATCAAAACACTTTTCAAAGCATTGTTTTAACACATTTTAGACTAAATGATTAATCAATTGATAATATATAATTTTTCTTCACAATATATAATGTTTTAAGTCTTCTTGGACATTAGCATTGTCTAAAAATGTATTGATAATGAAAAGAAAATCCTTAGTTGAAACCCTAGTCTATATCGCCGCCAGGAGGTTTTGGGCCGCATTTTGGGCTGGATGTCCTTCCACCTTCCACTTTCTTTGTGTTGGCATTCTAAACACCGGTCAATTCGGGAAACATCTTCCAAACTAGAACCGACAATCAAATTATGTTTATCTTTTTTTTTTTATTATTTGCACACACTCAACAGCCATTTTAATTCCAGAGCTTGCCTCCCTACGCGCACATGACTAAGACAAGTTCCTTCCCGTGACTATTTTGCATAAGAAGGTTGTGATTGGTTTAAAGAAATACCAATAAACCAGAGCACTTTTTTCTCCTACCCAGTTGTTGTGTGGACTAGCAAGACCTTCCTCTGAAGTGCTGTGGAGATAGGTCTGGCAATGCAAGACTATTAAAAACCTAATATTATTGTGTTTTTAACTTTTTTTTAACTTAAAGTTGCTGTATTCTTAAGAGAAAACGACGAGATATGTGTTAGTCCACACAAGCATCCACGTCTGCACACGTGTACTACAGATCTGTTGTACACACACACACACACACACACACACACACACACACACACACACACACACACACACGTCACTGTGATTTAACCTGTGGAGAGGCTGTGTAGCCTTATGGAAATCATTATAACCTGGGCTGCTACATAGTCCTCCATTAACAGCATGAGAGAGAGACATTGAAAGGGGCTGCGACGGAGAAAGAGAGGGAAAAAGACGGGAACTGAATGACTTTTAGAGGAGGTCAAGAGGCAGCAGGAGAGAGATGAAAAGATAGAGTTGGAGAGAAAAAGGCGACGGTGCAGAGTGAGATTTATTAACTGTAACCGCAGAACAGACAATCGTACACTACAGTTAACTGCTACTCTCAATGAGCAACAACATTGGCTTACATGACAGATTAACAGCTTGTGTGTGTGTGTGTGTGTGTGTGTGTGTGTGTGTGTGTGTGCGTGCGTACACCCAGAGTATTTAGTGGGCAGTCATCACAATGGTGACGTGTGTTTGGGGTGATGACATTTCTGACTGGAACATTTGATCTCATTACCCCTCATTATTACACACACACACACACACACACACACACACACACACACGCACGCACGCACGCACACACACACACACACACACACACACACACACACACACACACACAACAGGGTTTCCGGCTCCAAATTTTCACCATCTCCCCCTTCTTCCCTCGGCCCCCTTGGACCCGGCCAAGACAACAACAAAACCTTTTACGAGTGCAACTTTACGATGCTATTTACAAATGTGATTACACGTTTTGCCATTCTGGGCTCAGGATCTCTGAAATATGATGAACACACGTCGATTTTCGGCAGGGAATTGCTTCCAGCTTTCTGACCTATTTGGTACAAACCTATGTGTGTGAGCCAATCTCACACAAACACACACACACACACACACACACAGACACATGCACATTTACACATAAACTATTTCATACAGTAATCTTGGTATGTGGTTGATTTACCAAGGTTTTCTGCTGGCAAGAATTTCAGAGTGAAGGCAGGTTTACAGTAAGAAGGCTCAGAATGTGTGTGTGTGTGTGTGTGTGTGTGTGTGTGTTACTACGTAAATCTCATTCCTCCCTTTTCAGGTTTAGGTAAAGCACTAAAGAAAGAGAGAAAAAGGTTGTGGAGGTTCATATGGCTGAATCCTCAGTTACGTTAAAAGTCAAATGCTTTTTGAAAACCAAATATTCAACATTCAGCTTTTGTTACCCAAGAATGGTTAATGTACTATAATCACTTCAATGAGTACTGACTAAAATTGGCCTTTTAACAGGTTTTTAAAGAGGGAGCTGTAACTACGGCTCACAATTCTGATCAGTAGCGCACTTGATGTGAAGTCTTGGAACTTGCCAAGTTGCCAGTTTCAGTTTTTCCAAAGTCACAAGATCCAAAAAGGCTTTCCTCAAAGATCAATATCTGTCCTTAAACTTTTTTAAGTGGAATAAAATGTGCAGTGTTCAAGTCAATTGAATTAGGTTGCAGTGAGAGTAACTGTGGAGCTTTCTGCTGTTAGACAGAACCAGAGTTTGTTCCAAGCCCTAACAGGATTGCATAAGAAGCACTAAAGGTCTTAAATCTTATTGCAATTCCCTGCAGCTTAGTTTGCAATTAAAAAATGGTTTGGATTACTGACTAAAGTTAATGGAAGTCCGTCGATTCAAAGTAGTTCTTCCCCGTCCCATGGCCAAACAATCAGACAATTAGACCAAAAAATAACTTTCTAGACAAAGGATAATATCTACAGCAACTAATCAAATATATCAAAACTAATAGGTCAACAAGAAACATACAACACATCAAACTGGACAGACATTTTTGAATGAAGGACGTGACTTCACCAATACCTGAAAATTACTTGAGCGGATGAGTGCAGCACGTGGATGTACGAAACAGTTTAAAGAAAATGCACATGTCTACTGGTGACATGGTAAAACCAATACAAAATGAGTGAATGCCCTGCACATCTAACATCAGTTGGGTACAGGTGGAGGACAAAAGCACAATACAATAGAATCAAATAAAAGAGGGAGGATGCAAGCTCTCAAGTTTTACAGTAAGTGAAGCAATCCATCAAGGACTTCACCGGGGTAAAACCCCCGACCAACACCTTGATTAACTTTGCCAAATTAAACAATATTCATGTAATTCATTCTTTTGTCTTTAAATAATTCCAGTCTGAAAATGTAAAAAAGTTAAAATGGGGCACACAGAAAAACATGCCTGGTCATCAATACGAAGAGCTGACCACTCAGAGCTGCAAGCTTTTCCGGAAGCAGCATTATTATAGCTTTTATAACCTTGTGCCCAGCTGGTCCGGCTGTGTAAATTCTGCTTACCGCTGCAGCAAAAACCAACCCTGTATATTCTTAGTCAGATTCGAGACATTTCAGGCTTATCTGATAATAATCCCTTGCTCTCCACATTCTCTGTCTGTGTTCTCTCGCTGCAGAAGTAAACACTAAGTGTGTAAGTTTCTACAGTTAAGTCAAACAGAGCTCAGCCTCACATGCAGACTAAACAAAAACAGTTTAAGGGGAAACCTTTTGTATGCCAGCATCACGTTAGAGAGCAAACAAGAGAAATAAAGAGTTAAAGCATGAATATGTAGCTCTGTGTGTGTATAAGTGTGTGTGTCTAACTCTAAGCAGAGCTCTGTATTTCCGCAGTTTGATATTGTGCCATGAATGGGCTCAACACACTAATTACAGCCACCTGTGTTTGTGTGTGTGTGTGTGTGTGTGTGTGTGCGTGCGTGCGTGCGCGTGCGTGCATGTATGCATGTGTGTGTGCGTGTATGTATCGTGTGTGTGTGTGTGTGTGTGTGTGTGAGAGAGGTATGAGTGCCTGCATGAGGGAAGAGTTTGACTGTATGGTCATGAAAAAAGCAGTTTCCACTCACACATACACACATTTCAGGGAAAAATTAATGTAGCGTCTTTACTTGGAGGAGCAGAGGTTCTGTTTTTTTTACTCTTGGGTTAACCTTCAGTGTTTGTGTGTGTGTGTGTGTATGTGTGTGTGTGTGTGTATTTGGTTTGTGTCAGGCCTGTTAGCTTCACTTTGCCCTTGGCCATGTCTCACAACCAGGCAGCAGCATGTCTGAGTCTGTCTGTCCAGCTGTCAGTCACTCAGAAAAGATGTTTTTAGTCTAAGCATACAAGAATCTATTGTGCCAAATTGCTTTATTGACCCATCCAACCACTAACATTGTGCTCACCACAAAGTCTCTCAAGTTTTGCAGTGGCTTCCTTGGAACATACGTTTTCCATGAGTGCAACAATGCCTCTTGGCGCACATTTTTACCTTTTCAGTGTGTTACAAATTGTCTCATTCCAGAAAATCATTATATCCAATGGACAAAAAAATGATCTTTATGTCCCAGACTAGATTGGTAGAATATGGTGATCAATTATTGGGGTAAACTACTGTAACCACCTCACTTCTAATGCTATTTTTCTTTAAAAGGAAATGTCTTCATGACCATCAAATAGCATCTTTCCGTCTGTTTGTCCGCAGTGAAACTTAATTTTGTACCCAGAAAAGACCTACCAGATATCATACCTACAGATACAATAGCTTTACATTTAAAATATTTTACAAACCCCATGTGGATTGACTCACTCCTGTGTTACTAATTTATACATTACCATCATTATATGTACGTTTTCGTGTCAGTCACTAAGTCAGTTTTCTCTGTTTTACACATTTCTCTCTTTTTCTAGGGTGCTTACCCTTTAGTGTAGCTAAAGATCGAGAGCAGGCGACTATTCGTGTTCAATCAGGAAGCTACAAACCACACGCACACACTGTCCTTGTATATAAAACAGGCGTTTTTATGGCAAAAGTAGTAAATATTAACGTGATCACAGCTCAAAACATCTGGTGTTCTTGTGTTTCACTCCTCAACAATGTTAACTGTAAAGTTTTTTTTCTGGAGGGTACCACTGGCTTCAGATGAAGGTCAGGCAGTCGTCAAAGTGTTGAATAAGATAAAAAAATGCCATTGAGAACAGCAAAGCCCCCAAAGTTCCCAGTTCCTCTTAAAAAAAACTAAATAAGCTAACGCTTCCAGGTAACTCATTTAAGCCAGAGAGCAGAGTTGGCTAAAACTGCAAGCAATACAATTATGTTCCAGGAAGTAAAATCTACCACCCCTACAGGCTGAAAATAGTTCCAGACCCCTCGGCACTGCAACTTTTAGAAATCCACTGTACAGCTGTATTATATTGTACTGCTCTCACACTGTCCTTTTCTATGTTAATTCACATTATACTTTGCAGTGCCTAGTTAGTGCTCTCCAGACTGACTCAAGATGAACAACAGCATAAGATCACACTTTTGTGGTTTCAAGGAGCTGTCATGTCAGTCAAAAATTATCAATCAGACACTCTTTATCCTGCCTACAACCCTCTAAGTGGCTCGGGTGTTTCTTTAACCAGGAACCAGGAAAGGGACTACATCACTTTACATTCATGATGACACTGACATGAACACTATTGTGTTGTACAAGGTCTTACTTTTTAAATTATGGTGGCTGGACAGTAAAGGTTTGGGGAACCACTGGGGAAATAGCTAGCTAGCTTCCCCTTGCTCTGGTGATACTTTTTTCCTACAGTCTATAGTAAGTCTATACTTTTGCGAGTCCAGTTTCCTGTTACTGTAATTCAATTGTAAAATACCTTTGGTCTAACTCTTGTTTATGGTATCTCATCTTTTTTCTAAATCATATTCACTATTATTGAATTAGTTGTGATTTATATTCTATATACTATTTTCACAGTTTCAAAACTACAAATGCCAACTCCTTGTCTTCAACCTTTACTGGAAAAGTATTTAACTTGCTGTAAAGCTGTCCACCTACAGCATGTTGAGGGCAGAAGACACTGAAATAGTCTAAATGTTGAGAAGACTAACCTTTATACCTTTAGGTAGCTAACAGATTCTGAGCAATCAAACATCACTGTAGCTGCGGGAAACATCAAATGTCTACATCTGGCCAGTTATCCACAGGAGAAAAAAGAAACGTACTATACATATAGCTTTTCTTTTTTAACTCTCGGAAAGTGTTTCAGGATGGATTTTCCTTCAGGTATCCTTGAGTAAGAAACTGAATCCCTATGCTTTCCTACTGCTGACCCTGGCCCCTCTGACCTCCCTGCAAGGAGGCAAAAGAAAGGACAGTTTTCCACTAGGGATCAATAAAGTCACATTATATAATGATTATGACTCCAAGAATGTCAGTAAATATTTTTGCAACTATTGCACTGCTGTAGCAGTGAGGAGAAGGAAAAGAGTTCAACTGTGTTGCTTCCAGCTGACAAAGCAAAACTCCTCCCCCATTCAATCTCATTCTGATATTATCCAAATACACAATATGTGATTAACATGCCACATTTTAATGACGCGTTAATATGACCAGATCATTTTTCCAGCAGAGTTACTCCTAAATTCAGCTCTGGTATATTTTCAGACGCTATGGCCAGGCACGGGCCATTTACCCTTGGCGGTCAGGTTTAGGTTAACAACAAAGACTGGGTTTGGTTATGACATAAAAAATGTTGAGAAAACCAACAGTGAAAAAATACACGAAACACTCCGGCCTCCTCCAATGCTGAAAATGGACTGTGTCAGAGCGTAATATATCAACAGAGCGATGAAATAACATACAGACACGAGGCACAAGTGGTTCCACACACTCGCTCATAAACGTCACACAGTGATTGGGTTTATGAGTTCTGAAAACATACAGTTAGGGATCAGGTTTTCGGTTTTCTGTGTGTGGGTTAAAATAATGTCTGTGTGCGTTTGTGTTTGTACAACAAAAGCATCTGGATAAGTTCATTTAGTTTTGTTAAGCCACAGAATAATAATAATTTTATCTTTCTTCTTCTCGTTCCTACAGTAGCATATGCATGTGTGCCTGTGACAGTGCATTAATCCCTACATGTGCAGTGTTTGTGTGTGTGTGTGTGTCTATTTTTCCATAGCTGTTTTACATCACTGTTCACACTTCATTGATGGAGCTGCAGGGTCAAGTGTGGAACACAGACTGAGATTTGCCTAAAATGGAGACGATATGGACGCCACGCAGGAATCTGGCAAACATACAGCTGCAGCCTGAAGCCTTGACACTCCACCTCAGCAGATTAACGTGACAGAGGAGATCCCTTCAAGGACAGAAATGATTCAGTGGAATTACTGAATTACTTCATGTCCGCTGCTCACAGGGGGGCTCTGAGATCACAGAAGTGGAAACAGTGTGTGTTTTTGCAGTATACACAGTTTACTCATTAAATATTAAGTCACAGAGTCACATAAAATGAGACAAGCAAGGAATCTCAAGATCTGTATTACATAATAGAATTCAAACTAATATGAAAAGATGAAATGTCTGCAACCAAAACCTTGTACTTTTCAGCACACTCAGTGCTGACAGTGTGCAGGCGTTCACTACCTTCTTTTGCATGACTTCATTTCTCCTACACACCTGTCTACAAGGTGTGCATTAGCCAATGTTCCCTAAAAACAATGTTGCATTTTTAGTGTGGGTTAAACCTGTGGCCACTGTCATCAGTAACTCTCTATTTTAAAAATGTAAACGTATTAACTCATTCTCCCGGAAAAACCTCTTTTTACACCATAAGCAACACCAAGTATTTGTGCTGACTTATGTCAGTTTCAGGATATTACTCAAAGCATTGGACTTATATTATTATGAACTTATATATTTTAATATTGGACTTTTTAAAGGCCTCTAAACATAATTGTAGACAAATGCAACCTGTTGCAAAAAGTCACCCCTTGCTTTGTTTTAAGGCATTACAAGCCCATAAGTGTGGGATCTGCTCCTCTAGAGAATTTCAACTGCCAGTATGTGTTATGTCCAGAGGGGATGCAGAAGGAGCAAGGACTGTTTAAAAGGCACCAGGTCAGATATATTTAGCAATTTGCACCAACCTCAAACCATCCTGGCTTATAAAAACTACTGTCATATCCCAAATATAGATGATGTCCCCATCAGCAAAACCTTTCCCCTGTGTGATGGTCTACTGCACTTGATAAACTGCCCTTTTATCTTAAAAAGCAGATGTTTGGTCAAAAACAAGACAATAATAGTCAAAGACCCCTGGCTGTAATTGAGAATAAAGAAAGCAATAGTTGTATAAATGTGTCTTTGTTCCTGAATGCAAGTGTATGTATTTGTACATGAAGTAGGCATCTGTGTAATCTATGCATGTGCATTTTTCTGCCTTTGTTGGTTTCTATATTATTGAATGTTTTTGTGTCATTAAGTGTGTTTATGCGAATGAGCATGTGTCTCCATGCATGTGAACATGTGTATGCAATGTTTATTTATTATTGAGTGCTTAAGTGTGTATTAGTGCATCTGCCTGCATTTATGTGCATCCAAGTGCATTTGTGTGTATACTGTAATGGTGCCTGTGTGCGTGTATATGCATGTATATGTGGGTGCGTGCGCTCCTCCAGCTGCTGCCTGTGTAACTCTAGTAAACATCAAGGCCGCGCTTTACTTGCTGAATTAACGAATCTCTCACATCCATCGCCACGCGCCGCCTTTGAAACGCACACCGCCAGCCTCGGCTCAGGACTTTGAACTCTCAATCACTCTCTCCCTCGCCCACCCTGCTCTTCCCTGTATTAAATTATACTCCAGTTAAATATCTACTCCTTAGTACTTTAGTAGTTTTCTCCCCTATTGACTTCTTTCTCATCTTACATCCCTGAATTCATTTTTAACAACTTGGGTTGGAGGTACGACCACAACTGCTGTAGGGCCACATGAGATGGAGGAGACTGAAAAGAACATTTCGACTTTTGGTTTCCTACAAACGTGTACAAACTTCCCATCCTAAATCTCAACCTCACTTCACTATTCCCATAAGACTCATCCACTGGTATTACTGACTGTTCATTCATGATTTAATCATTAAATGCTTCTACAGTCAGATTCCTTTCTTATCTGAGGTATAATTCGATAACCAAGATTATTTATCCACTATAAAACAACAAATAAATACTTGCTAAAAAGCATTTGACAGGTAAACTATTTCACAATAAGTTCTGTAGCGCACATACGTTACTACACACAGACAAAGTCAATCCAATTAGGTAAGATTTGCAGTACAATACAAAACAAAAAAACACATACTAATGCTAATGCTCTTTAAAGAGTAAAGTGTTTTGTACATACTGGCAATTAAGTGAATACATTTTATGTTGCAGAGCAAATATATGCTGGTATGTTGACTTGTAAGTATTGGAATAATCAGAGTAACTGAAATTACATTATATATTTCTCAAAATATAACAGCCTCTCTTGAAGCACATTGATGCAGTTAACTCCACCCACCCAGTATTACCAGGAAAATAAATAATCTACATATTATAAATTATTAGTGGCTTCTAAGTGGCCCATGTCTGCCTACCGCTGCTTTAACCGTGATCCCTGACGGAATGTCAGAGAGGCTTTAAACAAAAAGTCACACTTTAAAGCGACTAACTACTGGACCTCTTAAAGTGCCCATATTTTGAAAAAAACAAACACTTTTTCTGGGATTTAGGGTGTTATTTTGTGTCTCTGGTGCTTCCACATGTATACAAACTTGAAAAAAAAAACATCCATGCTGTTTTGAGTGAGATACTGGTTTCTGAATGTAACCTGTCTTCAGTGTCCGGGTGAGCTGTTCAAAACCTGCAGGGCTTTCTACGTCAGTAGCCAAGACGAGATGGTTAACCTAGCATGCTACCTCGTTCTCAATAGCAAAACACTGCTATAACACACTCAAGTTCACCATAATCTACAAAAGAACTACTTACATGTCCCTGTTCTGCAGGTATTCCACACAAAGTTGGAAGTGCGCCCTCGTTTAGAAGAAGTCTCCCGGCTAATCCTGCCTTGCAACTGACCGAAGTTAAAGAAATAGATAGCTAGCTGATGTGATCCTTACCTAGCTACTACGCATGTGCGACTGCCAACAAAGATGGTACAGAAGTGAGATGTCTCACTCTGTAGCTTAAACAGAGACCTGAACACACAGGGTGAAAAGAGGAGCTGCCGCAATGTGCAGTACAACAAAAATATGGTTTGAAAATTAAACCATGTAAACCTATTCTGGTTCAACCTCAAAATACAATTATGAACCTGAAAATGAGCATAATATGGTCGTTTTAAGTGTGGGTGTGTCATATGCATGTGCACAAGTGCGTGCATGAGCTTGTTTCCTTTGCACATACTTGTATGTATAATTTGTTCTGCATAGATCTGCATGCATGCTGACGAGTGTTTACATGCCCTTGTGTACGTGTATGTGTTGAGAATATGGGGTTGTCTTGTTCAACTTCAAAGATTCTGGCACACTGCTGTGTGAGGCTTCATGCTGACAGGCTGTCTTTGATGAACAACTATTTACAACAATGTAAAACTCACCCGCTCATCACGATGTGCCGCTGGGTGACATTTCAACATGACTCACCCTGATGCCTGCTTTGTTCTACTCTCATTTGTGTAACTCAGAGCTGTTGTGGATTACTAATAATGCAACTTTTTTTATGTGTACCCAGTGGGATGCTCTCTTGCTGCTTATTCACCTCCAATAATCTGTGTTTTTCTAGAGAACGTTTCAGCAGGGCAGATGCTTGCATATGTTTGGTCTTTGGTAGTGTAGGAGCGCATGTGCCTATGTGCCTGTGTGCCAAGTTTAGACTCTGAAACTGGTTAAAACTTAGATACACAGTGCATCAGGCTGCAGTCTGCAGTATGTCCATCATAAGTGTGCATGTGCACTGTCATGTAAAAATCTCTTTAGCTCAAAGTCATCTACAGGTCATGGTAATTTCATCCACTTTAGGCTTAGAAAACCCTTTCAAATCCCTTTTGGATACACAAAGAAAGACACTTTTTATAGACACACAGTAGCATTTAAGATACCACATGCTCACAGTCTCAGATGGATAGAAGCAGAAAACCAGTAGTAGTGAAGTAGGAGAAGGGTCTGCGTGGGCTGACAGTGGCTTAACTCTGCGGCTTGTTCTCATCGTTTAATGACTGAATGTCTGACAGCATCTACACATCCTCTGCTTTCCCTTGCTTTTTTCTTACTTCTATTTCCACTTGTTGTGAGAGCTTTGGTCTTCGGGCCAAGTAGAGTTACAGCAGAGAACCGAAAAGGACACACTTGGCTCGTCACGGCGGCTTAAATCCAACCAATGTTGGCACGAAGAGCACTGAATCCCCATCAAAACAATGCTTGCATACAGAGAAATTGTCTAAGGATGTTAGCCTTAAATGAAAGCATAGATATC
Source organism: Perca flavescens (assembly GCF_004354835.1). Taxonomy (NCBI): domain Eukaryota; kingdom Metazoa; phylum Chordata; class Actinopteri; order Perciformes; family Percidae; genus Perca; species Perca flavescens. The sequence continues at coordinate 11,211,618 of NC_041340.1, forward strand.
CTTGTAATAGCTCTGGAGTTTAAAAGAAATTTAAAAGGTGTTGAATTTAGCGTGATTGATACAGAATGAGCCACAAAGGGATGTGCACAGAATTAACCCCTTAACGCCAACTGTCGCTAATTTGCATCAAACCCCTTCCATTCCGACTGCAGGCGAGATAGCGTGTGTATTACCCCAATGCCGGTTTGTTTACATTCGATACATACCTAGGAACCTTTTGCACGCACTGGTTTCTCGTAAAACCGGTCGGAGTGGGAACTACATCCGGTTCACGGAAGCGAAATTAACCCTAACCCTGACCCCTAACCCTAACCCCTAACCCTAAAAAGACTACTGTCAATTTTAGGGAGTAGGAGAGTGTTTTGTTTCTTGCTGTCGTCAAGATTCATTTATTTGTCAATTACTTTGTGACATGAATAAAATCTACATATCTGAGATGGGAAAATGTGTTTTATTAATTTTACCATTTTGTAAAGAAATTTACCATGAATGCCTGTTGTCGCTAATTTGCATCATACCTAAATGTATATCTATTCTATATGCTATAGACAAATTAACAATCTCAACTTAATTTAGCATCAACTTGGAGCCAGAAACACACATAATACATTTTTTTATATAATTGTGAATAAATTCAGGCGTCACGGGGTTAAACCAATATTAGAAAATTTAGGCCTGAAAAAAAAAGATCTTTACAGTAAATTTAAAAATGTAGTATTCACACATACATACAAATGCAAAATAGAGTGAGAACAGAGGAATGTAGAGAAGAGATTATGGCCATAGCCACAGAGAGTGTGAGAATGTATGTGTATCAGTTTTCAGCATGCTGTCACACTGATCAAACTCCAGGCTGATAGCAGAGGCGCCGCAGAACCCTTGCTGTGTTTGCCTAAGAACCATGAGGTGAAAACTACACACACACACACACACACACACACACAAACACACACACACACAACCCTTGTCCAGAGAGCACAGCGAAAACATATTGTGCATGCTTTTATGTGAAATATAATGCAGTGGAATGCAGCAACATTATGCAAGTAAGTACATGCAGACACGCACACCTGATGGCTCCGAACAAAACCAGTCTGTTCCTTGCTCCTTTCTTGTTTTACAGTGACATTGTTGTTGTTTCAAATTACATATATTTTTATTTGATATTTCAGTCGGCAGTCATTTTCTGTAATCAGTAGTTTTTTATCTGTTTGTTTTTTTCACCTCAGCTATGTTAAATGTTTAAAAATGCAAGTGATAAAAGCATTTTATCAAACTTCCTGGCGCTAAGATATTGCACGGTGGAAGCTTTAAAAAAAAACAAAAAAAAAACACAGTTTAGTCTACCCGGCTTCTACAGCCACATGACAAGAAAACCTTGAATAGGCAACAAGGTTTTATCAAATCTAGATAAAACACTGGCTTTGGGATACATAGCTGAAACTGTGATAAACCTTTTTGGAACTTGTTTTTCCATGCCTGCTGCTTTTTTTTGTCGCTCTGAATGCAAGCGTTTTTTTTCCGTTGCATCCAGCCTGCTTGTTGTCAGTGAGGTGAGATTGGAAAAGCCAGATGTAACTGCTGGAATCTGAAGAGCGTCTCTGAGCATAATTCGCTCTTCACGTCTTCATTAAGACATCAAAGCGGCTGCAGAAGATACAGGGCTTTTCAGTGCTGGCACAAATGCACTCTCTGGGAGAAAAGTAACGAATGAGAGAGAAGAACAGGAGAGAAAAGAAAGTAGGGAGAGGGAAGAGGAGGAGGGATATTGCGTGTTGAAGAACCAGTCTTTGGCTTTGATGACGGCGCAAGAGCGAAGCAGCAAAAAGAAGACAAAAGTTTGTAAAACTTCAAAAGAAGCCTTTTTGTAGCGCAGGTCCGCTCTCTCTTTCTCCTTGATTCTTCCATTCTTTCCTCTCCCTCCTCTCTTCAAACATGTCCTTGCTAATTGCCAGACCCTGTTCTGCCCTTCGCAGGCTCTCCACTCCTCTCAGGTCTATTCAGCAGGGGGGTTGTTACAGCGGGAAGGCCTAATAACCCGCTCTGAGTGGGACAATGGAGCATGCAGGGCCAGCGACAAAATCCCAGCCCTAATGAGAAAAGACTCCTTCAGCGAACAAGCAGGTCTGTCAATAGACTGGCCTCTTATTGAGTTACAGGGTGGGGGGTGGCTGGGGGCACAGAGTGTGTGTTTTTGGTGTTTAACTCTTGGGTGCATCTGCCTTTGTATGTGACAGAGACATCAAGTAATAAAGTAAGAGTATGAAATGAGAAAAAAAATCAAAGTAAGAAATAGGAAGAGATTGTGTGTTTATGTGGTCTGCATTAGTGTGTGTGTGTGTGTGTGTGTGCGCTGCTACCTCCTGAGGGTAACAATAGTGAACAGGACAAATCCTCCAGACCACATAATGGCCACTAAGCTGTCTATTCAGAAGTACACAGCTCCCCTGCTAACTGCTCTGATCAGACACGAATACCCGCACTCACCCATTCGCACTCCTTTCCCTCCTTCCTCCTAATATTTGCTGAATCTTTCTCCTCATCTATCTTTTTGTCTGTATGGCATTATCGCCCAATTTCATTTATCACAGAAATATCGCATTGCTACATGTGTCAGCGAATAAGTGAGAAGTTTTAGTATTTTTTAACCATAAAATATACTGCCTAGTATCTTTCTTGGTCACAATTCTCTACAGTAATATCTGAATTTAAGGGATCTTTATCAAAAATGTTGTTTAAGTTTGTTCGTTTATGTTGCAAAATCTATTAATCACCAATATATGGTATATCAGACATGTATTTACCTTTCAAGTATTAATATTGGCCTAAAAATTGACTTGATATACAGAATGTATATAACTGTTCCTCTTAGTGATTTGAGTATTTTTAAGTTTTGACCGTGTTCCTCCATCTGTCGTACACCCTGCCTCTCCCTCTTCTTTTTTAATCCCTCTTCTCCTTTCTTCTTTCCTCCTGTCTCCACCTCTTCCTCCTCCCAATCATTTTTGCAGTGTGCGTGTATTTGTGTGCACTGATGAGGTTTTGGAGAGGTTAACCCTTCTGCTTGGAGAATGCAGAGTCGTTGTTGCGTGTGAGGGGCCGGGAGTTATGCAGCCAAGGATGCTGAAACACCTCGTTTCCTTTCAGTTGTAGATGGGGTGGGGTTCTGGGTTGGCGGTGGGTGGTTGTTAAGTGGGGGGGGGTGCAGGACACATCTCCTATAAGCACCACTCTAAGAGCAGTGAGTATCTCCTTGAGAGGATTTGTTGATGCCTTTCACATGTCTGAGCTCTCCCTGCTTGGTCACGTCTAATGTTTACACACTCAGATGCTTCTTCACTGCGCTGAATGGATTAGTTCTTCAGAATGTTGGTAATTGATAGGGCTGGGTACCAAATTCAATACTTTTTAGGCACCGACCGAATATCCTCCTTAGTATCGAGTATTGAAAAATGCCTCTTCATTCAATGCCAAATTTCAATACCTAAGGAGTAAATCTCATCAGCGTCAGTGAGCCAATAAGCATACAGCATGCTTCCACCAAGATCTCATAATGTTTGTCATTGGCTGTCTAACGTTAAACGTCATAGAGGCATGAAGGAAAAACTCTAGTAGTCTCACGTAGTAGCAGCTGAAAAATAAATAAAGGATTTGTGCCTTAACGTTGTAATTTCTTTTCGTTGAAATGGATTTTATAAAATTGGTATCGAAAAAAGTATCGTTCAGGAACCAGTATCAAAGTCATGGTATTGGCATTGGTACCGGTATCACATTTTTTTTAACGATACCCAGCCCTAGTAATTGATTAACAGTTTTTGTCATTAATTAAGCACAAGCACCAAATGTGATACAAATGCCAAGCTTTTGCTTCTTCTCTTTAGTTCATATGATTCTTAAAAAGTTTTGTTTAGGTTACTAGATCATTTTTAAGACGTCACTTTGGCTTATGAAACAAGTTTGGTTCAAATCAGGAACTATCTGACCAGAATCTTGATGTAAGCTTTCAGTACAGTTTTGGATACGTGTGTTATTGAGACATTTCAGTTTCTACCAAAAAAGTATTAAGGGTTCAATATCCAGCCCAACTGGTAACTGATCAGCATTTGTCATTATTTTTGAATATCTATATGTTCTATAGGTGCAGTGCAACTTATCTAATTCTACAATCACCCGCTCTTTTCTGCACACTTTCTCTCAATATCACTACTGTATTCTCCTCATCCCCTTCTCTTTCCCTCCCCACTTTGCCCATCTTTTGTTACTGTTGGATTCACACTGAGGAGTTTGGTCTCAATTATATTAAACAAACTGAGGAACTGAGATACTTTAAAGCAGCCCACATCCTCAAATATTCAGTTTCACGTAGTTTAACTCAGATTTGGGGACAGAGTGTACTTCATGATATGAGTAACAGTGCACCAAATGACCCATGTTAAATTCTGCTGTTGTTACTTATCATACTTAAATTTTGTACTCAGAGGATGCCCGTTATGCCAAAACACACACAGGGAAGTAAAGTTACACCTTATATTAACTATGGGAGAATTGATGTGGAAACACAGAGTGAAAGCAAGTTTCCTTCAGATTTTTAGAACGGCTAGCAGATGAGGTTAAAGGCAAATTCCACCCTAAAACAGAATCTACAAAGGAGAGACAGTGTAAGGGGTAGTTAGCAGGACAAAGGGGATGTGTAGAGGACACAACTAAAAGCAAGAATTGGAAGACATCTTCTTGTTAAAACCAACAATCGATGCATTTAACTTTTTTAATCCTTCAAATTGAAATAAAAATAAGTGGGAAAAAGTAGAGGCAGACGTGTAAATTTTTTCCTGGTAAATATGTTGTGTTTACAGTAACCTGACTCAGCGCCCATGTAGCATCAGAGCTGGAACATTTGAGAGAAGGAATGTAATTCGGGAAGCTGAACTGAAGAGATTTCAAGCTTCAGTGAGAGACAATAGCAAACTTACAAACTTAGTTCAGGGTGGATTTCTCATTCAAAATGACTCACTGCTCGGGTCCTGGAGAAAAAGACCCGCTGACTGACAGATGGCATCTCGTATGGAGAATTGAAGTTAAAGCTAGCAGAGGGTATTTAGGGCCCATTAGGGGTCTATGGGAGCTTGACTTGGCATACAATCCGTAGATGCAAGCCATACTCACTTACTCAGTCACACACACACACACACACACACACACACACACACACACACACACACACACACACACACACACACACACACACACACACACACACACACACACACACACACACACACAAATGTAAATGGAGCATGAAGGCAAACAGAAGGGGGAAGAATGAGGAGTTGAAAGAAGAAAAGACATATTCTATCAGCTGGAGGAGCAGGACAAATACGACCACAGGGGGTTGTAAGAGAGAAGAAGAAGAAGACGAAGAAGAAGATGAAGAAAGAGAGCTGAAGTAGATAGGATGGAGGTCAAAGAGAGACAACTCTTAGAGAGAAATTGACAAGGAGGAAGGCAACAGGTGGCAGTGAAACTATTAACAAATTGCTTCCTCTTAAAGTTTGGTTCCATTGACATGCTCGATATTTTATCGTTTTTTATGCTAAATGCTCAAGTGTTTTTACAGTGCACATATCGATTAATCAATACGGAGATACTATAACTTTAAGTGTTTCCTTTCTTTGGTCTCTTTATGAAGTTTGCGTTTCTATAGATACCGAAGATACACCTCTTTTGATCCCTACAGTGTTTTTGGATTTAAGCATGACGTCTTAACCTGTTAGGACATGGACTTTCCAAAACTTCCATCGTGATTCTTTTTTGTTCTCCAGACTCAATGTCTTCAGACTGAAGCCAGGAAAAAACAGAAGCTTTATTCTTTTCTTTCTCTCTGTCTCCGTCCTGTCCATCTTCTTTGCGCCTCTTTGCTGGAAGTGAAACGAGGCAGAACGAGAGGATGTGGGACAGACAGCCGTGAAATGGAGGCTAGGGCCTCTAAGGAGTGTGTTATTTTGTTCACATCTGTCTGAGATGTGTGTGAGCGCATGGAAAAATATCTGAATGTCTTCCTGTCCTGTCAATATGTATATGCACAATACACATACATCTTTGTGTGTTTGTCTCAACTGGACTCAACAAGAAGGCGGAAAACAGCTTTTGAAACTCGACTCTATCCTTTCTTCCCTGTTTGTAACTCCACAACCCCCTCCCCCATGCTCTCATATGAGCATGAACACACACACACACACACACACACACACACACACACCAGCATGTTTACATCTCAGTTCTCCACAGTGCCACCCTGATTTCCGGAGGAGCAGCTTAGTCTACCTTTCTGTAAGGGCGGCATGTTGTTACAACAGAAGGTCCAACATGAACTAAACAGATGGGATGCAGAGCAGCATGAGACGGATGTGATAGCGAGATTCAAACAGAAGCATTTGAACTCACTCGCAAATCTGGTATTTTGAGGCATCTCGGAGTGCTACTGATCTCAGATGCATATCAAAGTAATCACAATGTCCCTAGTTTACTAGTTTACTTTGTTGCTCTCCCCATGTTTCCTGTCAGGTTATACCAGTGATTCCCAAAGTAGGTGCCTTAAGGACAGGTCTATGGTGCTGCGAGAATTGTTCATTTATTTTTCTATTATATATTTTTAACAATGTCTCACAACAAAAAAAGAAATAAAAGAACAAATAAATTACTGTTACTAAATTGTTAAGCATAACTGTTGGAGCAGTAGAAGAGTTTGGGAGCCACTGGTCTATACTGTCAGTTGTTGAATAAAGGCAAAACAACAACAACAAACGAGCTTCTGCATTTACTTTCTTATCAGTATTATTAATATTGTTTGATTACTCCTTACAAATTATTTATTTAAGATTTATTGTATGTAAGAATAAAACAAAGGTGAGGAGGCTGTCAATTCACCTTTAGTATTTTTTTGCAGGCAGCAAAAAGAAGCAAAGGGAGAAACTTCTACTTGGGATTGGATTCAAGGCTAGGAAAGGCAAAAGTATAGTTCAAGAGGAGGGGGGCTAAAGCACTTGATGATTTCTTTCTTGCATGTTCTGTACATCATAATTGAGACCCCCCCCAAAAAAAAAAAAAAAAAAAAAAGAAATCCGTGGTGAGGCCTCAACCCCTCAACTGAACACCAACTGAGTGCTTCCTGCAAACCAGCGAACTGCAGCTCCAGGTTCACTCTATGCATTTTTCTGCCATTAGTGAGAAAGTGCTGTGTGTGTAACCTGAGCAGAAGAATCTGGCAGTAAAAACCAAAACACACACACACACACACACACACACACACACACATTCAGAAAAAATACAGCAAGACAGGCACAGCTGCCCTGCTGTGTTTTGTGTGTGTAGGTGTGTGTGTGTGTGTGCGTGTGTGTGTGTGTGAGGGAGAGACTGGGTTATTTGAGATTGTTTTTAAGGACTGTGCAATTACACACACTCATACATTTCTATGTGTGTGTATGACTCATACCAATTAGGCTGCAAACCTTGGCCACCTCTACATCCTCTCCAGACGAGGCACCAGATATCTAAATTAAAAACTACGTAATGTGAGAACACAAAAACAGAGGAGGTATCAGGATGGAGGAACTGAGGGATAGAGAGATGATGTTGGTCTGCAACCTGATCTGTGTGATCTGTATGTGTTCGTTTTTGGGCCCGGAAGACAGCTGCAGTCTCACACATGCAATGCAGTTAAATGGAGAGAGAATAAACTTGAATGAAAGAGCGTGATTTGCTTTCAAAGAACTGGCTGTAAAAGCAGACTAAAGAAACAATTTGAAATCATTTAGTCTGCATGCAACATCACATTGAATTGTCATGACATACACGCCTGAGCTGTGTGAAGTCACACATCAGTCTGTGTTAAGTGATAATTGAGTTTAGTTGAGTTTAGCAGAATTAGTGGACTAATCCTGCCATAAAACTGCAGAGCATTTTTGAGAAAATGTAGAACAGAATCATTTTATATTTGTCACGTTTCATCTCACGCATAGATTTTTCAAATTTTACCATTCATTATGTAACTGCAGCTTGACAAGCATAAATCATGTATAAGCTTATTCATTGAAACATACAGTATGTCTACGTTTGATATTTCTCTGCCTCTCTTTTTCTCTTTGTTCTCCAATTATGACCAGATGTCAGCTGCTATGACTGAGCTCTTAAATCACCACAAATCATCACACCAGTCACTTATGAATGGACCTGCTTGCGCACACACACACACACACACACACACACACATTCAGACAAAAGCATGTTGATGAACATTTTCATTAAAACTCCAAACCGCAATTTTGACGTTCATATGCACTAAAAACACACTCCGGCATGCGCACACACACACACACGACTCCAAACCGCTTCCTTCCTTCTTTCTTACGCACGACTTCCCAACTCTGCTTCAGACACGCTCCCATTGTCATCACATCTGGTTTGAACTATAAATTTTCTATCATTCATTCTTCTGGGAGTAGGGAAACAATTTTAAAATGTCATACAAGCAACTACAAAAGACAGACAGCAGAGACAGAGAAGCGAGATCAAGAGAGAGAGTGGGAGGAAGAAATGAGAGCTCTCCTTGCGTTCCGATTTTTGAAGGACACTGAGGTTTGTTGAAAAAAAAAAAAAAAACATCTTTTCCAGTTTCACTTTACTGGTGGTCCCATAAATCTGTGCACACCAACGCATACATACACAACCCCTCAGATAAACACACACACACACACACACACACACACAAACAAACACACACTATTTAGTCATGCAAACATTTGCCAACCTACACACAATAAAAGAACAGACATTTTAAGGAATATTCTAATTTCCCCCGCCAACAAAAGCCTGCCAACACAAAAGCGCCTCTCTATCACTTCCAACCACTGGGCAGCGGTACAGTGGATGTTTTACGGTAATTAAATGCTATTAGGTACGGGGAAAATAGGAAACTGTGAAAATATTGATACAAATTAAAAATGCGGTCAGAGAAAAATGAGCCGACCGACTGAGGAAGGAGGAATGAGGGCCGAGATTGAGTGTTAATAGGAAAAAGGTGTTAAATATACTTTGGGTTCGAAATTGAGAGGGAAAGACAATAAGACGCAGGTGTGGGCTCATTACTGTGAAGCAGAGCGGTCATAGAATAATTACCGCAGGGCCACACAGGAGAGGAGAGGACATGAAAGCAGGGAGGAGGAGAGATGGGAGGAGGCAAAGCAAAGCAGCAGAGAGACACACTGAACAGAGCAACAGAAAACAAAACTACTAGCACTGCTATCCGTGCTAACTGCCTCTCTAAGGAGATGCTGTGGCATGATTCCTGACTTGGATTACAGGGAGGGGTCATCTTTGAAGTTTAACCTGGGGGAGCACAAAGTATCTCTGGGTACCATTTGTGTAATCTGCAGGAATGTAGTGATGTAGCCTCTTATTCTTGTACAGCACGTGAACTTGTTGGTGGAAATTTCCCAGTTTGCTTGGAACCTAACGCGATGATATGTTAAGGTTTTAGGTGCTTGTCTTAATAAAATATTTATAATCAATTCAGTTTTCTGAGGGCATTTTTAACCAGAATTTGTGTCAAGGTCAAAATAAAAGCTCTAAAGTTTTCTAAGATTGTACGTAAATTAAATTACCATTAAGAGTTATTTACTGAAAATGTTTCCCTAAGTACTTTTATATTGACTTTCAAAGACTTTTAAGTGGCCTTGGAAACATACTAGCACAATGTCACATCAGTGTCTATGTGTTTGCTGTAGTGGTGAAGATTGTGGATCATAATCAGAGAATCTTCCTCAGCAGGTGGAGTTGTACCAGTTTTCATGGAACTGCAGAGTTTAAGGACTTCTCATGCATGTTGGCCATAAAGTTGAGTTCATTGACAAGAATTCCTAAAAGGTCTCAGAAAAATGTAAACATCTCAAATCTTACAATTGACACCGGGCAAACTCCATATGCTCTGAAACATTGTGTAAAACGATTGGACTCTCCAGAGCAGACGGACTTTAAGGTGAGATTGTTTTGTTATCTACACCTATACTGTTGGAGGTACATATAAGCAGCCTACTGTACACTTACATCTAATACACAACAGACAAACTTAAATGACAAAATCTTGCTTTGCTGCTTGTTTCTGAAGCATATATGTGCCTGTGCATATATGAAAGTGAATGAAAGGGACGGTGAATGAGTGTGAGCGAAAGAGGGAGGGAGAGAGAGGGAGGCAGCAGCTGTCTGCCTGGATGACCTCAGCGGCAGCTGCTGCCACCCTCCCCCCAGCCCCCTGCTGTGCTGCCCTCCGTATGCCAGCTCGCCTTTGAAGTTCAGGTCAAGACCGATACAGATTTGGATCACATACCAATAATAATTACTGGACAATGAAGCACATCATTTACTGCCAATATGCTTATTTAGTGTACCCACTAAAACAAAACATGTATTTGTGCAACTACAATTGCAATGCAAAATGAACAGAAACAGATAATGTACTTTCAGGGTTGTTTCATTAATGTAGTTTAAGCAACAATAATATCTATAATATTGTAGATATTGCTACATCTGTAAGAAGAAAACCAATATAGGCTTGTTGTTAATTAGCTCACCTGGTTGAGCGCACGCTCATATAAAGAGGCTTAGTCCTCGACGCAGCGGCCACGGTTTCAACTCCGACCTACAGCCCTTTGCTGCATGTCATTGCCCCTCTCTCTCCCCTTTCAAATCTAAGCTGTCCTTTCAGAAATAAAGGCCAAAAATGGCCAAAAAATAATCTTAAAAAAATAAAAACTATCAAACCGTTGCAAGAGTGCAAGAAAATAATCAACTTTAATGGTAATCGCTGATGTCATGCAGTGCTTCCCATGTTGATACAAAAATGTTCACAATATTTAAAATACAGAAAATATCGGCTGGTAATATCCGTATCGGAGCATTTTACTTGAGGTAGTCTTTGAAGTGCCAACGATGGGCAGAGAGAGAAGCTCTAGTCAGACTCTCATGAATGCTGGAACCTGATAACACACACACACACACGCACACACACACACACACACACACACACACACACACACACAAGATGGCATGTAGACAATCACATGGAATGATGCACACACAGAGGGGTGTGTAGACACTGCAGCGCAAACCGACTTGCATGTGTAAATGTGCACTGACACACTGTCTTCCCTCCAGGTATTTTGTTTATAGGAGTTGAGGGAAGCAGCTATTTGAGTCCCAGTATAGAAAGAAACACAACTGAATTTGAGCAGGAAGGTTGTCAGAGTCCACAGGGTCACAGACTACAGCCGCCACACATGTAAAACTGAGACAAACACATGGACATATACACACCCAGACATTGTGACAACTGGCTCAGCTTTCTGGATGCAAAGTTGGAAAATAATTTTGGAGGAAAAAGGGAAGACAAGACAACAATGTGTCTTTTATGGAAACATCAAATTTGAGAGACACACACACACAAACACACGTACACAGACACAGACACAGACAGACTTCACATTTTATACTACACTGACGCAATGTCCTACACACAAACAAAAGCATCTTCTTTAACAAATGCCTCATTCATAATCATACAGGAACACACAAGTAAAACAATTGTGGTCACACACACACACACACACACACACACACACACACACACACACACACACACACACACACACACACACACACACACAGCATAAAAACTCAGACAAAAGCAGTGCTCCATTGTCTGGAGTACTACACAGGCTTGGTTACTGTATAATGGCCCCACCAACCTAACCTGGCTAACTATATCCAAAAACTCACACAGACGAGTCAACCAAAGCAAACATGCATGGAAAAAAAATAAAGACTTAAAAATCATGTGTAATGAAGAAGAGAAGATTTGAATACAGTAGACCAAATGCAGACTTAAATTCATGGGAAGAAAGCAAGAGAGAATAAGAGGAATAAAAAAGCACAATGCTGTGCTTTGCTCATGGATGGATGTTTTTTATCGGTCTGTAATCATACGAAACACACATAAACACTCACCCTAAAAATACACAACCCCACACTGCTTCAAGACTTCCTGTACTATCACAAGTCTTTCTCCAAATCATGTTATATGTGTAACTGATGACATTGCTAGATTTATGCCAAGTATGTATGAACAATGTGATACAGCACATGTCGTTGGGGAATCTTCAAAAAAGTTGTTTGGTAGTTTGTAAGTAATATGTCAAGTCTGTAAAAGTATGTTTAGTAAAGGTACTCGATTTAATCCTAAGGTTAGTATTGGTGTCCCATGTCACAGTAAGACTATTTTTACAAACGTACCTATAACGATGAGTGTGTAGTTGATGTTCACGCTGCCAAACCCATTGGTAGCCTTACAGATGTAAGTCCCTGCATCTTCAGTCTCCACCTCTTTGATACGCAGAGCGTGCTGTAAGACCCTGAACCGCGTCCAGCCACTGTGGATGTTGCGACCATCTTTGGTCCACATGATGAGCGGTGGGGGGTCACCCTCCACGGGGCAGGGCAGCTTCATGGTGCGACCCAGGCGGATGCTTTGCCGGTGGGCCACCCGCTCTGACACCCTGGGTGGACCTTAAAGGTGGGAGAGGAAAAGGAGTTATTCAGATTATATATTTATATATATATATATATATATATATATATATATATATATATATATATATATATATATATATATATATATATATATATATATATATATTTCAGTGTCTCTTCAGACCCTATTCAGACTAGTTACACACATTTTAATAAATTAGATTACAGAAAGTGTAAACAACCAGATTACTTGATTACAGGTTTAGATAACCTGCTAATGAAAATGGTTGATTTTTGTTTGCAGCAGCAAAATCCAGTTGTTTGAACTGGGAAAACCTTGAGTATATTGTAATGTAATTAGTGCCTAGAGGGACCACTTTAAAAAATACAGTTTCCCCCCCCACCTCCCGTACAACAGTCCAAAACCCCAAAATGTTCATTTCACAATATGTTATGACAAAGAAAATCAGCAAATCTGCAATTTGAAGAAGCAAGAGAATTTTTTCAGCGTTTGCATGAAAAATGACTGCAATGATTAGCTGACTATCAAATTAGTTGCCCTTTTGCTGTTGATCTACTAATGGATTAATTGACAACTTATTTCAGCTCTCAGGTTGCATTTACAGTAGTATGTTCAATGTTCAGACTTATCATCGAAACAGCATGAAGGGTTAACATGGACGTGCCAAAAACAAGATTAATGTACTGTGCAAAATGTGTTGTTGTTGCATCCACACAGTTACAGGTGTGTTGAGGGGTGGAGTCATTTTGAGAGAAGTAGGTGAGTTAACAGTTTTAGGATCAAGGTTAGGATGACGGCTCGTGAATGCTTATTCTTCATTTCCATGTTTGCAACCACACACCTCTCAATTTTCACCGCTATTCTTAGAACCAAAGAAGCCTCCAAATAAGGCATTTAACACACAGGAATTATCCTTTAACCTTTAAGAAGTGTATAATGGCCTAGCTTAAACACTGACTTTCAACACAGACAACAATAAAGTCCCCAGGGAGCAAACACAAAGCTAAGCTAATATCAACTGAGATGTCGTGTCGAGACATAAAAATCAGGCGTGACCTTGACCGCTCAGTAGCCGGTCTACTGTGAAACTGCACACTAGAAAAACAGAGGGAGGTGAAGGAGCAGGCTGATTGACTGGGAAAGGTGGGAGGGAATTGTGGGGAGAAGTGGGGGTGATGGGGAGAACAAACATCAGAGAGGAGGAGGAGAGAGAGGAAGAAAGGAAGGAAGGAAGGCAAGAAGAGAATAAGGGAGTAAATTAAGGGAATGAGGGAGGATGGAATTTATGGGAGTAAGTCTGAGAAGAGAAAGGGAATGAAATATGGCTGATTTGGAGAGTAGTACAAAGAAAGACAAACAGGAAGATAGAGAGATGGAAGAAGGAGGGTGGGAGTTAGCAAGGTTCAGCATACTGTACATCTCTTCTCATCACTCCTTCTGGCTTAAAACAATACCCTCCAAATATAGCACTGAAAACACATAACAGGCCGCCATGAGGCAAACAAAGTGTCCTAAAAGACTACACAAGGCTATTGTACGGAAAGACCATCCGAAAACAACACACTTCAGGTCACATTTCCTGTGGTTTGAGAAAGATTTAAAGGAAGGACAAAGGGTGGTTTGATTTTAAGAATGTGCCTGATATCGGCGTATCTAGGAGAATACATATGGTCTGATAAAGATTAGAAACATATCACCTCAAATATAAACTTTTGAGGTTATAACATTTTACTCACCAAAGGAAAATTGAGTTCTGGAAACATGGCTACATGACACAAGTGATGAGATGATGAGACAGCTTGTAAACAAGCAGTTACAGTTAATAAAACACTTCATGTGGAGGTCAAACTAAAAGGGAGTGCACCGAAGATGTCAGAAATGATACCTCATTGCAAGAACAGTAGGTCAAAGTTGTACTTGGAAGTTGGTCTGTAAATGTGATGGCTGTTTAAATCTACTTATCAAGTAACGTATGGATTTAATTGATGTTGTCTTTGTTTTCTCTTCCATATAAATTAGTTGCATTTACATTTATGTATTTTGACTTTTTTGGCTTGCTTTCACAGAAAAGTCTGACCATCTTCCTACAAAGTCTCAAACTTCAGAAAATTCAAAGAAAAAAGACTTGCAACCAGCAGTTGCCAGATGTCAGCTAATCTAAACAAGGATCAAGGTGAAGTAGAGTCGTTTACATGAAGCCGATTATCAAAAAAGGAGAAAAGTTACAGTAGTCTTCTAGCATTTGCTATCATGGCGGGCTGTTGCTTTAACAGGAGAGCAGGAGGTGGACACAATGATGGATGGATGGAGGTGAAATGTGTGAAAAAGACATTAGTCACACAGAGGAATTCACAGGAGCCTCTCCTCCTCTCTCCTCGTTCCTGGTCGGGGAATGTGTTCGTTCAGCTGTATGGCTTTCTCATCAGGGGCCCGACAGCTCACTCTTCCTCCTTTTCCTACTCCCTACCTCCATTCTTTTCTTTTTTCTCACTCCCTTGCTCTGTTTTCGCTTGTTTCCTTTTTACACAATGTGCATCTCCCTTTATAACCCCATCTCTTCTTTTCTTTAACTCCTGTTTTCTTTCTTTCTCTTGTCTATTTGTCCACGTTTTCTACTAGGGATGCACCGAATCAAGGATTTGGATTTGGCGGAATATTGGGCTTTTTGACGGGGTTCGGTTTCTCCCGAACCTTAGAACTTCTTTCCACCGAACCGAACCCTACCCTTGCACTACGCGCGCTACGCTGGTCGACGTAATGACGCCGCCGTTGATTACAGGAAGGTGTTTACGTAGGTGGACCGTTCAATGCAGTAGGCCGTGAGAAAGTGAAAATGGTGTGAAAACTCGTGATCAGAAAAAAGTGTTATTTGGCAGTACTTTCAGTCAAAAGAAGGAAATTCAATGCAAGCTACATGTTCAATTTGCAATGCCGATTTGTCTCGTGGTGGCAAGGACCCTAAACAATACACAACATCGCCGCTGTTAAAACACTTGCTTATGAAACATCCGAAAGAATACGAGTTGTGCGTGAAGGAATCTACAGACAGCAGCCAAAATGCAGCAACTTCAAACCATTTGTTAACTTCATTAATGTGTTTACTGTGTTAATGGACTGAGGATGGGAGTAGGATTCGGTATTCGGTTTTGGCAGAATCTTAACCAGTGGATTCGGTATTCGGCCAAACCCCAAAAATCTGGATTCGGTGCATCCCTATTTTCTACATATTCCTCAGTTTCTCTATACCCTGTCCCTTTAACCTTGCTACATTTTCTTTCTCTATATTTATTTCTTCTTCTCTTTTCTTCCTGCACCAGATTGAAATCTCATTCCTCTGAACTCTCACTACTCCCCTGCTACCTCTCTTTTTCTTGCCCTTAACCCCTCGCCTTCCATTACTACCTCCTCCAGTCCCCTATTTTTTCCTCCCTCTATTTTGCTCTCTCACTCTCTGCTCTCTATTTTCTCTTTCATCACACTCATTCACACCATCCTCTTTGTTCAATGCAGTATTTCTTCTTTCTCTGCTGTGTGATTTACTGGTCTCCTGCCTTTTTCGGATCTGCACACACATAACTTCCCCAGTTTCTTCCCCAGAGGATCACAGGAGCAGGACCTCTAACTGAACCTCTCAACTTTCTGCAGTTAACCTCTCCTACATATACCTCCCCCTTTTCTTCCTCTCCTCCCTCTCATCCCGATGAAGGGAACACAGACCAGCAGCCTCTTTTCCTTCCCCTCCTCCTCCTTCTCATCCTCCTCTTCCACGGACCATGACTGAAGTAAAGTCTTTTTAAATCTGTCTCTAGGGGTGAAACTGAAGCGACTAAAAAATCTATTCTTCTCTTTCATGAGACACAGGGTCTCTGTGTGTGTGTGTGTGTGTGTCTTTGCACATGTGTGGGTCATTTTTTAACATCTATATGCTGCTGAATGTATATTTGCTACTTACAGTCTTTATGTCTTTGTGCTAGTGCATCTTTTCCTGTTTATATGTTTAGGAAGCCCATGTCTTTGTGTTTGTGTGTGTCTGTATGTGTGGAAGAAAGGAAAATTGCAGGCCTTTAAAACGTTGGTCTGTTTAGCCCATTTGGGGCTTTACGGTGCACCCTTGCCTGCAACTGGCTCCCCAACGATAATCTAAAGCACCTACACACAAACATGCACCATGTACACTCTTCCCCTTATATGCAGGGAGTGTAGGTTAGGCGTGCACGTCTGGTATTCTGTAGCCTAATGACAGGAAAAACACATCCCAAGTCAGACACACACTACTCCCACAGAGGCAGAACCTCCCAGCTCAAAGCTGCACATCCTCTGCATGGATGGGAGCTGAAAGGCAAATAAAGCAGAGCAAAAATCAGTTCATACATTCTGTTTTTTTACTGGTTACTCCGAAAACAACTGCATGCTTAAGTTCCATTCAAGAAGATAATGAAGGAAGTGTAAGTATCTACAAATATGTGTACCCTATACAGTATGTTTGTTAAGATTTGAGTGTTTGAGAGTTACGACTCCAAGAAGTGGTACGATTTTGACTCAAATTCACTTTCACACTATCTTTATCGCTCTTCATCTGAATCCGCTTGTAGGCTTAAAATCATCCACCCTCTACCCACCTGAATTAATTAATTATTTTCTCCGATTTAGAGACTTTGCATAAAGATTTCACTGGCCCTCGGCAGTCCCTGTAGGCTACGTTGCTTTTAAAATGATGTATTGTATTAATGTATGAGTATTTTCCATAACAAATTACTTCAATGATTAGAGAGGCTCCTTGTAAACGATATCTTCAGGCATTTAAGCAGCAAAACTAACTGTAGTTATAAACTTGACAGATGAAAAGAACTAGACCATTTTTGGAAATGGGACGTCCTTCATTATGGTGCGCTGAGAATAATTTTCCGAGTAACAAGCCGCTGGATCGAGGAGTCGAGGACGTACAAATTTGGGAATTGAGAAAGGCCGCCTGTTTTTTACATTTTTGGCAAATTGGCATCATTAACAGTATCCTGAATTAGCTATTAGCGGTATGTGTTTGCAAGGTACCCAATGATGTACAGACAACTATCACTGGATTACTTTGACACTAAAGAACACTTAAAAATGTGATGATTCTCAGGCAGGTTCTGGAGTTAAAAGCAATGTCTATTTTCTATGATTTCTCAACAGATGTACCGAAGATAATGACCTGGGAAGTGTAAGTATCTACAAATATGTGTACCCTGAACAGTATGTTTGTTAAGATTTGACTGAGTTACAACTCCAAGAAGTGATACGATTTTGACTCAAATTCACTTTCACACTTTCTTTCCCTCACAATTGTCTGGCTCTGTCTCATCTAGATTAATCAACAGTCATCAGTTCTGGTACTATTCGTCACACTCAAGTTCAGACGGACTGTTTTTCTTGCTTTGGCCACTAAGTACTAATAGTACACTTTTGTATTTTCACACGCTACCATTATCAGATATAACAGTAAAGTTTAGCATAAACTAAACTTAGTATGTTTTCTTTGGATCCCTGTTCTACATACTTCTGTAAACTGTAGAGGTCATTGCCAGCTAATGTCTGAGCACAGTGCTGTTTGTTTAAATCAGACTCACTAATGCTTTTCACAGACATTTCCATTTTCTTAAATGAAAAATAACCAATGTCATAATAACTGGCTGACAAAGTAGGATTTGTGACGTATTTTGCATTAGAATGAGAAATATAAACCGCCTTCTCTCCATTTGCCATGAAAGCAAAGTCGAAAATTGTTTCAGCATTCAAATACTTTGTCATTGTCATTGAGTGAAGAACAAATAGCTGCTAATTAAGTCAATTTTTGTTTTGCATATTTTGGCAGTGTGTGACAGCTGTGACTGCCCTTTTTGTTTTGGTTTTGGATCATGATTTCGGGTTTTAATGCCCATAAGGTTTCACTGGTCTTAGAGTCAGATGGGTCTGGAGAGTCCAACACAACGTTGTTGTTGGCAGGGAAGTGAGACTGGAGGGAGAGGGGAGAGCTGAGGAATGCTTTTGATGGAGCGCACTTAACAGCGGGACACAGCGTTGATGTACTGCGCAAGGTAGAGGTGTGTGTGTGTGTGTGTGTGTGTGTGTATGCATGCTGAGCTATGATGTGTTTCTCAAAAGACTGGAGCACTGAAAGTAAATTGGATCCTTAAGAGGTCATCATGGACATTTTTGTCAGAGCAGTTATGAAAGTAACTTTCTCTTGTACTTTAAATAAGCTCAGAGTTAATAAAGCATGCACAAGGTTTATCCTGAGAATTTGTGTGTGCACAACTCAAATTGCTCAAATACCCGTAAGTCAGCTATTTATGCAAAACTTTGGGTTACCCTGAAATCCCCTGCAGTTATTTTTCTGTATCTAAATTCTCTTTACAAGCCTGAATCCTGTTATCATGTCAATACTCTCTAAATCGATTATGACCAGTGGGATTGCTTGGTGCATGACGCCACATTAACTGATCCAGGTTGATGTGTAATGTTTTCATCAGACTAGTTACACTGACAGATTTAGCCCAAGAAAAACTTTCTGGCATCTCGCTGATTGTTTTCTTGTCTTCCTGCAGTTCACTCACACAAACTCTGGCCCGAGGCCACAGGCAGAGTGATGGGTACACATTAAGTTGTCTTCCACACACACACACACACACACACACACACACACACACACACACACACACACACACACATTCACTCTGACATAGTCACTTCCACCCCAACAATAGGTCAACTGCTGCTTGTTAGTCTGTCCTGACAGTTAACACTAGGCCCGAGGCTGGGGAGGATATACCATCATCATTGAAGGGCGACATCACACTCTCTCTCTCTCTCTCTCTCTCACACACACACACACACACACACACACACACACACACACACACACACACACACACACACACACACACACACACACACACACACACACACACAAACACTAAGGCTTACACTTGTCTCACGTGCACACAAAAGAAAAACACACAGCGGCCAGAAAAACAAGGAATCTGCTGAGTGGTTGGTGCTGCAACCTGATCCCCTGAGCGACTCACACTATTGCACACACACACACACACACACACACACACACACACACACACACACACATAGACAGCATGTGTAAAACCTACTGTAAATCTTTTTTCCATTTGTCTCAATCAGATATTTAATGGCCTGATAATAATTTCGCACCTTTCCTGGTAATGTGATATGTTCTCTTGCTCTTACTTTTTCTCCTTTTACTCTCCTTATCTTCACCTGTCTTTCCATCTCTTTTTCTCTCTGCTCCTTTCACTACAGCTTTTCTAAAAGCTGGTAATATTGTTCAACATTTCTTCTCTGGCTGCTGCACCTGACTTCTTTTTACTCTTTCCTCAATTGGGACTAACCGTAACCCTTGGAGGAGAAGATTTAAGGATTTCCCTAAACCTCATTTAGAAATAACACCTCACACAAATACAGATTCAATACATTTCATGTTATTGTTCAGAAACCAGCGCGGTGAGGTGCAAAATCTACCACAGACCTTTTCCTGTTGGGTTTATACTTGACATTTGCTCAGTTTAAGCGCTAAAAAAAGAAATAAAAAAAGAAATAAAAAAGAAATTAATCATTTTAATGACACACCCCACCCAAATGAATACAGGAGAAAAGATTTATGAAGACGATTAATTTAACAAACTCAGGGAAAAGGAAATTATGGGAACAATCCGAACTTTAACTTTGAAATGTTGTCTTGTGTTTTCAACTGTGGGAAAAGATGTTAACATTTGCAATTAAAACATCTACCAAGAGTTGCTATTTTTTGCATAATTTACTTATTGCAGCAGCTATGTACAAGCAACAGCTGGCTTGTGCCATGCATTTTAATTAAAACTATTAAGTGTTAATATATCACTTTTTTTTTTTTTTTTTCACTATTTTTGTGTCATTATGGAAGAATTGTTTTAATTTGTTCAATTATATGGTCTGATAGCATTACAATAGCCTTGCTTATGACTCAGTATCTCTCATGAGAAAATAGTAACCATACTAAAATGCCATGTTTCAGTTTGTATCCTAGCCGGGTTCCACTCACCCTGGTGGCAAATGTTTAACACTAATCCCCTTATAATACATCCTGTTTTTTGCACAAAGACCAAGGCTCAGAATACAGAAACATTGTTTTTTATAATGTTTAAATGCAAATGTCATCAGTTTGGTTTCAAAAGGCATATTCAAAGAAACTGTCAACCTGTAACCTGCAGTCCAAGTTCCCAACATAAACACTGCGGTAGTTTCATTTCATAAAGGCAAGACGGAGGATACTATAACATGGGAAAAGTGGGAACAAGGCTTTTGAGGAGACGGAGAGCACAAAGTTCTGCAACCATCAAGAATGTGAGGGCAGTTTGAACATAGAACATTATTTAAAAGATTATAAAGGGCTTTACAGAAACCACACAACACACAGTATGCATTGGTGTGTGTAATAGGGGTGGGAGATATTGACAAAAATGAATATCTCGATATTTTTTTTCAATATCGAGATATCGATATTCAGACGATATTTTTGAAATCCTTCTAGAAGTTAAAAGAAGCCCTGTTCGGAGGCTATTTTGGTGGTTCTCTTGGGAAAATGTACAAGCAAGATGAAATCATAACGATAAACAAAGTAACATATTGCACACAACCATGTCCTTATTTGAAGCAGTCCTGGAGCTGGGACAGGGCCGGGTCAGACTAGGTTCTGGTAGTCCTTCGACTTGGATGTATCGTCCTTCTGACCGGGATTTCTGCTGGGATCAGGAGTTGGATGTGATCTGACTGGCCCAGGTGAGGGAGAGGTGCAGTTCTGTGTGCTTTTTTGATGTTAGAGTATACATGGTCTAGTGTGTTCTTCCCTCTAGTAACACAATCTACATGCTGGGAGAAAGCTGGAGGGGAACAGACTTTAAGGACGCCTTCTCATTCTGCCGGTAGATAGCTAGCTCGGCGTGCTAGCGCCGACAACAACCTGGAGGGCTCGGTCGGCTATTTCCTCCGGGATGTTATGAGCCGCCTGGAAGGCTCTCGTAACGGCTGTGTGGTCCTGTATTGATTAGTTCAGTGTGGCTGTACGTACTTGTATAAATATACACCGACAGGAGAGCCGCTGCACAATCGCGCGCCGCCATCTTTGTTGACATGAGTGAACGTCATAACGCGCAAGGTAAGAACTAGTAGCAGGTTACTCTTGTGCGGGACGATCGTGATTTTGTACAAAAAATACAGTCAAACAAACCCCTACAGTATTAAAATCGCTACATAGAATTGTTTAGAAGGTTATAGTGTGCGTTATTTGTTTTCTCTTTAACTTCCTTCAGCTCTTTTCATGTTTGGGGGGTCGGATTGTACAAATTATGAAATATTCGATATCCCAATTTTGCATATCGTCCAGACAACAATTTGGATATTATCGTCAAAACGATATATCGCCCACCTCTAGTGTGTAATAAAAATTTGGGCCCATTACATAAATACAGATTAAGGGGAGTGTACAGTAAGGGAAAAAGACGAAGAAGAGTGTCATAAAGGGATAAAAAGGGAGGGAATAATCCTCACAAACTACCTGCTAATATTTGAGGATTTACAGGTAAACTGAAGACTGGACAAGAAAATGACATTTTAATGAGTACCTTGGATAAAAATCGTAACAGAATGTACGTTTACATCCTGTAAGACAATAAAAACAGATTGACAGAGCACAGTCGTGACTTGTTGAAAACTGATCCGGTAGTTGCTCAAAAACGAAGACACAAAATTATGTTTTCTCTGTTATGTCTGTCTTTCATGGGCGGAGACGAAAGGTTAATTGGATTTTGCACAGTTTGTCAGTGAGCATATTAAAACGCCACACCTGTCTCCTGCGATGACAGACTGTCTCCAAAACATCCATGTGATCTGATGAGGTTTGTTTTACATTACGGATAGTACTCTCGCATCAGCCATATATATATATATATATATATATATAAATATATACTGCCTGATTACCTAATTTTTTATAACACAATACAGAATCATTTTGAAAGCTTTCAGTGCCACTTTGGTCACATAATAAATCATAATTGGAAAAACAGAGATTGAAGCACCCAGGGAAATCAAGAACATCACCTTATAGCTCGTTAACCTTCGGCACAAACAGGAAGAGAAAGAAAGAGAACGGAGAAAGAAAACGGGGTAAACAGGCCAGTTTTGGGCTGTAAGTAGGTCAAAGGCTACAAATACTGTTCCAGTTCCGTGTGTATATTTGTGTATGCATGTCTGGCTGGTCAGTGTATGGGGGCTGGGGACTGGGTTACATTTTAGGGCAAAATAAGACCTGAGACAGACAGGAAGCAGATGCTCTGATTCAGAGCCAGTTACCAAGGAGCATGGCAGTATACTCAGCTTACCTTCATCCTGAATCACCAACGTTTAAGCATTAAATATTTCTCGAAAACAAGAAAAACAATGTGTAGGCCTATATTTCTTTCAATATATCTGGCAGCCGCAAAAGATAAACTGTAGAATCAAGGGGTCTGCAGGTTTCAGACAGCAACATTGATGGTGCTTTTAGAAATAAAAACAAACGAAAAAGATGCAAAACAAAAATGGCTTCTTCTTTCTTATTATGCATATTATTATTATTATGCATAAGCATTAAAATATCAGACAAATTACATGAGGAAGTTGTTAAAATATTATGATCAATTCTGTTTGGTAGAGCAGATACAAGTTTTGCGTTTAAGGTTTTATAAGAGAAAATTCAGACATGCAGACATGTAAACAGCTTCACTCTAGCCAACCTTCACCAGTGACTGCAAAGTCTCTCCCTAACAGTGCAGCAGTGGCAGGTGCTGTGGTTGTATGTGAGGAATTTGAGGTCAGGGTCAATTTACTTATTCCGTCAATGTCAGGTTGCAGTCACCAGCAGTGGACACAACGCAAGCAATGGCCCTCTGAACCAAAGTCCAATTAAACACACATTTTGTGGTAAACAGATACATTTAGCTATATTGATCTTAACAAAATAGCCACCGTAAATACATCCGTTTGTACAGTACAGTATACTCTGAGTCTGTGTGTGCGTGTATGTTTGTGTGTCTGCAGAGTGCCTCGTGCCTTACAGATAAGGCAAGACATAGTTGGCACACGATAAGAAATAGTTAACACTCTTGAGTGTGTGTGATTGTTTGTGTGCGTGTGTGTGCGTGTGAAGCAAGCTGATGTCCTCGACCTGACTTTTATCAGCATTTTGGAGGCAGACACTGTTACTCATTAACAGCAGTGATAAAACACACACACACGCACACACGCACACACGCACACACACACACGCACCAACTGCTGTGGTCCACTTTTAAGAGGTGAATATTTACTGCAAGAGAGCCTTTCATATTGACACATATATGAACACATAAAGAAGGAGACAGAGTACAACGGCAAGAGAGAGAGAGAGAGAGAGAGAGAGAGAGAGAGAGAGAGAGAGAGAGAGAGAGAGACTGGATTTATAAACATCTCAATAGGTGAATTAGGCTTCTTGCCAGTTGCAATTGCAGATAAGATATAACATGGCTGAATTTACTGTAAGTAGGTGACCCTGGAAGGCCAAAACAACGGACACTTTTGTGTTTTTTGTTTACTCAAATCTAACGAGTTACTTTAATTTCTCCAACAAGTACGTACTCTTTATTTCAAAGTGTTCAAATTATGCTCATGTTCAAGTTCATAATTGTATTTAGAGGTTATATCAGAATAGGGTTACATGGTTTAATTTTCAAAAAACACCATATTTTTGTTGTACTGCACATTGCTGCAGCTCCTCTTTTCTCCCTGTGTGTTGAGCTCTCTGTTTTAGCTACAGAGTTAGGCATCTCACTTCTGTTCCATCTTTGTTGGCAGTCGCACATGCGCAGTCCCTAGGTAAGGACTACTAGCCAGTCAGAAGCAGAGTATGATGGACTGCCACGCTAGCAGCTAGGTGAGCATTATAACGTGTGTTACAAAGTGACCACGTTTGTCTCTGAAGTAAAGGCTGGACTACAATAGAGCTGTTTGGAGCAGTTTGTGATCAGTGTTTTCTGTTGGAGATGGTAAGTCCCTTTGGGGTGGACTTTGGGCTTTTTCACTTTGTAAACCTATAATGTGCACAAAAAAGATATATAACACAATAAAGGAAAGGGAAAAAAAGCCAAAAAGCATAATATGAGCACTTTAAGGTAATTTACTTGAGTGCTGAAGTCATCAAGCAAATAAAATCAAAATGTTTCAACAGTTTCAATTTAATTATTATATTTCATGCATAGTAAGACCTGCCTCAAATTTAAAATGTAGCCATGATGATAGACGGTTTTATGATGTCTAAAAAAACCTTCACTTTTCAACTAAGTTTGGCAAGTTTATGACATAGTAATAGAATAATGACATATTTATATGGCTCTTCTAAATAAATACTTACACCAAACAAAAGCAAGAAGAATTTACTTTTTCTTATTTTCAAAAGAAAAAGCTGAACCTAAACACACTCAAGCTGCATATGATAATTCAGTATGCATCTTTTGTTTCTACCTGCTTTTTCCTTTTTCTGCTTCACTGGGTGGGGAGTCAGACATTCCAAGCATGCACACTACACACACAACACACACACACACACACACACACACACACACACACACACACACACACACACAATACACAATACACAATACAGCCTGAAATCAATTAGTCATCATGTCACTTGTAGCTGTCAGTGTGGACTAATCTCTTTGTCTGCCTCTCTCACGTTTTCTTCATCTCTTATTCTTGTTTTTCTCTCATCATTCTGTATATATGTGAGTGTGTCATAATTACAATGGGAAACTGGAAGAAACACAGAGTGCACTTCAAGTTCATTACGCTCCTGTTTTCTACCTTTATACTCAAGTGGCTCACCGTTTATGAGGCTAGAGCTACCAAGTGGTGGAAAAGCATTTAGATCCATTAAAATCCTCAGTAAAAGTAGCAGAGTAAAAGTATTAGTAGAAGTAATAGTAGTAGTGTGGTAACACAGCATACTCAATTACAAGTAAATGTAATTTATTCAAACACAGTTGTTTTTAATTATTCAGGTGATGTTGGGCAGAGCTACAATGTACAAGTAAGAGTGATAAAAGGTATAAATTGTCCCGACCTAACAGCTGACAGAAAAACTAAGGGGGACATCCAACTAGTACTGTCTGTACAGGACACGCCCACACAGTCCTGAGAGGAGGTCCAATCAGGGACATTAAGTGAAAACACCTGTGCAGGTGAGGCCTGGGCGTGTACGAGCTGCTGAGTACCACAAGTGAAAGTACTCATTATGCAAAGCAAACACTTTAAGAGTATAAATTAGTATATTATTTTATAAATACAAGCAGCATATGTATATGGGGCTAATTTGAACTATTTTATATACTGTTGGGAAGTAAATGTATAACAATACATCATATTTTATAAACTGATAATACTGTAGGACTTTTTTTTTTTAAATGGAAAATCCAAATCTGTAAAGTACATAGAAACTAGGGGTGGGAAAAAAAATCTAAAATTATATGTATCGTGATTTTTTTTTTGGCAAGGATTTTTAAAATGTATTCTTTTCCCCAGAATCGATATTTTTTTTTAATCTATTTTATCTTTTTCTTGTCTTTCTTTTACCAGTGATTCACCTGAATATTTTCTGTCTATACGTACTGCCGACAGCGACTACATCATATCCATTTCCAGCAAAACAGTGAAAGAGTGAAAGCAACAAATGCAGAAAATACATGTTATGTGCTTCTTTACAACTGAAATGAATGTCAGACTGACTAACTGACATGTGATGTGCATTCTTTTTAGAAAACAATTAGTTTTTAGAAATGTCTCATGATATATTGTCTCTAGAAGTGTATTATTCAACTTTTGTTTTTGTGAAAGAAGGAAAAGAAAATCACAATACTATCGAATGGCAATACTTCTAAGATTGCAATAAATGGAAATCGCAATACAAATCGAATCGGCACCTATGTCTTGTGAAAGAATCGAATCGGGACAAAGGCATATCGTCCCAGCCCTAATAGAAACTCCAGCCGTCAAATACATGTACAGTGGAGTAATTAGTCCCATAATATGTCATTATAAACTGTAGTAGTGCACTTATTGGAAGTAGTTTTGGATAAAAGCGTCAACTAAATGAAATGTAAATGTAAACTGAAAAAGCCTAAAATGTACTTCTACTGTAATGGTTCTAGGCAAAGAGTTAACCAATATTTTACTCTCAACTAAAACTTAAATCAATTATTATCATTTGTCACATGATTTTGTATGAGGTACAATTCCAGTGCAATAACACTTGTAATCCAGTGTGGTTGTAGCTACACTCCTAAACCTCCACTACACCAATGATCTGAGCTTTCTTTTTCCTCACCTTCTCCTTTTTCCACCACATCTCACTGCCTTCCCTTAAGCTGCGACAACACAACAGTTAAATACCAGAAAGCTGCTTATAAGTACCTTTGTTAATTACGTGTGGAAGAATAGGCCTGTTGTGTCCCTGTGTCATAACGGTGCCAGCACAACAGAGGGATTACCTCCGGATAATACGTATGCTGAGCTGACCAATGTGACGAAGGCCCATGTAGTGGGAAATAATTAACAGAGTTAACTGGTCTGCAGGCCTTTCAGCTAGATGTCAGCACTGTGTGGTTCCTGGCACGAACCACACAGTGCTCCGGGGTTATTTCACTGCGGCTGTAACCAATATCTGTTTTTTTATTTTCATACAGATCTGGTCAATGTTTTGCCTGTTACTTTGGGAAAATGCAAGAAATGCCACTCATGCTATTCTCAGCTGCTTTTCAAATCTTCAACAATAATCAACACAGGATGCACTGTCTACTTTGGCTGCATGTGAAGTCCCACATTGTGTCAGAACACAGTGTCTCAGTCTTGAGGTTATGGACTTTTGGCTTTTGTCTATGAGAAGGAGTTCTAGCTCAGTGTAGACATTTTTGTTGCATTCATAATAATTTCAAGGTCAGGTCAAGTCAGTTTTATGGATAAAGCCAAAACTCACAAATCATAAATTTGCTTGAAAGGGCTTAACAAAACTGTTTGCCCTTAGACCCTTGATTCGGAAAAGTAATTACTCCCAAAATAAACCCACCCATATCACTTAATGCTGCTTATTGTTGTCAAGATGCTTGATTCATGTATTTTATGCTAATTAGGCTAGTGCCTGCCTGCTTCAATGTTGTCATGCAATTTTTAGCTGTATTATTTTCCAATGTAACATATCAATTTTATCAATGTTTTACCACGAGTTGCTGCTTGCACTCTATTTCAATTATTGTGTTTTATTTTAACCTTTCAGCTTTTGACACTTCAAAAAATTTAAGCAGTGCACATCAACCATTGGTGGCAAATGACAACTGATAACAAACCTGACAAAATACATGAATGATAATCTTGGACTTTTTGAATTTGATGATACCATACTAATTTAGAGACAATACAAATGTATTTGTTTAGCCACACAATCAAAGTCACCAGTGTATATGTCCCCTCCAGAGTTCCCATCTTTCTGAACCCACCCCCACATCTCTCACACTCCTCTCACATTCCCCCTGCAGTATGGATTCCACATAGACAGCTGGCATTGCGGAGAAAGACGAGTGTGTTTGTGTGCCCTCATGTGTGGTGGTTTTCAACTTTGTGCCATGTTTTAGTTTTTCCTCCTCTTCAGTCGCACATGCCACAACAAGGAAAACCATCTCAGAACTGTTTCTACTCTCATTTGTGATCCTAAAATACTATAGAATTTCCTATTCCTTTTTTTGTTTTTGAAAACAGCAGTGAAAAACAAGAAACAGGTATGCTATACATATTCATTGCATATTCCGTCCTGTAATTCTATATTAAATAGTGCAACCTGCATATGCTAAACTTGTATATGTACAGTATATATGATATGAATACATATGTATGACTTGGCTTTGCATTACTTAGACTCCGTACATTTAAATTAACATAAATAAGAGTTCAACAGAACAAGCACAGTCATAGCTAGATCAGCTTACAAAATGTATTTCCTAAAGCCGTCAGCCTTAACATCCTGCCCTGGATCAGCCTCCACTTCCTGGTGTCAAAGGTCATCTGTATGTCTGATAGACATCCAAGGACAGAGAGCATGCCTGACTGTCCATAACATGTCAATCACATTTGAGACTGAGGTCATAATGGTGGTATTTTTGGTTTAGGGTAGCCTTTGTGTTTCTGTCCTTCTGTCTATCAAGTCAATAACACAAACAAATACGTACACAGCTGCACCTGAGTGCTGGATCCATCGCCCTCCCACACCCACACACACACACACACACACACACACACACACACACACACACACACACACACACACCAGACCCAATCTGACAGACCGAAGCCCAAAGAAAACAAGGGTCTGCGTCTCCTGTCCCAGCGATCACCTTTCAACATCTCATTTGTAACGCCATCAGGAATAACAGCTGGAGACTGCGTGTGTGTGGTAGATTGGGGGTTAAATGGGTTGGAAAGGGTCTGACAGAAGGGTAGACAAGGGAGATAGAAACCAGCAGAGACAAAGAAAGTGGAAGAAGAATTATATTGTCAAGGAGCGAGATAGAAAGTGACAGAGAGAACAAACAGATCAGAGAGAGACGATGTAATGGCAGTACAGACAATTAGCTGAGTGACACTAATAAAGACCTCCCTGTGGACAGTTTTTAAAAGAAAATAGTTTTTGAAACCATTGACTGCAAAGTCTATTGATTATCCAAAGTAACTCAAAACATTTTTTCATTGGAAAGACAATCTATCTGTATGGTTAAATACCACCAGGGCAGGGGTTTTGTGTTTTCTGTAGTTTGAGCGAACTGGCCCTTTAATTGAAATATACATTCTAAAAAGTCAGTATGTGGTCGCAAATATCATCAATTTATAACTTCAATCATTTCTTTCATCTTGTTTCTACTGCTCAAACTAAATCTCATTTGACTTAACTAAGTGTGTCTGTCTGTCAATTTGAATATTGTACTGATCTTAACGACTGAAACTCCCACATCCAATAAAATGCATATGGTGAACCATAAATAACATCCTGCCATAGAGGGTCCTCAACATGCCACCAAATGTCATAAACATGGTAAAAATATGAAAAAACAAATTTGGTGCTTTGCATTTGTGAAGTTTTTCTGCACTCTCTTTTATTAATAAGTTGTGAATGTAATGTTACACCTCCACAGCAGATACTTGTAGACAAGCTGGGAAGTTATTTTAACTCATGGTATTGTGTACGGGACTTCATTTGTGAGGTGGGGATAGACAAAGCTCCACTGATATCATAGTTAGTAGATATCATTCATAATTACTGGGGTCAAGAACTTAAGAAATTAAATACATATTTTAACTTCACTTGATTGGAAAATAAGTGTTTTGAGTAAATGTATGATTGCTTAACTGACAGACATTATTGCAAAAATTGTTTTACCCTCCAAACCAAGATTTGTCAGGGTTAAACTTAAAGTCTCTGCTACATCTGGATGGAAACACAATAATAAAGAAAATATATATATACTGTAAGTCAGTATCTTCACAATAGTTAGATTAAATGTATTATTAAAATGTTTAGTAATTCTACATATCAATAAGGTTATTGAACAGAGACAGAGTGAGAGACAGACAGGAGATAAAGGAGTGAAAGCAGTGTGTGTTGTCCTGTGGGGTTTCTGGTGTGTTATTACAGTCTCCTATGGTGTTGGCATGTGCTTTCTCTGACCCCACACCCCCCACCCCACCCACCCACCCACCCACACACACACACACACACACACACACACACACACACACACACACACACACACTTCATGACCCCTCCCAGATCCACTGGCTGACCTTTGACCTGCAGCGCTGTAGCGTTGACCAAACATACCCCAACCCCACTGAGACCACAATACAGCACTGTGGCGCCACAACCCACACAATACTGCACTATGTAGGAGAGAGACAGAGAAACTGGGGAAGAAAGAGAGTAAGAGAAAGAACAGAGAAGAAAGAAACTTTGAAATATGTATACGGTCATATTCACAAGAGGAACTGGAAAAAAATTAAAATAAAAATAAAAAAAACAACCTCAACTACCTGCTCTGCTACAACAAATATTTACCAATATATAACTGCAACACTCTTAGCAAAATCCAACATTATTTTGTGTGCTTTAAAATGCAGAGAAAGCGTAAGAAACAGATGCGTTGTGTGTGAGGGGAGGCTAGAAAGTGGAAACATGCCTTTAAACAGCAAACTAAGATGTTTCTCCTCTATTCCCCGCATACTTTTCTACCCTCCCGCTGAGAAAAACTTACCCCTGCAATCATGAGCTCATACTTTGAAAACATCATATATAGCTTAAATGAAGAGTTGATACAAATATGTGATACTGTCAGATAGTGTGGCACAAGATGATTTTTACAGCATATAGCAAAGGGGAGAAAAGTGTAAAACCGCATGTGTAGGGACTTAACAATTTTCTTCCTCTGTCTCTCACTTTTTCTCTCCACAAAGCCTTCTTCTGCTATCTTATCTTGTCCTGTTGCTCTTGTCCCTGCTGCACCCCTTCCACAAACACACATCACATTTTCACATCACAGCGACACACCGTCAACCCCTATAGAGTGTGTCCAGACAGCCCCATTACTACCCCACCATTAGCAAAGTCAAAGCAAATATTGACTTTATCTAAATGTGGGCTAATAGCCTTTAACATTAACAGGCCCCGTAAAGCTCTGAGGAGAACAGTGGGGTGTGGGGGGAGAGATAACCTGCCCCTAAAAAGGTCCCCGCAAATGGGTTCAGGGTTTATGTCAGTGTTGTTTAATTTATTTATGTGCAATGTAATGTTTTACATTAAAATGACTAGCAAAACAGTAGTAGAGGAAAATGAGCATTAATTAGGATTAGGATCTTTTGTGGATTTCCTGGAAATTCATATGTGCTTCATATGGATAGAAACTTGACTGTTGGCAAAGTAGCTTTCAATAGATGATTTGTTGTGTTCTTGATTAGTTTTGTTGTAAAGTTTTTAGTCAACTTCACTTTTGAGCTAGAACCCCCACCCTACTTGCGCATATCCTCTGACAAAACACAGACGACACAACGTAGGGGAAACAATTCACGGTTTAGGTTAAATTAGCAACTTCTCACTTGTGCGCCGCCCGCAAGAAGCATGAAACACGAACACTGAGCTAACGTTAGTTAGCTTGGCCAAACTGCAAATCAGCAACATACTTAAGAAATTTTACCTGACTTCTCAGGAGATTGGCTACCGCGCGCCAATCTCTTCTACTTGGCGGTGAGAACTTGCCGAAAGTGATGCTATGCTTAGGCATGACGCAAACGTTTATATAAAACTCTTTTTTTTCCTCTTCCATCTCCTTCTGCGTCTTCTTCTTATTCGGTTATATTTCTGATACAGTGGAATTCTTTTTCCAGTGGACAGTAGTTATGGATGTCAAAATACAAGCTGCCAAGTATTTATTTGACATTAAATAATAAAAGAAATTAGATATTTTTACTATAATTCAAGATGACAGGACACGTCCTTGGGTCCCCAGCAAATAAGCCGAACACATGAACAGTTCTCAATATATGCAAGTTCACACCAACACACACATCATTTTCCAATTATAGTAGTGGGATTTTTAACAAGAATGTAGGCTGAAAATCCCACAGAGACATCTTGGTCTAGACTGTCCATAAAAGACGAATATCTCTTCCAAACTTCTGAAATCAAACAAAATTCACGATAGAAGAAAAACATAGAGGAGTCTGTTCTTTAAATTTCTCATTTGGACATGTCTTTGGCAGCCACAGCTCTACTTGTCCAAACAGCCAATAAGACAACATTTGGCCCTGACATTAGGATTTAACAAGAGGAACTGAAAGAGTAATTTGTGCCCTTTGAAGCCTCCCTTTGTCTGTTAATCACCATGTAAATAACAAACACATGTATTGAATGTTTCTGCTTTTCTCTCATTCAAAGGACAAAATGATCACCGGTTAGGAATAGTAAATTAAGCTGCATGATAGAGTCACCTAAAATACTTTTTTTTTTTATTCTACCTTAAGCATCATTGTTGCCAATGCTAAAAATAGGTCATAGACATCAAATGTTCTTCCCTAACTTAACAATATTGTATATTATTTTGTCCCATGATTGAGAAAATGCACTTTAATGAAAAATGTCACCTCTCTGGATCCAGCTCTTTCAATGCAAACACTGAGGCTGGCAGGCAGATGCCCACCACCACCATCAGGCCATATAATGGTTATCAGCATGTCAAATGGTATTTACGATAGTTAGCTGTGACTGAAGACGCGTTGCATGCTTAAAAAACAGGAGTGGGGGTGTAGGTGATTTACTGATGTGAGTCTATAGAGTGTGTCTGTTTACAATGAGGTAAAGTTGTGTGTTTGAAGCATCTGTCTGTGGTATGCAGTTGTTTACTTTATGAGGAATCAAGATGCTCTCCTCCTCCTCCTCCATTCTTCAAATAAAGAGAACTACCAAAACTAACACAATGTGTTTTATCACAGAATGTAATTACATGGTTAATCAGTGCTGGACACAGTGTGTGGGAAAATACAATCAATGTGGGTGTAGTTTAAACACAAAATAACATGATTCATTAAAGATTAACCATTTTTATTCATTGGTCACCTATATAGTATCTCCTTGTTAGATAGTGGCCTTTGCAACCAAGGCCAATGCTTTTCAAACTGAAATACATCGATCACCACATCTCAAGAAACAGTGATAGGGGGCCTTTATAAAAGCATTATTTTATTGTTATTAGTACTACTTGAGCTATTTATCCACTACTTGCTAGGGTTGGATCCGAAAATATTCATTCGTTGGGTAGGTATTCAATTTTCAATTTTGGGATTCGAATATTCGTGGTTTTTTTGAAACATGCATGCAGGCTGAAATTCACTGTGGTGTTTTGTCGGGATTAAGCTGCTAGCTGAACGTCCGCTAGCCGCTGGCTAATTTATGCAGAGCTATGTCGTCCATCTCTAGCCTGGTCCTACCAGACTCTGGTACATTTAATTTGTTCAGAGATTCTGGCCACTCTCTATTGACAAGTGTTAACTTCCTTGAAGGCGGGTACTCTGTTGTAGTTTAAAACTATTGGATCTGCCCAAAGCCACTCTGGATCTGCCATAACCAATTGCTAACGTTTGGTCCTGACATTGGCTTAGCATCGCTAGTGTTCGCCTTAGCCACTCCTTCACCACTAACGGAGCAAGCTGGAAAATCAGACTTTT
The DNA here is from genome assembly GCF_004354835.1 of Perca flavescens. Taxonomy (NCBI): domain Eukaryota; kingdom Metazoa; phylum Chordata; class Actinopteri; order Perciformes; family Percidae; genus Perca; species Perca flavescens. The sequence continues at coordinate 11,245,588 of NC_041340.1, forward strand.
CCTGAACCCCATGGAGAGGAGGGTCACAACATCATGGCCACCAACAAAACTCAGCAAAGGCGCTGGCTAGCTGAGCATTAACACACACTGCATCTGAGTGACAGTTTGTTTTGAATACCTACAGTAAAAATTTGAGTCTGATTCAATTTTTGGAGAAAAGCAACCCAACGTCAACCTGAGGTTAAAGGGTGATCAGACTCGTCTTTATTGCGGCATGCGAAACATCACTGCCTCTATCGCTGCAACAAAAACACTATGAAGTGTTGTAAACACTATGAAGGTAAAAAACAAAAAAACAAGCACTGATCTGCCCAGGATTTTGTATAACAACAGGTGACTGTGTCTTGCTACTCCTTTTATAGTCCTGCAGGTTGAACACCACTCATGCCGCAGCCATTTAGCTTACACTAGAGGTTGGGCGACTGCTAGCTCACCCAGTAGAGTGCGCCCCATGTAGGCTGAGTCCTTGGCAGCAGCCCAGGTTTTAATCCGACCTGTGGCTCTTTGCTATTTTCTATCTATCAACACTTTCCAATAAAAAAAACAAAAAAAAAAACATATCAAGACATTTGAACACGTCAACTTGGACTCTGGGATGGGATAGACATTTATCTAAATTTTATTTTATGAATCCATCAATTAAGGAAAATAATTGGCAGGTTAATCAATAATTGTTAGCTGCACCAAATGCACATTACATTACTTTCATGTCATTTAGCTGACGCTTTCATCCAAAGCGACTTACAATTGTTACATATCAGAGGTCACACACCTCAGGAGAAACTAGGGGTTGAGTGTCTTGCTCAGGGACACATTGGTTGATGTATCGCAGTGGGAATTGAACCTGGGTTTACCACACCAAAGGCAACTGACATATCCACTGCGCCATCACCAACACCCAAACCACAGTTATTATACCTTAAGCACTAATATTGTCCAAAGACAAGGATTTGTGACCACATAACTTACATGAGTCTGCTTTTAAACATATTGAAGGAACAGTACATGATTTTTTGTCTGACTGTGGCCTTTAAAGGCACTTTCATTCCCCTCTGTCATGTTCATGTAGCTACCCTATCCACTTTCCATTTCTTTATTTGATTTGACGGAAAGAAAAGTACTAGAACATAAGTAGAAGAAAAACATCCCCTTTATCTCGTACTTTATATCTCTATGAAAGACTTCCGAGGGAAAAACTGCATCCAGTACTGCAACAGACACCACTTACACCTCTGTTCTGTCTATTCATCTTCATATCTAGTCGTCTCTTACTTTTCTACAAAAGTTTAAAGCTCTACTAGTTGTCTAGTGCGTTCATCTATGGTAAATGTGTGCCTCCTCCAGCCCTTCTTACCTAACCGCAATTCTCTCCTACCCATCGTTGTTAGTGTTAGCATGCTAATTACATTCCTAAGTAATGAGTGAGTGGGACAGGAGTTTGCTAAGTGATTGTGGGCAGTGTGTGTGTGCATGTGCGTGCTTACATGTGTTAAGTTATATTTATGGGTAGCGTCTTCTAGTTGTATACGTTTTCAGCATCTGTGTCTTCGGTTGTTTACACTCTGCACTGTCTGCAGTGACGATGCTCTCTTGTCTTTCTCTGTTGCTGCCTCTCTGTTTTGGCAGATTCAGTACTGTGAAGATGCATTTTTAATGTGTTTGTGGCTCTTTACACTTGGTATAACAACAAATGAGCCCTCTCATCTCTGTCTCTTTTTCCTCTCCCTCCCTCTGGATAATGGGTGGTCTATATGACTCAATAACCCTGAAAACATTAAATTGTTTGGACAGAACTTTGCATCAGGAAACGATGTACAAAAACCCACAGTCATCATCTAATTTCTTGGTCTATCCTTTCTTTGGATTGGGGTGCAAGATGCAGACAAAACTGTGATCATCGCAAGTTTAAGCAAAGAAAAAAGAAAAGTCTCTTCTGGAGAACAGTAACTTCAATAATGACATATCATCATCCTCTCTGCCCTCTTCCAGTTGTTTGACCATGAAGTGTTTAACAGTTGGCTCACATAAATACCATATGACATGCTGATAACCATCTGACATACACGTGGCATTTCACATCACATGCACAATTAATGTGTGTGTGTGTGTGTGTGTGTGTGTGTGTGTGTGTGTGTGTGTGTGTGTGTGTGTGTGCGCAGAGGCAAGCAGAAACACAGGCATGCACTTACCAATAAACAAACACTTGATCTGTTCAGTGCATTCCAAGTGTCTAACTTTTTTTTGGTATATTCTCCCTCACCGGCCACCTGCCTAATCATCAGCCCCGAGAAAGCAACAGACCTAACAGTTTTTCTGTTAAAGACAAAGTCCCTTTTTCAAAATGCAACATCTGCTCTTCTGAAATGGGCTTCTCTGATTGTTAAATGCAAGAAAATGGTCTAGAGGGAAGCGGTTACGCTTGTATGTGTAGCTGCAGTGGAAGTATTAATGTTGTATTACTTCAACATCCACGTTAGGCCATGAGGAAAAATACAATACCTCACAACAAAATGGACTCAGGAATTCAATACGGAAAATACGCCAATTTGCTTCTTAGATGAGAAGATTAATACCACTCTCACAACTGTCAATTCAATATGATGCTATAGCCAGGAGATGCTTAGTTTAGGATAAAGACTTGGAAAGGAGGGAAACAGTTTACCTGACTCTTTACAAAAAGGTAACAAAACCTGCATTACTCTGTCTAGAGCTGCAGGTAGCCCAACGTGCATTGGCCACACACACATACACACACACACACACACACACACAGAGGTTGCGTAAGCCTCTGGAGTGCAGTTTATGCGACTCGGCATAAATGTTGCATCTTGAAATCTTTCTGTCCCTTACTATATCTAGACTTATCTGTTTCTGTCCTTCTCTCTCGGTCTGCCTTCTGTTCTTTCTTTTGGCTACCCCTTTCCTTTCTTTTTCTCTCTTCACCCATATCTGTATCTCTTCCACTCTTTCTGTCCTGTTTCAGGCCTCCATCTCCTAATTTCTCTCTTCTTATCTGTGTGTTGCAGCAGTCTATCAAAGCTCTAGCTATTCCATTGTTCCTGCCTCCATTGGCCAATCGGCACCGACAGTGGAAAACAGCCTTCGGTGCCATCTGAAGCTCAGCCCTCACCACCTCCAAGGACACCCAGAGAAAAGTAACTAACAGTAACAATCTTTCAGATATTTGGCCTTTTTAGAATGTAGAGTCATTTATTATCATAAAGGAATCATTTTGCGCCCTTTTTTTCAATACAGTCAACTATTTCTTTAATGCAATAAGCCATAGTGTACTTTGCAGTCATTTTGGTTCTGGTATAAAGAAGCTGTTGGACATCACTTCCTGGATTTATACAATAGTGGCCTTGCATTTACTGTAACTAAACCTTGTGTGCAAAGGGGGCTGCCGAGACAGATGAGGCCACAAAAGAGTTAATGTTTTCAATTTCAAATCATGTCACAATCAGTCTTAACAGACACAATTTAGCTTTTTATTGTTCATTGTTTATACAGTTGATCCAAGTAACCCACTTCCGGTATGTATATTTCTCTGGGACATCTCAGCAGTCACCAAGGCACTAACAAAAATGTTTCTCTACGTCATTTCTTAGCGTCCAGCAGAGAATGCAACAAGGGCAGAATATGAGAGAAAGCTTTTCCACAGTCATTTCTATTACATTTGTCAACTGTAATAGATACAGGTATCTTAGGTGTCTTGTGTCCGCACAGTCCCACTTGGCCCAGACCCTGCTGAGGGACTGGGACAGTTGTGTAAATTGTTCAACTTCCCAAAGGCTGTCTTATATGTTTTTTTTTTGGTCATTCTGATATTTAGCTTGATTGTTTTCCAGCTTTAGTGGAATACTGCAGACTTGCTGTTAAAAGTTTTTGTTTTGTTCCTGAACACCTATTGTCCATGTGCTACTAGGCAAAGCTCTTCCTCTAACTCCTATCTGCACAGTAAAGCAGTGGCTAATAGTAGATTACTGAGGCTGTACTTAGTTACTCTCACTACAGTTAAACCTCAAACAGATTGATCAGGATCTCACACATCTTTTTGTAACTATTGTGGTGAAAACACAGTGTATCAAGGGTCGTTTTGCGTGCACATTTTCAAGAAACAGCTGCTACATTTAAAAAGTGCAAGGCCATTAGTAACTTGCAGTGGTTTGGTGAAAGCTGTGGTGGGCAATAAACAGCCTGGAGGTAAACTTGATCTAAGAAGCCAATTTCAGGGGAAATCAAGTTACATTGGAAATAACATACCTGCAAGCACGTTGGACTGTAGACGTCAGTAAGGGATTTTCCTTCACCTTGGCATTTAAAAATGTTCTGACTTGGATTGTTTTATCTTGGTGCAAAATAGCAAAAATAATCCAGGGATTATATAGGTCTGCCAGTAAATCTTGCAGAAATTCAGACCAAGGGGCCACCAACACCCAGCATCCCTCTCATTACATTTTTTATTTTTTTATTTCTACCAACTCATTTCACAGCAGCTTCAGTTAGATTTCTCCAGTGCTAATACTGTATTTTAACCAAGAGAGAAGATATGTCAGTCAACTCAAGTGTAGCCTATCACAAGATAAGGGAGAACTTCAGTTTCTATAGGTTCAGTAAGGCAATTTGTCCCCTCTGTCCTTCTCATGATCTGCTGCCCTCTCTCTCACACCCCTTCCTATAATCGGTTTCCTTCTCTTGTCTATTTCTTTCCCTTCTCTTCCTCACTCTTCCCGCCCTAGTTTCTTTTCTCCTTTCCCTCCTTCCGTTCTTTCTCTTTTATCAGCAATTACTACTCCAGTGTTCTTATGTCCTTAGGCACCACTTTTCTCTTCTTCACACCATTTCTTTCCACCTCTGTCCTTTTTTCTTCCCTTCCACCCTTACCCCCACCTTCTGTCTCTCTCTGCAGCCTGCCCTGGTTTCATTGACAGACTGCAGGCAGTGAGGGGGAGGAAGTGCTGTAGCATTGCACAGCAAACATCCCTAATAGGCTAATCTAATCTCATCTCTTTGCGGTCTACGGGCCTGTGTTTACTTTCGGCCCCATGTCTGCACACTGGCTCGGCCTCGCCTTGCTGAATGCAGCTTTGTTCCTGCTGAAAACTCATCATCGGTGTGATCTCGGGAACGGGCGCCAACTCCACGACCGTCTGCCCATAATGCCTGCAGGCTGGGGATCATTCTCATCCATGAACAGCTTCTGTAGCTGTTATTGTTTGTTTTTATTGTGTTAACTTTCATTGAAAGAAACAAGGTAGCGTGCCAAGTACTGGCGGGTACTTCTCTGTATCTGACCCTGATCACCGTCCTCCCTGTGGTGTTGTTCAATTTAGATTTTGAGTTAAAATACTAACTTTTACTCTGCAGCCAACAAGGTTGCATCTTTGCAAAATAAGCGGGGGCTAGAAAACCACACTACAAGTCTGAAACTCACAGGCAAGTACAAGAACACCTGACAGTGACTGGATAACGAAGTCAAACCTTCACTGACTATCTAAAGAGCAAAAGCATTCATATGGTAAATTTCCCAATGTGTGCAGATATCTGAAAATCTGAGCAAACGTATCAGCAGCTGCTCCTGTCCTCCCGACATAGTTGTGTCTGAAATCACAGTCAATCGTACCACCATGTTTTAAACAAATCCTCCTGAGGTGGAAAAAGCAGTTTGACAGCAAGAATGCAAAAATCTAACTTCACTAGAGTAAATTTACTCCATGACAGGTGAACCTTTGGAAGACTTTTTATTCTACAAGTACTGCCACATAGTAATGTCAGTTGCAGTGAACTATCTTAATGCTGGCATTGATAACTGCAAGGCTCAGAGTCTCTGTGGAAATCAGTGCTACTGTTACTCACCCCTGGCAGCAGCCGACATCAGGACCACCTTCAGCAACAGATAGACCCAGAGAAGCTCCATTTTGGGTTTATTTTCAGAAAGAAGAATTCTCAGCCTCTTTGATGTGAAAGGAAATGAGAGAAAAGAAATTAAAGTTGCTTATTGAAGGATAACAGGTGATATATTATTATTTATATATTATATATTTGGGAGATACTAAGTCATTATTTCCCACCTTGAAGGTGCATGTATATCTTTTAAATGACATGTTACATTGATTTATCAAAACTGCTGTATTGTCCACCATCAGAGTCTGATTTATACCCGAAATCCACGGTCTGTATTTATTATTTCACCATCTGAAGTTTTTCTTTTTCTTTTTATTAATTGCTGCCAAAATAGCTGCTAACACGAAGGAATTACAAAAAAAAATATTTTCTACCAACTGGTTGACAGCTGGTGAGCATCTACGAGAAAACCTGCCTTGAATTTAAGAAGAGAGAAAAGTAGGAATAACTTGGTAGAAAAATAATCAAGTTATTCCTTAATAGAGTAAAGAAATACAATAAAAGTCTGTTATTTCTCTAAACAAAACTGAGAGATGTGTATTTCTTATAACACCTTTAATTCCTATACAGATGTTTTAAAACCTACCAGGCTGAAGCTTCTAAAGGTAGATGTAAGACAGTGAAAGAATACATGAACTCACTTCCAAAAGGTTTCTACTTCATCTTCTCTATTCAGTGTATTCTTCTGAACCTTATTTGGAACTACAAAAGTCAAAATAAAGAAAGGTGCTCATCACTGCCCGGACACCACTGCAAATTTGTCCTAAAGCAATAGCACAGAAGCAGAGATATGCTGGAAGTCAAAGTATTTTCCTCAGAGATTTATTCTGTCCACCTGTCCATATGGCTCTACTTACAGTGGTTTTAATATCTCTGCCACATAAATTCTTCCCTGAACCTTATGAGGTCTTATTTCAACAATTTCACATTCTGTATCTTTGATCAGAATCTGTCAGCCTCAGCGTCTCATTTCACCAGAAACATCTACACACTTAAAAGTGGAGGATAGTTGATTTGATTTGTGGCAATCAAGTATAGATTTCCAAAGTACCAAAGTCAGGTTTAGTCACATTTTTATTTGAATAAGTAGTGTACTTATCTTACTGGGAGAACATATATTCCCTAAAACTTCATAAAAAGCAGCTAAAAGTGGCTGTAAATTAAGGAGTAAAAGTGTATTTAAGGAGGACGGGCTGCAACCTGTGATTGTTTGCATTATCATCATCCAAACTGGAGGTCTAAAGAATTTATATTTATCATTTGTTTAAAATCAATAATTTACCTGGCTATTTGTTTCCGTTTATTTGCATTCAGTGGCAACACTTTACCTAAAGTAATAACTTCTGTAGATTAATACCGTTGAAGATTATATAGGAATATGAGATACATTTGACTCCAAATTTAATTTGTATCAGGGCAAAACTAAATTCTGTAACCCGAAAAGAAAGACGAATGAAAAGGTGATAATACAAGTTCACTTTATATTCACTCTAAAGTGCGACAGACACGCATTAAGACCGTGAGGATACATTATAAAGCCTACATATTACAATGTTACAGTTACTTTGGCTCATTAATAACGTCGGACTTACTGTAAAAAAGTGATGAGCTCTCCACAGTGTGTTACCCTCTGATGACCTGCACGTATACCATGCCTTTCTCCAGAAAAAAGAGTCCTTCACCTCCTCTCCAATGGTTTTATGATTGCGATAACTTAATCCGTGATTCAAACCAACAATAATTTACATAACGTCTGTCTGCCGAAACGCCAACTTGTAGTGAAGTCGACTATGTCAAAGTGTACAAAGCAGGCTGCAACGACGCGAGCGACAAATATGAGAGTAAATGTAGGAAAAAATATCTAAAATAGATAGACTAAGGTCAAACACGTGAGGCTGTAGTATTTCTGAATGACAGTCCGCATGTAAAGCGCTCGAGGAACACCACTCACAGAACCGGGAAAAGAAAGAAGTGAAAAAGACAAGCCTCTATCTACATTTCCGCCAGTTTGCGTAAGTATTGACGCACTTATTTATAAAATGAAAACCTGAATACTGTATCCACATTGCCTCCAGCAGCGGCTCACCGTCCAAATTTTAGCCGCAGGCGAGTCAAACAAACAGCGTCGATTGACTGTTCGAGTACGGAACTTTCAGCCAATCAGAGGGCAGGCCAATCAGAGAGCGGACCAATCAGCGAGCAGGAACGTGGTGGACAAATTTGGAGCGGTTAAGGGGGAGAAGAGGAGGGCATTATCTCAAATTAACTTAAATCATGTTATTAACAGAAGTGGTGGACAAAATTGTGATTTCTTTATTTATTTCTATTATTCATTTAATAATAAGAATAATAACACTATTATTATGATTATGATTATGATTATTATTATTATTATTATTATTATTATTATTATTATTATTAATATTATTAATATTATTAATATTATTAATATTATTGTTATCAGCCTATTATTAATATTAGCCTATTGTTATTAGCTAATTGTTAGTAGTACTAAAAGTAGTATTAGTAGTAGGTGGAGTAGTAGTAGAGATTTATTTTCACTATTCTATTATATTCACAAAGCCTTGTGCATGTACAGTACAGCATTGCCTCTTTATACAGTCTATGATGTACAGTACTTTGCTCTGTGGTCCGTGATAAGCATTATTATGGACCAACACTGCCACCTCAAGGGATGTAGACATTATTACAGCAGATATTACAGATCAAGCTCACATACTGTACTGTGATAAATAAATGTGATACAACAGCAAATATGGTTTGTGTAGATGTCCTGCAGCATTGATGGCCTAGAAAAGCTAATCGATATATACATAACAAGATACAATCCCTCTTTCTCTCAACTAATTAATCACACATGCACAAAAAGCAGTGTGCTTTCAGTGTGATTGACAGTGTGATAAGGTGATTTCTGATCTGCCCTGTTGCAAACGGGCGTTGAGTTATCAGTGGTGGAAAGTAACTAAGTACATTTACTCAAGTACTGTACTTAACTACAATTTTGAGGTACTTGTACTTTACTTGAGTATTTTCATGTTCTGATACTTTATACTTCTACTCCACTACAATTCAGAGGGAAATATGGTACTTTTACTCCACTACATGTATTTGATACCATTAGTTACTTTGTAGATTCTGGTTATGCAATAATACAACATATAATTAACAAATACATTATGTATTTTTATAGATAGAGACTTTATTGATCCCTTGCTGTAATTCACAAGCTACCGGGCAGTAGTAAATAATACGCCTCACTTTTATCAGCTGCAACATTGAATTGATGCATATACATATTAATGAAATATTTTTTAATAATATAATAAAATGAAATGCGCCATTCTGTATAATGAGTACTTTTTCCTTCTTTTTGAGTGTATTTTGATGCTAATGCTTTTGTACTGTTAAGTAACATGTGGAATGCCGGAGCTTTACTTGTAACAGAGTTTTGGTTATGATATTGCTACTTTTACTTAAAATATTTGGGTACTTTTTCCACCACTGTGAATTGTCCTGCAGACTTCATTTTCAAGCATCTTTGAGCTTCTGTCTCCTTCTCATTGGTCTCTTTTCCCATCTTTAAAGTACTTTCCGGATGTCAACTCATACTCTGAAGTCTTTGTTTTGGAATTATATGTATCACAGTGTACTTAGATAGCTTGAAATTTGAAAAAAAATTGAAATGTATGATACAATGATCATGCATTCTTGCAGTAATCATTCTATAATAACTGGTCCAATAAAAATGATCTTCTAAAACTAATAGAATATGCTTATTAAAAACTCATGTAATATCATAAAACTTTTGTTTTAATATGGAAATAATGTTAACCATGATCATTCCAATTATGAACTGTAAAGCAGTAGTGCCATCTCCTGGTGATAAAAGGAGTAGCACACCAGCATTGCCATCCCGTAGAGGTGTGATCAAGCACAGGGCTAATTATTTAACATCCTGCAATAAGTCCAAAGTTATTTAAAAGTGGAGCTGTCTTTCTTCTTAAATCTGAAGCATAGTTCCTACAGGAGTGCCTTAAATCCCCACTAATATGTTTAGCCCTGAAATTAATGTCAAACATGTGAAACCACAGGTCTGTACTTTGCTTAGTAACTGGAGATATAGGTCTTTATTGTAGATAATTTAGTGTTCTAAAAGTTCTCTTCTACACAAATGCCCCTTTTTGCTGGCTTGTTAACTTGGTTTAACAGAAATCAGTTAAAATCGAGGTGCATGTTTGATAGTGTAGAAGAAAATGAATTGCCTAAGAGTTTTAGTTTATAGTGGGCCAGATAAGGGGGGAAATCGTTCACAAGTGGATACAAGCACCAAATTTGGTGTGGTTATCCCTCTGGGGCCAATAATTTGAAAAATAACGTTAGCTACTTGATTTTTCAAAATGGCCGCCATTTTCCAAGATGGCCGCCATTTCCAGCATTGGAAAACACGTATCTTGCCACATAATTTTACTCATGGGACATATTTCAAAGTTTTTACCTTTGAATCCTATGTTCTTGACTATAGAGATGTCACATACATATCTATTTTGTGTTTAGAGTCTTTTTGTGGTATTTATAGTAAATAATGTGAAACAACATGCATGAAATGATCAAGAAATGATTATGAAGTATGCCAAAGTAACCGGAGGTTTTATGTTATTTCCTTTTTTATGTTCATTGTATTTATGTGGGTGATTATATTCATGTTCATTAAAGCCAACATTGCTAGTCCTGGCACTTACAGCTGCACAGTGCTGTACAGGTAAAGCTGCTTACACATATAGCCGACGGCTGACCGTTGACAGAAAAGCCAGTCAAAATGATCAGTCTCCCCGTTTGGTCCAAAAAGTGCCACAGAACACACCAAAAAGACGAGATGAGACGTAATACATCTCTATAACAGCAGGCGGAGCTAATCTGTATTGTTGCCCAAGTAATGAAAACCCGCAGCTGATTGGACGAGCGCGTCACATGGGTTTGTTTTCTCCGGAAATTCAAAACCAGACTGTCATGGCGGCTGTTCAGAATACGATCTCATATTGGACTAAAATAGTTCACTGAAACGTGTTTCTGAAAACATTTGAAGAGAGAAATAGGCCGTGTGTGTGTGTGTGTGTGTGTGTGTGTGTGTGTGTGTGTGTGTGTGTGCAGTTGCTGAATCTGTCTTCATTTCAGATCAACAAAGGTCAGTTTAAAAGATCTTCATCAGATTTTGAGAGACTCTAGTCACCTCATCCTGCTCCCCATTTCCGGGTGAGTCCCGACTGCCCTGCCGGCGACTGAACATGTCAGGTCGGCCAAAATGAACGCCGACAGCCCCTCAGACTGACGACGGCACGGGACACACCGAACAGACTCGAGTCACTGACCTCGCCAGACTGTCAGACGGCCGATAATCGTCTCGGTGTGTCAGCACCTTAAGACCAAAGTGATAGCATTTACATCTTCCACGGCATTCTGCTTTGCATCCACATTTGGTCAGTTGCTGACAGCTCTCTACAATTGGTGATAGCTCTGTCCAGAAGATCTGCCATAGATCACCTTTCTTGGTCCATCCCCACTCAGAAGGACTCAGTATTTCTGGATGGCATACAGTTGCTTGACTCCAGATGCAGTCTGCCTGGTAGGCTAAATACATTACATGCTGCAGCAATGCTGCATATGGCCTTTGCTTTCTGGCAAACAAGTCCAACCTGGCTTCATCTACTCCTCCTGCTTCGCTGGATCTGTCATACATCATGACCACAAACTTTTCTAAAATCTTCAGGTCGCTGTCATTAGTGTTGGGCGTTACACCAATTTGTACCCTATACCGGTATTAATTTCCCATATGATATGAATTTTTCATATAAGCATTTTAACATTGACCTTTATCAAATCCATTGGACACACAGAAGAACTTTCTTAAAATGGAAAATTAAAAGTCAAGCCAAACTGTTGAAAAAAGGTATTATCTGAGCAATGTTTTTAATTTAAAAACATATGTCCAAACAAGTTGTTTGGAAGAGGGCCAAGGTTTAAACATGTAAAAAAAATAAAGATAAGAAGAAGTCCAAGTAAACGAGTTCAGTTCAGCCTGTGTTTGGGCTCAAAACAACCTATATAGCAATGATTTGGTTAAACTGTGAAACACAGCAGAGTATTGTCTATGGCTGTGCCCCAGTTCCATGGCTTAAACCACTGTTTTATTTTACCGTGAGAATACGGCAGACCAAACTCCCCGGAGTCTCAGAGAGTCTCTGAGCAGCTGGGAAAAGAGCTATCTGAAAGAACTTTTAAATGCTACCTGGAAATAAATGTGAGACCAATTCAAAAAACAGAGAAAAGAAACAAAGTCAAACTATCACATCCCAGTTCATGGACATTGACAGCTTTAAAACTTAAAACTGTGGATAAAAAGAACAACTTTATTTTCGGGAGTCAACAGGTGCAATCATGTTGTATACAACTGAACAGTTAAACAGTCAAAATGTAGGTCATAAAGTGAAACTATGACAGTTTATCGGTGGCTAGTAGAGAAAGACGTGTGCATAATGTGCTTTGTGTTAAATGTTAATGGCGCCATTCTGTAAAACCTTAATATTTAAAACATGTTCTCCTTCTTTCTACATCTTTAATCTTGCAATATATTGTTGGTTGATATATACAGTAAAGTTATGACAAAATCTTGGGGAGCAATTAAGATAAGCAAACACCAAGTGATATATATATACAGCTTTTTTTCTACTTTTGTACAAAAGAAAGTTGTATTTCAGAAAATGTACTGATACTCTAAGATCTTATGTCAAGGGCTTTATTGCAGTTTAATTCTATGTTTTTACCCAGTAGATGGTAGCAGAGGACTATTACAGGTAAGGGAACACAAATGCACACATGTACACACGTGCATTCACATGGGCAATATTTTATGTTTTTAGAGCTAAAGTTGTAAGGACCTGCTTTTCTTTTAAAAATCATTATGACAGATGAAGGGAATATGGTTGAGTAGGTTCAATTGAAATCCATGCACTGTGACAGGCTGTAGGCTGGAACTATTTCTGGTAAAGACTATTGCGGACACAGACAGCAGTTCTATTGTGAGAGGTGTGGCGTTAAGGAAGCTGATCTCTGGGAATATAAGGATCATATCAGACGAGAGATGTTCATCTCACCACAGAACAGGGTCTTTGCGTGGGTGTTTACAAGTCGGACAGAGGGGAGAAAGTCTTTGACTGTGTATTGTCTATCATTAATTGCTGTAGAGAGTGAAATAAGTTTCACCTCTCTTGCAACTGTTGCCAGACAGATATCATTGTCAGATGAATACTACTTTTGTGAGAGTCTCTTGGTTCTTTTTTATCTTATCATTAACCTCTATGCTATACTTTCTGCTCTTGTCCGCCCTGAAGAAACTGGTCACCAAAAGCCAGACGTCCATTTGTTTACTATAAGCAGAAAGACTAAGTGAGAGAAGTGGTCAGCCAGCGGTGATGGTCGCTGCCAGTTAGTTTAAGAGGAGAACACGATCTTTATTCAGCTTGTGCAGAACATCTCCTGTCGAGTTGCGAATTACTAACTGTCCTACATGTCCTGACTATCACTGCAACTTTTGCTGCTGGGAATCTGTCATTTTACATCAGCCAAACAATAGCAAATGGCTATAACATATGTTTTATGTTTTTCTGATTGGGTGATGGCTTTATATTGGAACTTTAAAGTAAATTCTCCACACCACCATACTTTGTGTATAGTGTTCATAATATGGGTAGGCTTCACATAGGAAAGGTCAGCAAGCAAAAAGGCATTTGATGTTGCATACCCCCAAGATGTATTATTATAAATTTGTAATTATGGATGTTGTATTCTAACAGGATAGACTCTGTGTTACCAGTTGCAGAGTTGGAATAACAAATAGTGTGCACTTCCAGTGTCAAGGTGAGACAGTTTGATGTATATAGTAAATACTTTGTTATATGTACTATATAAAAACTAAACTTTGACTTAAGGTCCGCTTGATTGCTTGTTAAGCTATTGATTTTATGGTCTTCATCTTATCTCAAATTATGTCAAAGTGGACTTTATATGCTTTACTACATGAGACTGTTGATCAATATGTACCTCTGCTGATGATAATAATGTGTTTTTGGTTGTAGCAGAATAGCTTTTGCATCCAAAGCATGGAGGATGGCTGTCTGCTGACTATGATGTGATTTGTCTTATAATCACTTCACCATGGTGGCACAATGATAACATCATACAATCCTAAATAAAAGTGCAGCTGACAGCCTAACTGTATCAAAGTGCAAGTAGTATTTTGTTCTGGAGGTCAGTGGGCAGAAACCTCTGAATGCAGCCTTTCTAATTCATTTCAAGCTCTAGTTAGAACATGGTTGTTTTCATTATTAGGTTTTACTGGGCTTCAGCCAGTGCAAGAGGGCGTTTATATTCTGCAGGCGCAGCAAAATGTCACATTCAATCTGTACACTGTGTTTTCAAAAGGTCATAATTAGCTAGCAGTTTTGAAACAATTATGGCCAAAGTGCACCAATTTCCCTTAAAGCAAAACATAGAATTACTCATGGAGAGCGAAACTGAATGGTGTGTATGTGTGAAACACTTGTGACTTGGTGTTATTCCATTCTTACTCCTTAGTTCAGCATCAAATGTGTTCTTTCTGTATCAGCTGCACAAGTCAAATGTAACATGGAAAGACTGGCTGTCCATTTCCACATTTTTATTTGTAGCTACAGAGCATGACTGCTGTTGGATTAAAGCAATTTAACACCTTTACATGTAGAGCAGCTGAGAATGATTACAATTTATTAGCCAGGTTGAAGAGGGTTTTTGTGATAGGAGGGCACACACACACACACACATGAGGGAAATTAGACAGCAGCTGCAGAGAAGTGTAATTTATTCAGCATCACCATACCTGCCCCAATTTACCTGCCAGTTCAAAGATTTGGAAAAGCAATTTATCAAGCAGCTAGGTGTCCTGCTGGCAAAAACACTTTTAAGTCTGATAACAAAAATTGAAAGCTGTTTATTGTTACTCTTGAACATCCCATTTAAAGCAGTATTACAAGTAACGTTTTCAATGTAAAGAAATAACAGAACATAACATGGGAATAGGGTTACAGAGCAAATAGTTAAGAAAGTTTTAATCTCTCAAAGTAAACCCTACATGTGTAAAAAAAAAATAAAAAATTACTTTGCTGTCATGAATAGGTCAAATGAGTGATAATGTTGTTGTTGCTAAGGCGATCTGACCAGTTGCTATGCGGCAGCCTCAGCTGTTGCAGGAAATGGCTCTGGTTAAAGTTTGAAAGGAGGGAAGGAAAGAGGGTGATGCCACAAGGCTATTACTGTGCACGTGTGAGTGTATGTGTCCGTGCATGCGCAAGCGTGCGTGCATGTGTGCGTGCGTGTGTGTATGTAGCATGTATTTATGCAATATCTTCGCTTTTTTTTTTCTTAGTGTAAATGTGTAGATTCACGTACATATACTGTGCAGCATTTTGTTGTGTGCCTATGAATTTGGCTGTTTCTGCATATATATATATATATATATATATATATATATAATATATGTGTGTGTGTATGTTGTAGTTTGGCGGTCTCACCTCAAGCCTGAACCCTGCGTAGCCGTGGGGAGGGCTGGGCATTTATGAAGGAATTCTGTAATTTTCAAAACTGTGGTTTGAGTTTCACTGTTTTTAACAAGCTGGTTTGGGCACTGATAATGGAAAACGGCTGCAGAGGGAGAGAGAGCAGGAGAGAGAGAGAGAGAGAGAGAGAGAGAGAGAGAGAGAGAGAGAGAGAGAGAGAGAGAGAGAGAGAGAGATTTGGCAGCTTTTGAATTCACTTCCCATTTCTCAAAATATGTTTTTGGCATTTAGGGACTTTTTGCATTATTATTTCCGTGCTTCTTAGATTCTGGACAGCAACAGTAAAAAAAACAAAATAAACTGTTGTAAAGAGGGCATGAGATACAGTCAAGTTCATAAGTGGAACCCATCAACCCCACTGAGACTTGCCCCCAACAGAACCAGGAATGACTCAGAGTACAATTTGAAAACTTGTCTGCTCTATTATTACTATCATCATAGTTACACTGGGATCTAGATCGAAAAAAAATATTCAACTGGGAATTTCTTTTAACCTTGGTAGCTCCATAATGTTCACCTTCCTGTTGTGGTTCCATCAAAATTAACCAATTTTCAAACTTTATGTTTAAATATACAAAAAAACTAAACTGAAACTGTACTTGGCTGGTACTAGCATATGAAAGACCCAACTTTTATATAATTAATTCATATTTAATATATGAATTGTGCTTAAAGTGCTCGATATACAGTATACATTGCTTTTTACTACCTCTACAGTACTACTACCATTACTCTTGTTACTGCTGTAGTACTATAGTGCTAAAACTACTACTGTTACTAATACCCCTGCTACCTGTGGCATCCTGGAAGTGGCACTGCTGCTACTGCTACCATTATCACCTGTCTTCTACTACAATACAGTAATACCAGATCTACTACAGCGGTCAAAGAATCTGTACAGTTTGTGGGAAACAATAGCTTTGTTTCAAGCTGAACTTCTCGTTCCACATCTGGATGCCAGGTAGTCTGACCCCCCGCCGCACCTAAATACACACACATTACCACACGGACACACATATACACACATCAGTCCAAGCGACCATGGGGGCCTGTTAAGCTAAAGGGAGATATTTAGCCCTCAGACTGGGAAAATAAAAAAGTGTAATGTAATGGAGCCAGCTGTAAAAGCACAGAATGGTAGAGGACAGAATACAACAGGACATTGCCTAACCTAGTGTGACATAGTGTAACCAAACCTGAGACTGGACTGATTCAGGGTCAGCACCGGCCTCACTTTGCCCAGTGATGATATCAGATGTAATGAATGCAGGTTGTGATAGGAGTATGTGAGACTCCCTAATGACAATGGCACAATGCGATGTTTCAGTTGTAGGGTATTCTGGTGGCAAAATGGAAGTGTTGTTATTTTATGTGTTTTAAGTATAACTTCTTTATTTATTTCTCATATGATAGACTTACTAATAGTACCGGTTTATAATTCTATAATAATCAAAGTGATAACCCAACTTGTACCTTTTTAATGTCTGCACCATACATAAAATGGAAATTAGTGATGTTGAATTTCTTCGACCTTTTGAGACAAATTTTTTAATAAAATTCTGAGGGTTTGGACAATGCCTGGCCACACAACATGAGTTTGTAAACATAGTGATGTACCCATATTATAACATTATTTTATTGAAATTAGTCCTTCTTTTGAAGCTAAATATGTTGATATTTCTGTAACCAATCCTATGCTTATCTTTGGGGTAAGCGACGAAGCCTATCCCAGCACACGCTGGACAGGGACATTCAGGCAATTTAACCTAACCTGCATGGACTGTGGGAGGACACACGCAGTCATACGGAGAACATACGAACTTGACACAGAAAGGTCTCTAGCTGGCCAGGTCAGGGCTTGAACACACAAGAGAAGTGGCCATTGGCCATTTACAATACTTGGATGCCAGTGCAACAAGTTGAAATAATTTGTAATTCTTGGTCTCTGCGCTGTTGGAAACAAATATCAGCAAATCCTGTTCATCATAAGTGATGAGAAAAAGAAACCAGCACTGTGAGTAAAGCTTCCTGGTGAGCATTTAGCATTGAAATTCTCCTAAACTAACTCACAGCAGTGATTTTGTCATATTTATGATCATTCGGGGACTGCAAAACACAATATGTAGAGAGGGAGGAGACGCTCTGACTGTATGTACGTACAGTTAAGTATTTACATGCCAGTTGGGCCTGTGTGGGCCACTGGCACTGATTCTTATAGTATTCAGTATCTTTAGTGCTGCTGTAAATAGTTTGTGTGTCCGTATACATAAGTGTGTGTGCGAGCTGGTGGCTTTCTGAGGTGTTGTTTCATATGTTTTCCTCCACTCTGTTGTGAGATGTTTCAATAAATACATTAAAAATGAAAGTTTTTATAATAGCGATATTATTAACTCCATTTCTCGCACCCCCACACTCTGAGGTAATGCAGAGCAAAGAAGGATTTTACGAGCACTTAACACTAATGTTACATTAATGCTGCAGTCATGAGCTCATGTTCTGAGCTCCCCCACCTTTCACACTCAGTCCATATATATCTCACTTTCTCTCACTCCCTCTGCACTCTTAAAGGTGTTGAACTTTGTTACAACCTTGGGTTGTATAGTTTCCTGGCTATGATATAGTGTAAGTCCAAATATCACTGATCGTTTTATTGTTTTATGAAATGGCAGAAAAAATATTTCCTCTAGCTGAGGATTTAACCTGAGTTGTGTCAAACGTAAAAGTTTTGTTTGCAATAATTTTTTGGCTAAAACTTTGACTTTAATATGCTTCAGATGTTTCAATTTCTGTCATTTTACATCTGTCTTTCTTGCCGTCTGCTTTCTCGTCCATTTGTCTGCTTATTAGTCAAGACACTTTATTTATAAAGCACATTTTAAACCAACCTAGGCTGAACAAAGTGCTGTACAAAGTTATATTACGTTATAAAAACAAAGGAAGAAAATAAAAATATAGACACAATGAACATCATACAAACAACAGACTTCTATACAAATGTCCCTAAACTAAATTATACGCCAAAGAATAAAAATGTGTTTTAAGATGAGACTTAAAGATCTCGGCAGTAGAGGAGGACCTAATATGAATGGGAAGTTTGTTCCAGAGTCTCGAGGCCACAACGGAGAAGGCACGATCACCCTTTGTTTTCATCCGGGAGTGTGGAATAGCTGAAAGGAACTGATTAGACAATCTTAGGTTACTGGAGGAGTGATGTAGGGTAAGGAGATCAAAGTATATAAAGGGGCCAATCCATTTAATTCCTTAAAAACAAGTAACATTACCTTAATATCGATCCTATTTGACCGGGATGTTGGTTAACCAGTGAAGAGAAGACAATATTGGGGATCCCTCCTTGTGGTACCAGTCAACAATCTAGCAGCCGCATTCTGGACAAGCAGGCGTGATAAAGATAACTGGCAAATCCCAGAATACAAGGAATTGCAGTAGTCAATACGAGACAAAATAAGAGCATGAATAACAGTCTCCAAGTCCTTACGACAGAGGAAGGATTTTAGTTTAGCAATAGTCCTGAGATGAAAAAAGCTACATTTGACAACAGAACTAATTTGTTTGTCAAATGTTAATGCTGGGTCAAAGATGAAACCTAGATTTCTGGCAAAAGGGCGCACACTTGAGGCTAAAGTCCCCACATTTTTCTAAAGTTCGTCAACTGAATTTGCAGGGCCAAACAACATAAAGAGAAGGAGAAAGTTGTTAGCCATCCACTACTTAATATCTTTCAGGCAGTGAAAAGGGACTTTAAAGAGTTGGTATCACCTGTTTTTAGAGTCAGGTACAGCTGTTTGTGAAGAATGGAGCCCAATGGGAGCATGTACAAAGAGAAACATTTTTTCCATCCCTCTCTTTGCTTCTGTCTTCTCGGACATCTGCAGTGCAAATTGTGTCCCAAAAATTCCAGACACTCCCCTTTGTCACCCTAAATGGATTTTATTACCCAACGTGACCAGCTCCCTTCCTTTTCTTACTTAATTAAAAGCATGTTTAATGTGGATGGACTAATTGGTTGTTACTGATTTCAAAGGTTACTGTGGGCACATGAGCCAAAAGCACCTCGTCGTTATTTTAAGCTTGCTGCTTGTTGTCATTTTCTCCAACCCAAACATGTGCCCAGAGCCTTCTACCTGATGAACTTTTGGAAAGTTAAAAAATATAGAAAATAAAGTCAAAATAAAAAAAATACATTCTCCATGGGGGAAGTTTGTCTTGCACCCAGGTCAAACACAGAACAGACACAGACCTAAAGCTAAAATATAACAAAATATGTAAGACACACACAAGCTCACACTGTACAATATAAAACAATGAGTGTTTTGCTAGATCAGTGACAGCATAGCATAAACCCATATATCAGCCATCATAATACCGCCCAGTTATCATGGTTAAATCACCATCATCACAAATCAGTATTGTATATGTATAGATATATACAGAAGACTAATCATCATTTAACACTGTGATAGCATCAAACTTGTTTCAGACTTTTCTTAACTGTGTTATCATACCTCAAATCAATTTAACTACCACCAGATATGATGTAATTGTACCATTAAAAGTATCAAAAATTTGGCATTGAACTCTTCTTCAGATTCTTAGCCGTGTTACTTATTCTTTGACATTCATATTTCCAGATCTGAATTCTAACCCAGCTAAGTAATTTATCAAATATCTTGCTCGTCATAACATTAACATTGGCATATTTTGTCGAATTAAAAATGGTTCTGTCGAAAAACATGTTTATATTGCTCAATGGTGTTTGAAGCCCCCAACGTCTCCTTCCAGGCAGCGCTGCGACCGTTGACTTCAAGGCACTTAACCCTAACCTTAACCCTAACCTAACCCTAACCCTAACCCTAACATTAACCATAACCATTGCCTAACCCTAGTGCCTTCCAGGCAGTGCTGCCAGTGAAACTGTGCATACCGAAACCGCATGATAACCGCTTTCAGAACTTTCAAATAAGACCCAGCCATGGTGAAACTATGAGCACCAAATGTATAAAGTTTCTATTTAAAATAAATGCTTGTATACTTATTTAAGTCATCATAATATACGACGCCGTAGCCTTGAGAGTGTTAAGAATCATACAGGTTGTAACCAGATATTCATCCTTGTACACTACTGTTTATCATTGATGACAAGCTGAGCATTCATAGTGTCCTCTTATATTTAAAATAAATTAAAGAAAGACCCACAGGCTGACACATTTTTCAGATTTTTTCGGGTACTTAAGTACTGTCAGGACAGCATGACTGTAATTAACTCACCTGCCTCCTTCCTTTGACAAACCTTTAAGTAACAGACTGTTTGTTAAGCAGTACATTTCTTTATCTCATCTTTTTTTCCACGCTAACACAAAAGTCACCGAGAGCCAGAGTCACCTTGTGTTTGTCCACCTGTAAATCAGAGTCCTGGGCCGAAGTTATCAGCCCGGCTTAACAGGCTGTATTTACTGGCTGTGAGCGCTGCTACAGGTCCACAAGAATTCCACAAAATTACTACAAGTATGACTTACTGCCGATTACACTCTGCACACGGACATTACCAAGTTCACACATGGAAGTATGTGAATGTAGGTGAAGTCACACACACGAGCCCATGCAGAGAGCCATTAATTTTTATACTGTTTACCATTCCTGCTAAGGCCTAATAAGTTGATTTACAGGGTCCTTCAGCCTGTATGTATTTCAGCATTCTCCTTTTATATTAGATTCAGGTTTCAGTTACATTTTACTTTGTTTTTATAGACCAATTTAGAACCATTGAGACCCCCCCCATTAATGGCTCAACATGCGTAACTCTGGTCCATAAAGCTTGTTTTAATAAAACCTTTTCTTTCCATTCTGATGACAGAACCACTTGACTTTCTGGAACTGCTACTGCTGTTTGAGTCACTGTCTTACTTTAACACTTGAATGATACAACAAATGTATGTGAATGTATAAATAAATGGACTGATAACTCAATTAATGAATCAATACATAAAGCTAGGGAGGTATAAAGGAATTCTGAATCAAATTTGAACCAGGTAAATCAAATTAACTCATTCTGCTTGAGTAACAGTAGTTTCTTTTATATGTTCACCATATGAGAAATTTGGTTGAGGCATTTATCAATTGGTCAACAAAATTACTTACTAGTGTGCAATGGTTTTTTCTCTCTAAATTTTGCATGAATAAGCAGATTTGATGTCAGCACAGGACTGTTTGGACCTGTTTAGGTGTGCTCAATTATAACTCATCCACCTTCAACCTGGGTCCTGTTCTGTGTATGTGTCAATTTGACACGTGGGTGGTGATAGCGCAGTGTATATGACACATGCCTTTGATGTGGGAGACCTGGGTTTGATTCCCACTGCTATACATTAACACTTAACCCATAGTTGCTCCAGAGGCGTGCAACCTCTGACGTATAGCAATTGTAAGTCGCTTTGGATGAAAGCGTCTGATTAATGACATGTAATGTAAAATGAGTCTGGATTTCCTGGTTCTTCGAAGCTGGTGTATTGAAAGTTACCTGGATCCTGACCAAGACAATAATCTTATTGCTTTATTACATGTTAGAGGTGCAACCCCTTCAGCTTGATGTGTTGGCTGCATCCTAACTTTCTCACCCTCATGAAAGCTTTTCATCGGGCTCAACAACTTACTTCCTTCATTTTATTAAAACCTTCTTTCATAATCAGCTGTTAGTGTGTTTTGTAGGAACTCACACCCAAAAAAGATGAAATGTCTGTGATATAGTAAAATGTGAAAATTGTGGCAACAGGCCCTTTCCTGTTTCAATATGTCCCCATGCACACAGTGAAGTCTATTGACATCCAACATCAATGTCTGACCTAGTGTTCTTGTGGCTGAATGGGAGAAAATCCCTGCAGCCAGGTTCCAAAATCTTGTGAAAAGCCTGAAACCAGAAAAGTAGAAGCTGTTATAGCAGTATATAAATACATATTAATACAGCAGCATATGGTTTTGGAATGAGATGTTCAACATTCACATGTGGGTGTAATTCAGTGTGTGGTTAGTTACTGGCAGTTCGTACTGATATCAGCATCATGGAGGGAAGTGTAGTTTCTGTGTGTTTGTTTGTTAACTTCTTATCTGAAAGCCTCCTTTGTAGTGTTGACTCAGAGAACAACAGGAAACCCATGAACGATACGACGGTGCATGGCTCTGATCTCTTTTTCTCCCTCCTCTCCTCATCTTTGCACACAATCACGCAAACAAACACACAACACACACACACACACACACACACACACACACACACACACACACACACACACACACACACACACAATACACAGTCAACAAAGACTTTCTCACTTTCTCCCCTCTGTCCGACTTGTAAACACCCACGCAAAGACCCTGTTCTGTGGTGAGATGAACATCTCTCATCTGATATGATCCTTATATTCCCAGAGATCAGCTTCCTTAATGCCACACCTCTCACAATAAGAACTGCTATCTGTGCCCGCAACAGGGAGTCTCTACGGTGATAGTTGCCATGCAACAGCAGTGAAAACATCCTTTCTCTGATGCCAAAGTGCACTGACCCCTGGGATACAGTAGCATGCATGTGCACAACACACAGGAAAGGTTAGACTTACACCACCGGCTGATGGTAGTGAACTTTTTAAAATACATTAAAAAGGACAGACTTTGGATGTTAGGTGGTGGTGATGGCACAGTGGATCTGTCACATGCCTTTGGTGCGGTAGACCCGGGTTCGATTTCCACTGCGATACATCAACCAATGTGTCCCTGAGCAAGATGCTTAACTCCTAGTTGCTCCAGACGTGTGTGACCTCTGATGTGTAAGAATTGTAAGTCGCTTTGGATAAAAGCGTCAGCTAAATGACATGTAATGTAATGTAATGTCACTTTAAGTATGGATATTATGAAAAAGATATGCACAGAATATTTAGAAGAGCAATATAACTGTGAAGATTGAAATACAGCTGAACAACAGCACTGTTCAATAGAGTTGCGAAGTGAAAAGAGTCATTTCAGGCATCCAGGGCTTTCTGGATAGACAACGTTCATCAGAGGAAAAGATGAGCAACAACAGTGTCTACATGCATACCTAAGTACAGGAATCAACTATGACTCCCATTCAGATTTTGGTGAGAAACAATCACTGAGCTTAAAATGATGTTGCTGTTAAAGCTAAAGATTGCTCTCAGAAATCTAAGAAAACATTCAGCAATTTTTGTTTTTATTTTTGTTCAATTTTGGATAAATTAGGCCACTATGGCACAGTGTTTTGTTCCCCGTTGCAACAACAAACCATTTAGAATTTGTTACAGTTCTAATTCATGCCTCAAACTGGTTTCTCCTCCACAGCAACGACTGCTTTGGCTTGTCAAACCGTAATATATACAGCAATTTACTGTTTCAAACTGATGTAAAAACATGATTTCTCGGAAACAAAATTGAAATAATTAAAACTGATAGCCATAACATACATGTAAAGCTATACTTCTGGCGGCAGGCCTCCTCCCAATTTGCAACACTATTACATCACATGCTCAAGGAAAACAAACCAAAACACCAACAAGTTTGCACTCATAATTGTGAAAATGGTAAGTTGAACACAGCACAACTGCGTCTCTTGGATCCACCGAGCATTCGTGGAAGTGGCACTCCTCAGCTGGCATTTGCGCTCTTTACAAATGTGTAAATGTTGGAACATAGCACACTGTTGAACAGCTGTGTAAAAAACAGAAAACAGCCCCCCCCCCCCCCCCCCCAACACGCACACAAAAGACTCTTTCTTCACACTCATCAATGGAACAACATACACTGATAACCCAGACAGATGTATGCGACAGAAAGACCAATGGAGACAAAGAAACCTGCACAGGTACTGATAACTAACACAGGAAAGCTTGAAACACTCACACGCACACCTCAGTGTTTTTGTTGCCATTTCCCTGGCAACTGCTCTTTGATCCTGAATGCAGCATCTTTGTTTACACCTGCGAATGAAGATGATTAAATCAGCGTTACAGAGACACTGTTGCATTTTTCTGACCGTCTTGTTCAGTGTGACTGAGCATTATGGTCAGTTTGTCTATTTGGGTATTTTACCATGTGCTGCTGTTTATATTCATGAGAACAAAATCAGGTGCTAGATATAGACATCAGCATATTCAAGAACAACCACAGCAGCATCATTAGCAGCCTGTGATTTAACACACACCTCTCCTTCATCCTCTTCCCTCCTAGTTCAAAACCCCAAATGTCAAACCCAAAACCTTAAATGATACTACCAAAGTTATTTTTTCTTTGCTTTTGGCTGACCTAGATGGTTTTCCCATCCTGCCAAGTATAAACTTCCGCAGTAAACACTGAGTGTCACCTTTCTCATTGTTTGAGACTGCAGAACGTAACACACATAGTGGGAGAACATGAACTAACCTGTACATGTGCTGTAGGTAAGACCATGTGCCCATTACACAACAAGAATCATACTTGGTATGGCCATTATGGAGCTTTATCGACCTCCCACTTTGAGTCGGCACATCCCTGTTCACTTGAATCCAGTCCTACACTTCAGACCTTGTCTAGGATGTCCTGAATGTTAATCAAACATGCTTTATATTTGACACTTTTCTAGTGTGAGGAATCAAAAGAGGCAAATTATTGCTCAAGTTCATGGTGTAAATTACACCAGATAGTGTTAGATATCTTCTGACAAGACAAAGTCTACTGGGTCTTAGATTTCACAAAATGAAATATATTTTGATGTTAGATCACACGTAGTCTGGATCAAAGATAATCAACAATCGCCGGAACATCCGCCACCACCATGTGTGTGTTTTTGGCTGCTGCTGTGAAGAATATTGTTTTGGGCATTTTAGGCCTTTATTATATGGGACAGCTGAAGATGTGAAAGCGGAGAGAGAAGAGAGCGGGGGAATGACATGCAGCAAAGGGCCGCTAGCGTTAGCTATCTCAACTGTTAGTAATGGTAGCTAAATATGACAATCTTACACTGATGCTGCTGCCTGCTTTCTTTTCCATCCCTGCTGCTCTTTTCTCCCCATACTGTACTTCATTTTGATGTCCTTGGCCTCACAGATTTTGCTACGAGTGCATAAAGTTAGATTGTTACATGTTGCGTGCCAGTTAACACAGATTCACAGAAGTGGTGCTTTTAACAAGATTAGGGCTTCGGTTTGGTATAGATTATTATTATTTGAGGGGGATTCGAATTATTGGCCGTTGTTATTTAAGAAAATAATGTATTCTTTTTCAGCCACTTGTTTACTCCTGCTGCTTCATTAGACTTCAGAGTAACTATTGTTGTGGCAGTGCTTGGCAGCCATGCAATTAAACTAACTCATAATGTTAATTTTAATGGAGAGATACTTCATGAACCATTTGTTTATATTACCTCAACTCTGACAAAGCATGAATTTGGCCTGCAAGATTTCCCTAACAAATAAGACTAAATGTTACCCTTGCGATACACTTTTGGATTAGGAGTGCCTCCAAGGAAAAACTATGACAAATGCTTGCATGCTTTTTGTTATTTGCGTTTCTTTAATTGAGAGTTAATCTGGTCAAAATCTTTTAATGTGCATCCACCCTGCCTCTTGAACTCTGAGTGCTTACATCTGGGTGTAATGGGGATAATCAGTGAAAAGCAATGAAACCAGAGAGAGAGAGAGAGAGAGAGAGAGAGAGAGAGAGAGAGAGACCAGAACAAAACAAAGAGAGAAAACGAGGGAGAACAGTTTAAAAGATATAGAGAGAAATAAAATGTAACACCGCATATTTATGCGGGGGTTGCAATTTTATAAATTGCCAATTTCCACGCAAAATATGCGGGGCTTGCATGATTTCATAATCCCCGCATTTTCGTTATATATATCTTAGCAGAAAGTTTAAAAATGTTGCATTTACCATCACACAAGAGCAGCGATTTTCCCCTGTCGCCATGGGAACGTCATGAAGTGATGAAATTACGCGACGTGAACATCATCGAAAAGCAGGGTGTTGGGGGAAATCACTTTTGTTTCTTTTTCATCAAACCGCATTTTTGCAAGTTCCCGCAATTTCATCGCATAAAATTGCATAAATATCCTGCATATTCCATTGCATTTTTTAAGAAAACGTGCCGCATAATCTTTGCCCGCAACAATCAAAAAAATGCTGCATTTTTCTGGAAGGACTGGTAACAGAGGAAATAAACTGTTGAGCTTGGCTTTTAGGTACATTATTCTGACTTTTATTCCTAATTTCTGAGTTGTGTTCTTGTCATAGACAGAAATATGACAAAGCCTAAAACAGCATACTGTACACTCACAATGAGAAAAACAAAAGAAGAAAATAAAGTAAACGAGCTTGTGTGATACATGAATTACTGTCGCCTACGTAAGTAGAACACAATATATGGAACTTGTTTTTTCTTTGATGCCAGTGATCAGTCGCACATAATGAAAGCACAAAGAAAGAAGTAAATGAAACAGGAAAACAGGTCAAAATAAGTCCTGATTATAGATATAATTAGAATATACATCATGTGGGGCAAAGCAGGTCTTTTTTTAATGCACCTTCAGGCATTCATTTAATGTTTCACCCTGTTTTTGTTAAACAAATGCACATTATTTGCACGTCATGCATTTACATGCCTCACCCACAAAGACAATTCTCTGACATCTCTGCATTCAATAATTTTGTTCATCCTCTATTTAATAGAGTTTAGACATATAGACACATGTTTCTCTCTGTCTTCCTTGTTTACTTCAAACTTACTTCAGTCTTAATTCGCAACATTAAAGCTAGAGTGCGTAGTTTCTGCCGCCCCCATGAGGAATTCTAAGCAATGACAACAAAACTGTTGGCACGTCCACATGATACAAGCCTTCCGTGATCTCTCTCTCACAATTACATCACTTTTTCTCTGTCAGTTTTTCAGCACATCACTCTGGTATTTCAGGTGAATTTCCTCCTCTTTTCAAATCAAGTTTACATTTTCGACTTTCGCCCCCTTACTATTTTCACATTGCAGGTCAGCCCCGTGATGCCCGCTATCCCACAATACCTTGCGAAGCAAACTTCATAGAAAGCTTTGCATTGCATCTTACAGAGTTCAGTGCATCTTCACTGTTAAGCTGGCTGGGTTCACACGTTTGATATAAATTTGGGATTTTCATCTGAGGTTTTGGATTTAAATTCAATTTACATACCCAGATTGCAACCATCAGATCTTAATTGAAGATGATCAACTAAGACTTATTTTCTCATTGACGATATCTCCAACAAAATGTACAGTTTTATAACCCTTTCACTTAGCATGACCTTGACTGTAATCCACCATAAAACCATGGCCGCCCAAAATATCAGCAAGAAGTGACTGTGTGACAATTTCAGCATATAGAAATTATGTCAATTATGTCGGTTAACCGCATGCTCCATTTACCAACCTTGATAGTCTGAGGGATTTGGGACATAGGAAGATAGAATTTTGAGAACATCAGAGTTTTCTTTATTGAAAAGGTTATATTGATCAGCCATGCTTTTGTTTGAGGTTGACAAGATGGGTTCAGTTTGAGAAATCTGGGGCTCTCTTGTATTTTCCTTATCATTTGTGGAAGTGTAATAAAGCATAGGCAAAGGTGAATCTCCATCCCAGACTGTATGTGGCCTCTGTTATATTCTCTACCAGACCTACCACAAACAAATTGAGCAATCAACGATCTAGTTCCAAGTGATAAGTGAAGTTACTGGAAGTCTGAACATGTTCTCCACCACCTGATCCAGAGAGGGAGATGCCGGGCAGCTGTAACTTCTCTAAATATGTTGGTTGTTGTGTCAAGAATATGATCAGTCCTTTGATATACCAGAAAGTCTAAGTGATAGTGGTGTAAACTAACCTCTCTAGTATATGTGAGTCATACTGTAAACCCTTTAGCTGGGTGGTCAGGGAACTCCCTCAAGGAGATATCAGATATTTGATAAATGGGGCAGAAATCCTGTTTTGTGTCTGGTTATTTCCTCTCATCCTCTCCTTCTTTATATATTATAGAACATGATTAAATGGTATCTCCTCTGTATCCTTTTCCTCTTCGTGTCAGAGATGTTCACAAGTCATTTTTTGGAAGTCCAAGTCAAGTCTCAAGTCTTTTGAGGGGCAAGTTCAAGTCAAGTCTCAAGTCTTTTGCAACAAGTCCAAGTCAAGTCTCAAGTCTCTGGACATCTGATCTGCTCCTAACACTGTATTGTTAAATCTTATGAATTCAAAGCATGTCCTGTAGCTACCATCCATACAGTACAGTATCACAATCTGTTGTAGGATAACTTTATGGGGTCTACTTAACACATCCCTCTAACCTGGTGAAATACTAACATAAGTCTGTCACATCATATGGATACAACTATAGAGATACAATTTGCCTGTTCCCAGCATTAGCACAACACTTTGCGATGGTTAGCTTGTTACCTGTGATGATATATGCTAAATGTAACGTCTCTTTCACTCAAAAAAAATGTGTAATGTTGAAGTGGAAATACAGAGAATAGTGGCAGCGCCACACCAGTTACAGAACAACATGCATCTCAGTGTCAGTCCAAATTACGCACAATAAGCAGTTTGAACTAGGGTTTAATATTTTTCCCGAAAATGAGATGAATCAGATTCCGGGAAATAGACAGCCCATATTCCGGGAATCCTGGGAAATGGCCGAGAAATGGCTGTTTTTTTTGGTTTGTTTTTAGCCCAAGTACTGTATCAATATCATTCAAATATGCGTTCCCAAAATCCCAAACTGACATTTTTTATATTATTTGTATCATTTTTAGGACTAAAGAACACAGTTTATGTCCATCATCAACACAGTTTGCAATGATCAATTCTGCTGCGTGATCAAGTCAGCTGCGTTCTGCAGCGTGACATCTGCTGCAGCGCTAATTATGAAATGCCAGGTGGAATGTCTGGGACTTGTCTTCTGAAAATCTAGGCAACCCTTATATAATCAATGTTTTATGGAAATCTATTATACAAACTAACAAAATATGCTTAAGTAAACCATTGAATGATTTCTAAACCATTACGTTATTGAAATCCATTCTGTGCCTGTTGAGGATGTGTAAGAGGCTGCAAACGCGAATAATCACTCAAAGTTAACCAAATACAAATACGCCTTATAAACCGGTCACACAACTTGCACTAAGCTGTTTTATTGTCCGGTCTTTCAAAATGCTCCCAAATAAAGCTAACTTCTTCTTCTTCTTTAATGAATGTATTACCGTAGCTACCGTCGCCTGCATCAACGTTACCGTATGATAATAATAGACACGTATTCCTTGCCTTTTTTTATTTTATTTTATTTCCCGTTTCTCGTCATAACATTTCCCGGGAAACGGTAAATGGCTTTGATCAGATTTCCCGGGAATCCCATTTCCTGGGATTAAACCCTAGTCCCCAAGTGCAGTCGCAAAAACCATCAAGTGCTACAACGAAACTGGCTCACATGAGGACCGCCCCAGGAAAGGAAGACCAAGAGTCACCTCTGCTGCTGAGGATAAGTTCATCCGAGTCACCAGCCTCAGAAATCGCAAGTTAACAGCAGCTCAGATTAGAGACCAGATGAATGCCACACAGAGTTCTAGCAGCAGACACATCTCTAGAACAACTGTTAAGAGGAGACTGCGCAAATCAGGCCTTCATGGTCAAGTAGCTGCTAGGAAACCACTACTAAGGAGAGGCAACAAGCAGAAGAGATTTGTTTGGGCCGAGAAACACAAGGAATGGACATTAGACCAGTGGAAAACTGTGCTTTTGTTGACAACCCCTCATCAGTGCTTTGCTGTACATTTCGATTACGACCCTATTGCTTTAAATATACTTTAAGAAAAGATCTTATGAGTTCAGCATGATATTGAGGTAAAAAATTGTTAAGAGTCTCAGTAGTCATATGGTTTCACAATTGTTGGATCAGGCCTTAAAGTTTCCTGGCCTACTTTAGTTTCTTTAGAGTTTTGTGACATGAAGGTGCACTAGAAAAGGTCTCATGTGCAGTTATACACAGTTTCTTTGGCTTTAAAGGATTGTGTCTAAGGGAAGAAACATGCCACTCAATGTGGTTATTGCCTATCTTGTTTGCCCGTTCTTACACAATCAGGCATGTTGTGAAT
The DNA here is from genome assembly GCF_004354835.1 of Perca flavescens. Classification (NCBI taxonomy): domain Eukaryota; kingdom Metazoa; phylum Chordata; class Actinopteri; order Perciformes; family Percidae; genus Perca; species Perca flavescens. Next base: position 11,276,322 of record NC_041340.1, read on the forward strand.
GATAGGAATTTTGGATGGAGATTATTACTGTTTAATCTACGATTTGACATCACTGAGACCACATGGTTTATACATACATTTATTTGTCATGGATTTTAGCCAAATTAAGGGACTCTAGAGTTTGTCATTTTCATTTATTGTTTAATAATGTGGACTCGTGAAGCCCTTTCAGGCTTCAATTGGGATTAGGGGCAATGAAAATAATGGACTTTAGGTATTCAATATAAGAAAGACTCATTCCCGCCTCTTTGGTGTCATGATGATAATAATACACACAGATCAGTCACTAGCAGAATTATTGGTGTTGTAGTCTACATACGTGTGTGTGCATGTAGGATTTTCAGTAAAACATGGTTTAAATCATGACATCCTGCTCAGCAGTGACTTCAACACTGACATCCTTTCTGTGCTGTAGTGCTTTACTAGCCACATTTGTTCCTCAGCAATTAAGAGACCATCTGCTATCATGTTGCTCTCAGCTTTTGGCTGTAATAGTGCTTTATTTTTTTACTTTATCCTCCATTATTTGGATTGCCCTTCTAGTCGCTTACACCACAATCTTGACAGCATGCAAAAGAACTAAGAGGCCAAGATCACTTTTTTTTTTTTGGATTGCTGCTAGACAAAAAGAGATGATAATCTAAGACAGGATTGGTCCAATATTGGTCCAAATAACATAAACCCATGTCCTGCGCCAGCATCTGAAGAAGAAGCAGACCCAACTAGGCCATTCTGCACCTGTAAGCAATAAAAAGTCTTATTCTGTAAATGCTGTCTCATATTTGAACTAATCTGACCAAAACAAGAAAAAATACATTTGGAAAATGTTGCTGTTTGTCTTTCAAGTCAACCAACAAAGAACATTTCTGAAGTGTTCCCTAATCCTTCGTTACCCACCTTGACTTCACTTCTTCAAGGTGGATACATTACATTTGATGTTACCTGTGATGGAAGTGTACAGTAGGTGAACAAACAAAAGATTAAGAGATTGTCAAATGCTGGGATCTCACCATTGCCAAGATGTTTAACCACATCTGACCGCTGAGCATTTGCTGTTTGCTTGATTAAAACAAGCCATGGCAAACTTAGAAAATAAATATATTAGTGGCCGGGTTGGCTAAGTTGGTAGAGCAGGCGTACATGGACAAAGAGGTTTATACCTTGACGCAGAGGTCTAAGGTTCAACTCCGACCTGTGATGATTTCCTGCATGTCTTCCCCCTTTCTCACCTAGCTGTCTTGTCCATTAAAGGTGGAAATGCCCACAAAACAATTATCTTAAAAAAGAAGAAAATAAATATATTGAACGTTCTTGACTTTGGGGACTCCTAGTGCTAGAGTCAAAAATTACACTGTCACAGTCTGTCCATACAGCATGCCACAGACAGATGGGAACATCAGTACCTACACCTGGAACAATAATGAAATCCAAAATGTATGCATTGTGTGTGGGCTATTGGTTTGACTTTTCCTAATTTAAAATGGATGTAAAGCAGAAAAAATTCCCTTCCTATGTGGTCTGTATCACTCAACACACAGAGAACAGTCTGCACAGTGAGACTATGTGTGTGTACGATGATGTGTGTGAATGTGTATTCCTGCATTGTGGAGGTCTTAGCTGCAATTGTGTGTGCACGTACGTGTGTGAGAGTGAAAACCTCCCTTCTCTACATTTAGAGAGATAGAGATAGACAGCGTGTTGATAAAGCTTTGAAACTGAGGCACAAAAAAATGAAGCAATTCTTTTTTCAGCTACAATGAAAACATCATTATTCATCCAGACATCAGTGCACATTAAATCTTATTCTGGGAGAGGCAGGGAGAGGAGCCATCCTTCTTAAAAAAAATTTGCTGTACAAATGTTATGACAACTATGTCATTTTCCACATATTTTTAATACCGCAAAAAGTCTTAAATATTCAGTCTTCGGAAAGATAAAGATAGAGTGTTTGACAAACCAACAGTTACAACAGCTTTGACCTTTCTCGTTGTGGTGCCAAGCTCCATCCTGCCTGTTCACCTTTCCTAGTCCAACTCTCTCTTGTAATATCAATAGCCTGCGCTTAACAAACATTTTGGTCGCATCTCGGCACGCTGAACTGCCAACTCTGTCAAATACACTGCGCACGACTTCACCACACCACATAGTGTATGGGTTGTAGCCTCTGTTTTAGTGGGCCAATCACGAGTCACATTAAAACGAAAAATGTCTGCGGTAATTGCGAAACCGTACACATAGTCATTAGATCTTGGAAGAAAAGAGATTGAATGTATATGGCTTAGCTGGAGAAGTTACAATACTACTTCTCTCCTTTTCTCAACTCTTCCTTTCTTTCATCTTCGACCTCTTACCCTTTTCTCTCTCTTCTTGCCTTCTCATCCAGCTCTTCCTCTATATTTCCTCCTCTTCCTATCCCTCAATTTTTAACATGTCTATTCCCTTCCCCCTCTACCCGCACTTCTCTGCATAAAATTGCAATCATTTGTTTTTTACCGCAGGACTCAGACAGCTCAAATCAAGGAGACAAACCAACAGAAAGGAGGCTGTGGGGACAAAAGGGAAAAGAAACCTACAGATAAATAAACGAGGAGTTGAAACATTGAGAGTATAAGCAGGGGACATGAAGATGAGGTTGAAATTGGAGAAAGACATAGGGAGAAATTAGCTCTTTAAACAAAAAAGAAGATAGATGTGAAGCTAATTTCTCCTGGGATATAGGAAGAGAAATCACACAGATATGTTAAGAAAGGATGAGAAAAAAGGTAGTAAAGATCTGTTATTCAGAGCGACAGGAGCTCCAACAGATACAGAAAGAGAGATGATTGAGTAAAAAGAAAAAGAGAAAAAAATGAAACCCTCTTTTTGATCCTTCCCAGGCTGCGGCAACACTCCCTGTAATCTGATGGCTTGATTGAGAACACTTCATGTGATTGGTGTAATGTTAGCCTCGGCGACCTCCCTAAACACTTAACGAGGAAATGACCGCCACACTCTGGGTAATTTGTGCCAATTAACTACCATGGCAACCACTGATGTACAGATATCAGTTGTCCTTTAATCAGGGTATGGGCATTATCTTAGGTAATGTTTAGAAACGTGAGAATTTATGTACACATATTGAGTCATAAACACGCACGCACGCACACACACACACACACACACACACACACACACACACACACACACACACACACACACACACACACAAACATTGTGGTTTCTATTCTAAACTGTTTCAACTTTAAGTTGAATTTTGCAGTAATTCCCGAAGGGAAAATAGCTGCAAGACATAAACTAGGAACTATTTTACTGTGCATGGATCCCACCACTACCATTATTCAAAATGACAGTTCAAATCTACTGGAGCAGGTTTCTGCTGTTATCAAAGCTCTTGTCCTTCTTCTTACTGTTCAAAACACATTCACATGCCAAAGGAAGCAACAGGGTTTATGAGAAACGTGGTCTTAATTTTGAGGGGGAAAATAAATGTTACAAGTAGCACCTTTTAATATACTTTATGAGAATGAACTTAACATCATTGTTCTCACACAGGAAAGCCTACCCATGTGGTTTGTGGCTGGACGAACACCAGCTTCAATCCCCACGCTTGCTGTGGAAATATGGTTGGGGAACAAATGAGTCACTTCTTTCAACACCATGATATTGAGATGAGCGAGACAGGTAACCCCCAGCAGCTGCAGTGCAGCTGAATAGTCGCTAGAAGAAGATGGTTGTGGTTGTGTGATATGGAGCCTGGAATGAAGGTTGCATGTTCAGCTTTCCAAGAATAAATAATGGTTAAAAAGAAAGTCAACATCCCAATGTTTCCACCCCAGCACTGACTCATCTCCGCTGGGGTTGGTCGTCCTTTGTCAGCTTGTCTGGTGTCTGGTGGCATGAAGAGAGGGCAGACGCATTTGTGGCTGCTGCATCATAATATCTCTCTTGCTGCTCATGCGCTGCTCCTGAGCTCTCCACATGGTTTTCATTTTCTGTGCAGGCCACAATGTCAAAAATCACTACATCTTTGGAAGTCAACAATTACCCAAATATGTTTTTTCATCTGTATTTAGGCTGCTTTTAGGATTTCAAGTCACTACTGACAGATACTGTAGTATTAAACAGATAGAAAAAGGGGAAAGAAACAGGTATTTCCAGTCTGTCTCTATCTCCACTGTGCTTCTGTCCATTGTGGCAGAGGGGAAGTGGTTTCTGCAGTGTGGGCCATGTTGGTTACAAACACCAGAGACAGACAGATAATTACACTGTCAGACTGGGCACATCCTATGTGTTGTGTGTGTGTGTGTGTGTGTGCGTGTGCGTGTGCGTGTGCGTGTGCGTGTGCGTGTGCGTGCGTGCAGACACTTCCACCCTAATCTGTTTTTAAGTGATACAATTTGTCTCTGTTATATTTTATCAGAAACAACCCTTTTCACACAGAAAATAACTCTTGACTCTGGCCTAGATAGTACTTCACAAAGACATATTCTTTGGCCAAATCCCAAAAGTCTGGAGGCTAAGGGACCAAGACGGCTCCCATGAGAACTTCTGGAGTGCTACATAAATTGTGTGGCTTTTCAGCACGTGACTGTCAGTGTTCAAGCACACTAGTGGCACTTTAACTTTTAGAAGACAGTTGGGAGGAACATCATGGATGTTTCATTGCAACCATAGGTGCACTGGTAATCTGGCAGTTCTGGTGAATGCCAGAAGAGCCAATGCACTCTTTTTGGGCCGCTGGAAAAACAGTAAAAAATGCGACAGCACTGGTATATCACACTAGTGTGACAAAAAAAATATGCAAGACTGTTGCCGTTGTGCTTCTACTTTTCAAAATAAAAGCTTGCATCTGGTTAACTATGTCTTTGGTGTTTTGGGTGTTTAAGTATGTAATAATGTGTTTTAAATATGCAAGCATTTCCATTCTTTTGATGGTGCCATGGTAGTTTATTTGAAGGTTTTATGAATTGCTCCAGTGTTATGAAAGCCTGTAAAGGCTGTTTTATGCTTCTGCGTCAACTCCACGGCGTAGCTGCGGCGTCGCTCCTACAGCATTTATTATTTAGGTTATTTGCAAGGTGTCTGCCAGCCAGTTTATGTTATGTTAGCAAGCAAACTTTAGCACAACTGCCCACAAAGTAGTGCTTGCTGGTGAAGTGCTAATTTCAAAACGTTACTGACATATAGACACTTTACAAACGGATAACCCTGTCATTGTAACCAAAATAGGTCTGAGTTTATTTGCAAAGCTTATGTCAGGGAACTAGCATGTTGCTACTCCCCACAGTAGGCTGCTAGAAACACCAACTATCAACACACAGGACGAGTTGACCAATCACAGTCCTTGCGTTCTGCGTTGCCTCAATGCGAAGTTACACATTTTTGGAGGTGCACGTCGAACTACGGCGGAGGGCTCGGAGGGAGGTTCGCGGCGACGCAGAGGGGTCGGCGGGGGTACGCCATCGATTCGACGCAGACGCATAGATCTTAAATGTGCCTCATGCTGCTGGTGCCATAATGTCCCAGTCTGAAATTGGGCCCGTATAGGATGGAATTGCCTAGGCCGAATTATTATCCCAGTCTGCACCTGATGGCAACCCTTTGGGGAACACTTCACGCAGAACTAGTGGTTACACATTTTTTTGGTTTCAAACCTGTGTAGTAACCTTACATGAATTAATTATGTGATGCACTACAGTGTTCATTGTTCTAGTTGAAAATGTCAGTGAGCAAAGATCTTCAAATGGGGGTTGGGCAAGTCTTTTTTTTTGAAAAAAATGTCTGAAAATATACATTAACATGAATCCAACATATTATTAGCAATGATAAATCAGCCTATTTGTAGAGGAAGAAAATTACTCAACATGGATAATAGTCTTACTGGCCTATAGGTAAGCTAGTCACTAAGATAGCCATCCACAGATACAGTTAAGCTTAAGGATTCACTATGCCACACATAGTTTAAAATTAAAACATGATGTACTGTATGTGAACAATTATTTTATTAGCTTAATATGGAATGCACCATAAAAAGCTATGTGTAAAGGCCTTAAGCCTCCCTACACGTTATTGTAGGCCCAGTTTAATATGCAACTCAATTTTATATAACATTAGTAAGGGGTCCCTGCTCTGTCTCTCTTTCAACTAAGGGGTCCTTAGCCTAAAAAACGTTGAAGACCCCTGGTTTACTAATTGTTTGACTTATTTCCCCCAATCCTTAGGAGTATTAGCCTCGTGAGACTGTCCTGATCTCGCCAGTTTTCCACTCACAGATCAGTCTGGCATCTTGAGATACAGAAAATTTGGAGCCGTTTGCAAAACGACCGACAAATCAGCGTTGGTTTTGAGGCGGGTTTAGGTGTGACGCAACGAGAAGCAACTGTTCAGTCTAAACAACATGGCAGCTTCCACGGATGTGATGAGCGTAGCTATCGCGCAAGTTTTATCTGATTTAGAAAGTATTCCTTCATTGAAAGAAGAGCAAAAAAATGGCTTGTACGATGTAAGATGTTTTTGCTCTTCTCCCGAATGGTTTTGGCAAGAGTTTGATCTGATTGGTTGATTTGGCCCGTCTATCACCAACATAGGTGGTGATAGACAGATGGTTTATCCAATCAGCTAACCAGTATTTTCGCCCCTTCCCAAAAGTTCTCCAATGGAAAGTTCCCAGATTGATATGCCAAGCAAATGCCAAGCAATCCATCTGGCGGAGTCAGGTTATAGGAGTATGTTAACTAAAAAAAGTTAGAACCTTTAAATAGGCAAGTATTTGTGTTTTCCTGGTTTCTTACATTATTCCTTAAGACTTAAAATATGTCCTAGGCATCACTGGAACTGCTTTGGTGTAGGTCCCTGAATAATAACAGCAGTGTTGTATTATTATCCTGGCTATCGGGGTCAGTGACTTGTCTTGCTCAGGTCGTGGAATGAAAAATGTTGAAAGACCTGATCTAAGCCATCATTTGTGTATCTAGCTCTCAGAAATGCAATTTTTCTGCCAAGCAGCACTCGGTCACAAAACTTTAACCAGCCAGCTCTAAACAATGGTCTCCTGTCAGCTTGATCAAACACGGGTACGAAAACACAGAGTGGGTTCTTTCAGGCCTTACAGCCAGGCTCAGACCAGTTAATGGGCACACACACACAAATATGCGACCACAAAGCCACACAATCACAAATGCACTCACATCCCCATATCAGGTATGCATCACAAATGCATGAATGCTTTTAATTCAAAACACAGCAGGCATGCACACTCACATGCCTGGATGCACACACATACTCCAGTGGCCTCCGGTCGCTGTTTCCCCTCTAATCTGTTTCACTGGTGTAAAAATGACTTCACAGACTTGCCCGACTGCTGATCGAGGCACTCTGGGTTGTTTGGGGAGCTTTAGACCAGCCCAGAGACATAGTTCACATTAGGGTTAGGAAAATCTGGTCAAACAAAAGCTACAAATTCCATCAGGCCTGACTGGTATGGATCCACCACACGCATATTTTTCAGCACGTCCTCATACCTGAACAACAGAAAAGGTTGATTGCCAATGACTCCTAAAACGACATATATGACCGCTCCATTTATGGTTGCTGTTTTAAACACGTGACCGGTACACATGACTGTGGTGGCAGTTTCTGATCACATTACCGCTCTATTTAATGTAACAGTCACAGTTTTAAAATGGAACTAGTTAAGTTTAGGCAACAAAATACTTAGTTAAGAAAACATCAGGAATTGACTTAAAATGAGTCACGTAAAACTACTAAAATGAAGAAGGAACTAGATAACGGGCAGAACTACGTCAAAAAAAGCGACAATTCACAAACCCCAATCTCCTGAGTGAAAGGCCTGTGTTTGACCTACGACCTATCCACCGCCCCAACCTGTCACCTGACTTCCTCGTTACGCAAAAAGCGTAAATTTGGGTGGTTATAAGCTGCTTGCACAATCAACCTATATGGTTATTTTCTGGATGAAGACGGTCTGACATTTTTTACACTTTTTGTGTTTCTTATGCATTATTATGGATGTGGGTCAGGCCTGCATTCAGTTCTCTTGTTTTATCTATTGAATATTATTGATTAATATGATTAAGATTGATAGAAGAATGTTATTTTATTCATCCTACTGTGATTTAATCAAGATGTTTCACCACGTTTCTTAATAGAGACCGTACTGGTCACATTTATGAGAGGTATTTAATGTCATTAAATTCAACATTAGAAAAATGAAAAATTACAACCTAATGTGACATATAACAACTTTAAACAACTTCCATTGGAACACAATCTTTTCTTGAATCTGCCTGAATGACAAGGTGATAGACACCAACACCTGAGCTCTGTGCATTCAATATGAAAGACATGTTATGAGGTATTGTTTCCTGAGAGACCACAATCCTAAATTTACGTTGGGTTTCAGTTACCCAACCTGCATTGCATTCTGCGCAGTAGATAAACCCCAAAAATAATAATAGAGTGAACTTACGAAAGCATCTGATTAATTTAATAAAGGGTAATGGCTAACCAAAGCATGTCTGGAAATTAAATTTGTTGGCACAACTGGGTCTACTGTTGAAGTGGTTAATACAAAGAAAGCTACAAGCTAACTGAATGGAACTTACCAAAAAATACTGTCTTACACAAAACATTGCAAAGTAAATGCTTACACATAAATAATAGGCCAACATGACACAGTATTTGTATTTTATATAACATTTGTCAGGTTAGCATAGTTTAACAAATTGAAGGGATTTACTTGTTAGTCAGCTGCCTTCTCGGTCCAGCTGGCTTCTCTCTGTCTCACCACTTCACCTCGTTAGTTGTTCAGCAGAAAGTGAGCATTGAAACTTTTATACTGAGTAACACATTGATTCCTGTTCGTCCGTGCCTGCCAACAATCTGAGCAGCAAACTGTGTCTGTCTAATTCTTTGTTATATAAACTCTCACACTCTGTGATAATGCTCATGCAATAACGTAAAAGGGATTTTGCTCCTCTGTAAAATACCCACCGCTGTGGTGAATACAAGAGATTGGCTAAAGCATGAAAAAATAAAATGATTTGAAATGTTGCGATCAATCATATTAGACATGGTGTTTTTCTGTGAAGCCACAACTATTTCAGCTTTTGCAAATGATCAGGTTTCCCTGGAGGACTGGCTAGTTAGGCACTGCTAAACAAAAAAAAATGTTTTCTGTCCTGTTGTTTTGCTTTAAAGTTGAATATATAGACAATAACACACAGCCTGGCTCATTTCGGTATACTCGGCGACAGCCTTACTTGGTCTGCTATGACCAGTAACTTAATTGTAGCTAATGTTAGCAAACATCAGATAGATGCTGCTGTGTTAATGGCATTGGGCAAAATACAGAATGACATGAAACACTTCCCAGCCTGTCAGATGAAGCATCCCGCTGTGCATTATCATCCGTGGTTAGAAGGTCTCTGCCTAACTTGTTTGCTATGCACGGCTCTGGCACGACTTATCCTGTGTATTTATCCAGCTCTGATCCACTGTAGCTCTGCCTGGAAGCTGTAGCCTAGTCAGGAATTCAGAGTTGTGACAAGGTTTACGTTGGCCGAACCGCCTGAAACTGGAGCTGAGCGCCGCAATGCAGTCAAATAAATCATCTAAAGAGAGAGATGGCGCAGAGAAAGACAAACAAATAGCTTTTTACAAAACAGTGTTTCCAGCAATGTTTTTTTTTGGCAAGAGACAGAGTGAAAGCGAGAAGGGCAGAGAAAGGCATGGACACAGACAGGCAGAAACAGATAGGGTCGGCAAAAGCTAACTACATGTCAGGTACTCTTTAAGTGAATTTATAGCAAGACTTTAGTTGAATATTGCATTCCTGAGTGTCATTATGTGGTCAGCAATTTCATTCATACTGCTGAGTAGCACCAGTAAGACAGTCAATCTTCCACTGTGTTTAAACAACAGCTGATTTTCAAGAAATCGTCAACTGAATGTGATCTAGGGAAAGAGAGGCAAACTTACAGACAGAGAAACCGAGTAATGACAAGAGAGTGAAAAACAGAAGATAAAGGATGGGAAAGAGATGCTGATGTGGCTCTACAAAACTCAGCTAAGATTTCTTTACAGCAAGGGACAAAGGCAAAATGAATAGCGCCAAAAGAAAAAGAGAAGTGAAGAGAGACAGATAGAAGGAGAGAACAAGTAAAGAATTGTGAATGACATAGCAGAACCCAGGAGGCTGTTGTAACAACACCGGGTCTGATTGGAGCAAATTACTCCTCTCTTTTCCAATCAGTTTCAGCATGAATGAATCTGTTCCCCCTGCACATCTGCCATCAAAGGCTTGATACAGAATTCAGAAATGCTCTCCCTCTCCTCAACAGTTGCTGTCAACGTGTCGACTTGCACAAATCCTCAATGTTTCAGTCAATCTGATCTACAGCAAATAGCACAACTGTATTTGCACTACACACGTTACAGTGTATATACAGTAAGCCAGCCTTGTCTTCTGTACAGGACATTTACATACTACTAATTTGCTCTGCCAAATACATTTTGGAGAAAGTATAATTGCAACCCTTTTTTTAACATTCAGGAAGCGTAAATTGCTTATACTGCAACACAGTCGCAGGAAGTAGTTCCAGCGGATGGAGGGTTTACAAAGCTCAGGACACCAGAGACTGGAATTTGTTGTTAGGTTTAGGTTACTAAATGACTGTGTTAAAGTTTGGCTTTGGTCAAATTTTGAAAAAGTGCTTTGAGCTGCCTAAACATAACAATAAAACCATGAGGGAATATTATTGGCAAAAAAGATATGTTGAGAGTGAACGTTTTGCTGATATTTTCCGGAATGAACATTTTCAGTTTGGCAGTGAACAGTTTTCAACATGAATGTTTCCTTGGCATGATGATTATACACAGAGTGCTGATTTCATTGAATGTCTTACAAAACATATTTCATAATGCAAATTAGTTGTATATTAATGTTATTTTTTAGGACGCAGACTTGTGTATGTATGTAGATGTGGCATCACCTGACATGTTGAGCAATACCTTGAAGTAAAACAAATATTTGTGTTAGTACTTTATTTTTTTTCATCCAGGAAAGGACATTTTTAAGGGAAAGTTGGAAAGCATATGGTCTTGAGCTACTCAAGCTCCCAAATGGTTAAAAGACATACAGTTTTTTTTTTATCCCTTTATCTACAAAACGTAGATAAAGTAGATAAAGTAAAAAAAAAGTGATAGGTTTTTAGACTTAATTCATTCAACTTGTTTACAAGCAGTAGGTGAATTACAGCAAGTCTTCCAAATCATATGACACATCACATCTGTTCCTTCCCTTTAATTTGACCTGTAAGATAAGAGAGTTTAACAAATGTGCATCCTAGCGGTGGCAGGAAATACAACTCACATGGGCATTTTCCGTCCTCATGCCTAAACGTAATGGTTGCGGTTTTAAAATATCGATAACATTGTGAAACAGTTGCAGTTTGGTTATGTTTAGGCAACATAACTAAGTATTTAAGTGTAGTAAGAGATGGTGGTTTGGGTTGAAATCAGTACATTTGTTACGACATTTCCGTGCATACTTACATGACGTAATTACGCACCTGATTTCTGGGTCTTTCGGCTTTGCACCCATCATAGTTACCGTACTACGGCCACTAGAGGGCACCGCTTTACAATAAAACAATAAAAACGATAAATATGGTTCCCAATTGCATCCTCGAGGCTGAATAGCACCGTCCAGTTACTCCTTCTCTGTGTTTAAACAAAAGCAAAAAAAATGTAGGAAACATCCACTGATGAGAGTCCAGAGAGACACAGATAGATAGCCTGACTTTTCCCCAAACATGGTTCACTCCACACCCAATTTGGAACTTTCTTGCACTGACATAATCCAGCAACAATGTGCATTGACCCATTCTAAATAAAGCTAAAGCCGGAAAAAGTGATGTGGTTACATAATTAAACAAATACAGCCAAATAAAACAGTGAACAGGTGTTCTCAGGCCACGAGTGGATACGCAATGATGTGACCTTTCTGTTCATATCTTGGAAATCACAAAGTTGAAGTCTTACAGGACAACATATAACAGTTTTTTTTATTTCACAAAATATCTGAACTGTGCTTTACAATATATTAAAATGTGGGTTTAAGATTAAATGTGTCTTTCCTCTGTCTAGCTGGTGATCGACTGTTACAGATTCCTTCTCACTGCAGAGACTAAACATGTGGGTTTCCTAGGTAATGGGAATGTATGACTGTTATGATTTAGACTAATTTCACAATTACAGATATACTTACATTATACTTCCTCTCCCTGTTTCTGTTTTGTTCACGCCGCCTCATTAATCTTTCCTTTGTTCTCGCCTTCTGTTCTTTTTCTCTTCCACTTGAATTTTTCTCTTACTGTAGTTTTTTGACTTCCTCTTCTTGTCCTGGAGTATAAAAAAACAGCCTGCGGAATCATGTCTTTGATCCCTGATTAGCTCATTTCTAGACCTCTCTGACCAATAGGAAGGAGCTTAACAATCCTTTGTCTATATATTTGACTATGTTAGCACTGTAGTATTTGAAATAAAATGCATGGATATGCTTTTACAAAGTAATATTAATTTTCCTTGTAGGATGTGGTAAATTTCAATCTTAGTGGCAATATATACAATTTACAATCAAAATAAATATAAAAGAATTAAAGTAATAAGAAATGAGTGGAACCCCTGTCTCAAATAATGATTCTTACACTAGTCACTACTGAGTTAAACTGTGTGTGTGTGTGTGTGTGTGTGTGTGTGTGTGTGTGTGTGTGTGTGTGTGTGTGTGTGTGTGTGTGTGTGTGTGTGTGTGTGTGTGTGTGTGTGTGTGGCTCCATTCATATTTTTTCACCACATTGTTTGGTACCAGCCCACAGTGGATCCTTCCAAATAGCCTTACACTTTGTGTATTCTACTCAATTACATGTCATTACATGTGTGTAACCAATAAAAGTTAATAGAAAGTGTGATTAACTCAGTGTGCAGTAGTACACTGACTGTGGTTGGAGTCTGCTTCCACTGCAGTAAACTCCATTCAAGGTCACAGTTTGCAGGCAGCGTTTGGACCATCTGGATGTGGGTTGAGAGCCTGAAAAGAAAGTGAAAATAAGATATATTTGAAATAGCTGATCTCTTTCTTTAAGAACTTGATTGATAGTCAATTAATCAAACAAATTACTTTTTTTCTGGATCATTGCCTTGGTCCTTGGCTGACACGATAATCACACAATCCCCAATCTTTCTTCCTTTTACTGACTAAAAACCTTTCTTTACTAAGTCAGACATCGCTGTTTGGCCTTAACTACACTGAACCCCATGTTGTCACCATTATGGATACACAGTACTAGAGTAGCCTATTTAAGCGCTACGTTTTACGCTATAGAAGAATGCTGCATCAATAACATGAGCAATTTAGGCTTCTGTGCTTCCTCTGATGTCAAAATACTGTAAGTAAAGCAAAGTTCAAGTAGGTGAGGCAAAAAAGTCACTTTATTAACAAGTGAGTAAGTCGGGTGGAAATGAGGCTTACAAGAGCTTCAGCCTCCGCTGTCACAGGAGATGACCATGGAGCCTTAGTGCATTTAGTGGGTTTTTTTCTTCTTTTTTTAAGCTTTCTTTTCACCCCATTTCTCCTCTAAACTCGAACCATTCCACCTTGGCTGCCAGCTACCACAGAACAAAGGTTGTTAATTGTGCTCCAGACTCACACGGACTAATGGAGGAACGGCGCGCACACACACACACACACACACACACACACACACACACACACACACACACACACACACACACACACACACACACACACAGCAGAATGATAGTAATTGAAATCCTAAGTGTTGGGTATCCAGGAGTGAAAGCAGGAAGAAAGTCTTAAAACTCTGATCTCCTGAGCATCCTAAAACACTTTTATTGACTTTTATTGTGTGTTTGTTTTTGAGTGTGCGTGTGTGTGTGTGTGTGTGTGTGTGTGTGTGTGTGTGTGTGTGTGTGTGTGTGTGTGTGTGTGTGTGTGTGTGTATATACATGAAAACATGCACATATATTTTTTTATTTTTTCCTGCACAATGTGTTCTGGCATTGTTGCGTGCCTATGACACCATTTGGTTGTAAAATATGTACCAGAAGGGCCTTGCTTGGTATTGTTTGAGGGCTAAAGAGAATGTTTCCCTGAGGATCATGGGATTGACTGAGGAGGCTGGCAGAGTGACTAAATTACAAGGAACACAACACAGACCTCCTCCCTGGGTGTAAAATCATTCTGAAAACAAATTATGTAGCAGCATTTTGCATTTAATGAAACCACAAGCTTATGGCTACAGACCTTAGGCAAGTGACCTGGAGTTCATTCATTAAATATGAAGAATGTTTTTCCTGCATGATGCCATCTCTTTCCACTTTCCGACGGGGAACTGAAGCTGTTATCTATGCTCTCCTCAAAGCCCCCAGACTCCTGGTGAGATGCTGATCGGCCTCGATCGGTTAGTTTGTTTGTGTTATTGTGTGACTTTGGTCAATCTGAACTAACCCTTTATGCAAAAAAAAAATAGCCCATTCTAGCTGATAGTGTAGGCTACATTTCATAGCAACCATCACAGTATGTGCAGGCAGCCAGCCCAGGAGGGCCAATTTAATTATAAACATTATTATTTATTAATAAAAATCAGTTTTAATTGGAATGTGTCTCTAACTTTCATATTGCCATACTTGACCGTTTAAAAAAAAGCAATAGCTCACTTCAGGCCGTGGTATATTGTGATTATATCGCAGCTAAGTGGCGTTGTTCTGCCCGACGCCGCAACATACCACAGCCTGTCATGAGCTGTATTCATTGACATAATCCTGCACTTTTCATAGATTTGCAGTGTCACACTCACGAACCCAGCCAGCTCAAATACTGGAGCTCCACCAATCACAGCGCAGAGGTTTTAGCTCTCACAGGGGAGCCAGCCAATTAGAGAGACCGGTAATGTGGCCCATATGAGCAGGGGCTTCTGGGTAGTCCCAGCAGGTGTCGCGTTGATTATGATCTGACACACTTGTTGGCTGCTAACTAGAAGCATACCTGACACAGAGGAGTGAGTTCAACAAAAAACTCTTGATGTGATGCATTTTGAGTTACACTAGTCTTATTAGTGACAATTATTAATAAAGATTGCAGATTTTGGGACAGACAAGACTTCTAAACAGCAGCTCAGTAAACAAAGTCCAACTGCTGTGCATCTAGATTTTAACATTTGTTGTTCTTACACATCATAAGGCGATTAAAGCCACAAAATAAACAGGATCAAGAAATACTAAAAGGCTTTATGTATCTTAGCCCTTTACAATGAAGCATGTGTTTTTAGCAACCGTGTTTGGTTAACTAAGGCTTAAAGCATCTTTCTCTGTTCTACTATCCCACTGTCAATGGGACTTTGGAGATCTGATCATGAAGACATGTTACAACATCAAACTTGGTCTCATGATGTCTTATGTTCATCTCCCATGGCTGTATTTAATTAAATGTGCCGTCACATTGCTTCATCCTGCGCCGTCTGCCTGTTTACATTTTGTGTCCTACATGGTGTCTGTAAACATTGCTCTCTCTGTTTTTCATGGAGGACAAAACAAATGTCTGCTATCACTTCAATGCAGCAGCAGTAGTAACATGCATTGCTCTGGAGTTTATTTGCAAGAATATGAATTGTGTTTTTTTCGACATGGGTTTCTACATGCGCTTTCCATTATACACAAAGCAAAATAATATGTCCCTACCCGGTGGTTTGTACCACACATGAGGACAAGAACATAATGAGTTTTTGTTTAGATAGAGTTTTTTTCATCCTTTCCCACACTATTGCAAGTTTGTGTAAAAAGATTTGATCTTATATGTCCTTGTCTTTAATCTTCAGTTTATTTCATTATATTCTAATATATTCTAATAGCTATAAAAAAAGCTATTTTTGTTTTACTTTTCAAAAGTGTGGACCACAAAAACATATCCGACTCATTTGATGTCTAGCAAACTAACACATTTTAGAATGAGATCAAGTCAGCGTGTGAACAAAACTAATGACACAACAACAGTGTTTCAACAGAGGGTGCCAAAATATAGACAGATATATACCAGCATGGCCTCAAAGGAGTAGCTCAACATTTTGGGAAACATGATAATTAGCTTTCTTGCGAAGTGTTAGATGCAAAGACTAATACCACTCTTATGTCTGTATGGTAAATATAAACTACAGCCCATTAGCTTATCTGGGAATATATTTTATATGAAAAATAAAGATATATCGGGCCGCCATCCATTCGAGCGTACCCAAAAAGTTTTGTCAGGCAAAGTGCACCCAAAGAGCACACAGACCACGTCCCAGCCTTCATTTACGGTAATACATCCGATCTTCTTCTGTATAAATACATACATAAATAAATACATTTTAGCAAGAAAGCAAATAAATAAAATGTCAAACTATTCCTTTAACAAAGAAACTGCATTTGGGGAGCAATGTGTTTCCCTTGTAATGTTTTTCTCTGTAATTGAGTTTCCATTGAAATGAAGTGCACATTCTAACCAAATTTCCAGAAAATTTGATATGTGCATTACAACAGGTGGATGGAAACGTACATTATTATAGTTTTCATTGGAGCATGTAGAGGTAAACATTAAAGATAGACAGAAGTAAAGGTAACTGGAAAAGACCTTTTAAAAAGTATTTAACAAGAACCATATGATGCCAAGGGTATGTGAGCATGTGTTGATAGTGTTTTATTGACTGTTACGACCGGCTCACAGGCTGCAACAAAAGAGGGAGATGCACAGTAACGTAACAATGATAAAGTGACATTTATTAAATAATACTACAAACAAGAGAAAGATGAGGTGTGATTGTCAGTATCAGTGATGAATGAGGGTGCATGGATGTAGTGGAGAATGTGAAGTGCATGTTGTCAGTAGTTAAGAAAGGGAAGTATTAAACAGAGAGAAATCATGCTGGTGGGTTATGGTTATGGTGGCTTCAGAATCAAATGGCAATTTTACAGCTTCATTTAAAAATCAATCAGGGAGAAATCCACCATAGAAGATTTCTGCAGACAGTAGTCTCAATAGACCAAGCATAAAAGAAGTCTTTTGCCTACCTTGTATTTGTCGAACAATTTTGGCATCTCAAAGCCCAAGGTGACATAACCCTGCTGACATCATCTGGGTTATTTTTCAGACATCAGAAACCTCCTCCCGAGCCACAGAAAGACATCATGGCAACTGATGTCAGAGTAGCACTCCCTTTAATGAGCAAACTGAACTTCATGAGTTAAAATCAGTAGACAGCCCTTTTAAAATAACTCCTGGAAATGCTTGGAATGTGAGGATATCTTTAAAAGTTTAAAAAAGTACCCAGGGAGGTCTGTACATTTTAAATGAAGTGGCACATTGGACAGGATAGGTCTACAGTACACAGCTGCATGGCACAGTAAGTACTCTCTGATTTAGCAAACTGGTAGGTGAAATAATACAGAAATTAAACTATTCTTTATTTTTATTGGGGAACCGCAGTGTTGCCTTCAAGGACCTCTGATGGGTCCCCCGTCTCTACTCTGACAGTCCCCACAGCCGAAGGATAAAACACATCCACCAGATGTGGCAGGAACACACTCCACTTGCAGTTTATCCATGCCAACGAATCTCAAAAGGGTCAGTCCTTTGTGTGAGGTTATCAAATTGAGTAGGACTGATGGTTTAGTTCTACCAGGACTCTGCATTAGACTGTAACTGAATACAGGTGGGGTTTCAGCACACAGACGCGTGACAGCAAGATAAACACACATTTAAATACTAAAAGGAGGAGCTACACAGGCCGTAGAGGGTGAGGTGGCATTTTAAGCACACACCTACCTTTGCTTTTGCCCCACATCTGAAAGTAATTCTATCTGTGTGTGTGTGTGTGTGTGTGTGTGTGTAATGGGAGGCCTGCCGGATTCCAGGGCGACCCCCCTCACCAGGATGGCGGAGGAAAGGGGAAGGAATGGAATGATGGTGGTGGTGGTGGGGAGGGAAGGGGTAGGTAAGCGTTTTGGGAAACGTGGAGGGAACAGCAATTAAAATCCCCTTTTCTCCGTCCTTTTGATGGAATTCCCGGCGGAGTCAACTCAAAGCGGGATTAATCACCAGCCTTCATCCCCCTGAAACCTGCATCCCTCTCTCCCTCTTTTTCTCCTTCTTCCCTCGCTTTCTTTCTTTCTTTCTTTCTTTACAAGTGTGTGTCATTTCCTCATTAATATCCTGGGAAAGGAAATCGCGGGCCCGGACAAGGCGACTTTTCTCTCCCTTTCTCTGGTCTGAGCTTACAGTAAATAATTCTGACCAATGTTTAGTTGAAACTGTAAAGACCTGAGCTATCTCTGCTCGCTTCAGTGAACTAATCCAAAGATTATCACTAGATCTGGCCTCAGCAGACTTTCGTAGCAAAGTTTAAAGTGTCATCTTGAACTTGACAATGATTTGTGTGTGTGAGGGTGTGTATATACATGTGATAATGACTCGCACATGGGCATGGGCCAACCCTCTGACTTTTTCCCTTGTTGCCGAATGGCCTTGTTATCAATGTAAGCCATGCATTGTATTACAACCCGTAATTTAGTTTACATTGTGCTTGGGAAAGCACTGAATTACATGGCTCTCTGCTCAAAATGAATAGCTGGCCTCTCCACAGTTGAGACAAATGTCTTTGCTTTTGCTACTCGAGGCAGAATTTTCTGCTAACAGTGCTCTGAAGCATATAATTTTGTCCCAAACTCCTGGCTTTTTAAAAGTAAAGTACAGTGAAATCTAATAAGCCACTTTCAAAAGGGGTTTTCTACGGCTCTGTCAAATGAATGCTTGTTATTTAGCTTTTCCTACTCACTTTTGGATAACATTTCTACTTTTCTACCCGTTTCATTCCCCTCGTCTGTCTTTCCCTCTTTTTCTCTAAAACAAACAATCCCAACAACCCTCAGGAAAACTGTTTGGATGTGCAAGCATTTCATCACTTCCATTAATGTGACTGTGACTCACAGACTTCTATTGACGTTTAATGGTATCAGTCATCTAGTTTTGGCCCCAGAAGAAGAGACTCTGTTATTACGCAGCTTTAGTTTCTTAATAACTTGCACATTGAGAAACAACATTTTTATTCCGGGAACACGAAGGAGTGTGTTCCCAATTTTAAATATTCTAAACTGTTTGTCTTGAAATATTCATTAGTAATGTAGGTATAAACTCAAATCATACACGATAGATTTGGACATTGTTGTTGCCCGTAAAGATTTACATAAATGTTATAATGTAGAGTTTTCCAGTAGTGTGTGAATGATTTTGGGATTGAATTGATAATCTTCTGGGAAGTAAGATTCAAAGATCAGACCATCAACACCACCCAATAAAAACAAGCATATCCTTCCTGTGACCTCTCGTTAAAAAGGGTAAAATCCCAGTGTGTTACTGTGTGTCCTCCTACTCTGGTGTTAATTTAATAGACTGTTGAAGGGACCTGGAAAGATTCTGATCCAATCATCTTCTACTTCAATCAATAAGGAGAGACTGATTTGGTGGTAGAGGAAAAACTGTAGGTGGAATCTCCTGAAACAATGAGTGGTGAGTTGAGCAAAAGTTAGTCAAAAGAAAGAACTTTAAAGACCAAAGACTGATTGTTTCATGAATGTGGGCGAAAAGATGATTAGCCAGAAAAGATAACTTAAAAATGTGTAAATGAGTTGAGCTCTAACAGTGTGGTAAAACAGATGAGATGGAGAAGCTACAGTGAGAAACAGTAAGAAATAGCAGAAATTCACAAATAGAAGTTTAACGTTAAACAAGTAAAACGTTGACAGAGAAACTGTGTTATTTAATATGGTCATCCAATATTTGTGAGTGGTAAAAATAATGTGAATGTTTCTGACCACAAGATCCAATAGCTACAATTACATTTCAGGTGGAGATTCATGGTCTCCTGAGGATGAACACAAATGTAAAATTAGCTTTAGTGAACTTGTATATTTCCCAGAGACACTTTGCCCATTTTGGTAATTATTTGATGAGTTCATTAGCACCTCCCTTCTGCTGTTATATTTGCTGTTATAAGAAACGTGTGCATAAAGGACAGTGCCGTAGTCCTTTGAGCTGTAAAGCAATTGTAGCAGATTTCCACCAAAAAATGACTGTGTATGTATATGTGTATATATATATATATATATATATATATATATATATATACAGACAAAGCCTGTAGATGCTGTCAATCTCCCAGCGATGACCTCTGTTTATGGTGAGCATACTAACAAGCATGCAGAGTTAAGTGTCTATTGAGGCTAACTGTGTTTTATTTGCAAGACTGTGTGCTTAACCTTTGGCAGAATACTAACTTGCTCTGTCTCCCATATTTCCTGTCTATATCCACTGTAAAATAAAGCTAAATCTCTCAAAAAATCTCTCAAAAAAGAATAACAAATGAGTATGAAGGAGTGCTGCTGTATCCGTACTCCTTAAACTGCTCCAAAACCCCTTAAATCCCCAGTCATGAGAACTTACTCCAGCTGAAGTCTGCCTCACCCGCTGCCTCAATTGTCTCTCATTTACTTTCTCAACTGTGGTCTATCCTCCTCATCCTCCCTTCCATCCCTTCGCCCATCTCTCAGGCTTGTACAATCCCCTCAGATTGCTTGGAATCCTTTCTTCCTTATTCTTTCCTGCTGTGTTCTATTTTTTATCTTTATTTTGCTTTATGTGATCACTGCTATCCCTCTTTCAATCTCCATTATTCCCTCCTCCTCACTTTTTCCAGCCCTTCATTCACATTTCCAATCCCGCCTTAGCCTTTCTACCTCGGTCATTCAATCCAATTCAGGTCCTTGTTTCATCCACAGGAAGCCCCCTATCCCACCACCCCCATCTGTATGTTCTGTTTCTTTTTTATCCATCCATCCATCTTCTCTATCAAGTCAAGTCGATAGTCATTTATTTCTAAAGCTTCACCAACAAAACTTCTTTGTGAAAATTGTTTTACAGATGAAACTAATTACACATTTATTCCTTCAATCTCGCCATCCGTCTTTTTATCCATCCACATCTACTTATTGTTTCACAAAAAATATTTCCCCGCATCAACATATGCAGGTGCTTTCCATTACATTCACACACACATATACACATACAGTACGTTGCACACACAGACACACACACACTTTGAAGTAAAGTGCTTCATCAGATCCAAACCGCAGGAAGGGAGATGGCGGATCAGAGATAAGCTAGCAGCATGGAGCCGTGTGTGTGTGTGTGTGTGTGTGTGCGCGTGTGTGCGCGTGTGTGCGCGTGTGCGCGCGTGTGCGTGCGTGTGCGTGCGTGTGCGTGTGCGTGTGCGTGTGTCCCCTACCATGGGAGCTTGACTCCTGGTGAGTTGGTGTTGCCTGTTACCAGCACGCTGGTAGCTTTGATGTTATGACTTCAGTGTTTTGGAGTTAAAAAAAATAAATTGGTGGAAATTGCTGCACAGCTAGATTCATTTCATTAGCCCACAGTTAGTCTCATATCTGCTAACAGAAAATTTACTTAATTTTCGGAGGCCTGACAACCCAGATAAAATGTATACCCTATGTGATTTGATCCATGCTTTCAGTTAAGGCTGCATCAATTGTGGCTCCAATCAAATCATAAATCCTGCAGATATTAGTTTCTATAGTGATGGAAGATTTTTTGCCCTCACAGATCATTCATAGACTGTATGGTTACACCAAAATGGGGTTTCATATTTAACCATGTCACAACCTCAAATCTTAGAGGAACATGTACTTTGAAGCGGAGCTGTTTTTAAAGTGTTTTTCAGGTTTTTTCAACCCATTTCCCCATGTATTTGTGTCTAATAGACTGATGTGACCAAAAATCTTTGAAATTGGTCCAGTATTGAGCGAGAACACAGTGCAAACTGAGCTGCAATGTAACCTAATGGGGCAATTGTGCACCCTCGATTTTTGTCCACTAAAAGTGATTGTTTTGACCACTGACAGGCTCAGATTGTAATTAAACGTGTCTGACAACAACATCGATCTCACGAGGTGACTTCTTGTCCGAAGACACCGGTGTGGAGCGTGGTACAAGGTGTTGTTTTAGAGTAGGCTGCAGAAATGACAAAACTCTCTCTTCATTTCTTAGTATGGCTGTGTTTAGAAATTGGTGTCGTCCGGCGACTTTCGCGTGCAGAAACTCAAGTAAAGAATATGACCTCTTTTTAATCCTCCGTGTCCTCCTTGGCTACTATAGCAACTGTGTGGAGGAGGGGTGGGAGTGAAGCATGATCACGGAAGGCTTGTGTCATGTGGATGCACCGACAGAATTGTTGTCAATACTTAGGATTCCTCATGGCGGAGACAGAAACTACACACTATAGCATTAAGTAACAAGTCAAATCTAACAGGTAGCTGAGTGCTTACCATTGAAATGGCATTGCATTTTAGCATTAATAGCGGATTTTAGCTTCCCCTGTCCACGTGTCAAATTAATATTGAGCAATACACTCAGTTGCTCCTGATGACCAGGTGTGTTTGCGTGTGCATGAGTGACTGAGAGGCAAGTTGTGAAGCCCTTTGGCACAGTATAAAAGCATAAAATAAATGTTCACGTTCCATTTACCAAGTCTCAAGTCTATGTCTCTGTTGGAGAGCCATGTACCAATGTCTGTGCTTTACAATTTGCAACATAATTGGAGGTGATCAATGTTATAATATATAATGTTGTATCAGGAAACAGTTACAGTTACATTACTTAGGTTCCAATAGTTTTTTAGTCAAGAACAGCAAATATGTGGACATTATTGCCAATATAATTGCTGCTATTGGTAAGTGCCTTTTTTAGAATAAACCTATGATCAACACATGCCACTGGCACTCTGATTGTCCTGTTGGATTTACACATATGTGGTGTAAATCTGCCTGATAAACGTCTGGTGTAGCAGAAACTGCCCCTGGCACTGCCCCTGTTCTCTTCTACAGGAGTTGCTGGGGGGATGAGGAACAAGGGTCACACATCAAACACATCCACACAAGCACACACGCCTGGGAGCTGCCCAGTTCATGTGTAATCTTGTAGTGTTGACCATGGAGCAGCTCCTCTGGAGCAGCTGGGGGTTCAATGTTTTGCTTCAGGGCAATGAGTTTTGTTGAGGGAGAACAGAAGGGGGCTGCTTGGTATTATGAAGAAGGCTTCTTCATTTCCTTTTCTTGGATCTCTGTCCCTCACCTGACTGCTTCTGCTTGGAGTTTGGCAGTCAGTTATAGGATTCAGAATGGCAGCTCTGCTTTTACACTCTTTATTCTCTGTCCAGAGGGCAACCCTGTCAGTCATACTTCGCCCATGTTTCCCTTGTAAATCTGTGGTATTTTTTTCTTATTACCAGTATGTTTGTCCATCCAGTCCTCTGTATTTTTCATACTTGTCATAAGTTTTGTTTAATGTGCACTAAGTAATATGCTTTTGCTATTGTCGGTTTTTTGATTAAAACTTGTTTCAATAAAGTGGCAGCTCGCCTACATTCAGTGTTGTCATAGTAATAACATTGTTTTTAACAGTGGTGGAAGTAAAAGTAGCAATACCACAGTGCAGAAATACTCTTTTACAAGTTAAAGTCCTACATTTAAAATCTCACATAAAAGTAGTAGCACAGTAAAAAGTAAAGTAAAACTATGCATTATGCAGAAAGGCCCATTTCAGAACAATGTGTATTATATTATTGTATTATAATTATTGATGCATTAATGTGTACATCACTTTAATGTTGAAGCGGGTAAAATAAAAATAGAATATAGAAAAACTTAAACAGTAAACTACCTCCAAATTGCACTTAAGTACAGTACCTGAGTAAAGGTAATTTAACTATAACTAACTTTCCACCACTGGTTCTTAAGTATTACAGTTTTTCACAATTGCTATGACACTTTTTTCAATACTTTTAACAACTTTCCTAAACTCTTAACGCACCAACACACCTACAACACACGATTGGCAAAACAGTTAATTTCATGCTCAAAATCACACATTGTAAACTAAACTCCAACACCAATTTTCAAAATACAATAATTCACTAACACAATACACTGTGTTTACCAAAACAATGTAATCATGTCTCAAAATCAAATAATTCTTCCAAACACTAACACATGTTGTCTCCCAACAGGAACATTTAGTCAATCATAGCACAATGTCATAAAAAACACTAACATCCCATGGAATAACAGAAACTACATTATTTTATGTATCAGGTCTGTCCTTATACAACAGACAAAAGTGACTGTATTGATCATAGATTGTGTTTTGGACTGCAGTTTCTGTTGAAGCCTCTACATTTTTGTTTTGTTGGGTTTAGCAAATTTTTTTAAAGATTATTTTTTGGGGTTTTCTGCCTTTATTCGACAGGACAGCTAGTTGAGAAAGGGCAGAGAGAGAAAGGGGGAAGACATGCAGGAAATAGTCACAAGTCGGATTTGAACCCTGGATATCTGCGTCAAGGCATAAACCTCCAAGTATATGTGTGCATGCTCTACCCACTGAGCCAACCCGGCCACCATTTTCTTTCTTTTGCTGCAGAGATTCAATACAAAAAATGATTGACCCATCTCAGAGTAGCTTTATAGAAAGTACGGTTTGTGAAAAAAAGGAGACAGAGACAGAATTGTCCTGGTCCTCCTCTTCCTCTCCCTCGTGAAGGCATTTTTCTTATTTTCTGTGTTCATCTACAGTATATTGTTCAAATAGGTCATTTTTTACTGTACTACCATATGATCATGCGATTGAAAGAACCTCAACACCTGAGTGTGTTTCCTAGAAGGGAATCAGCTGTGATAGATCTATTTGCATGACTTCAATCAGCTGTTTCTCAATAAATGCATATATAAAATGCAGGGAATATATTTGTGTTTCAATTTACAATATGATCAGCTGTTCACTTTGACTTTAGCCTATAAGTTAGGTTTAGAACATGATGTTATCTGTTCTGACATACAGTGTGAAAGCATTTGTAAATTTGGCAGTGAAGATCCATTGTTTTGGTCTTGGTGGAGCTTGTGTGTAAAAGAAGTTCAAGCATTTTAAATTTGTGTTAACTGAATGCATTTTGTGTCAAAGCAACAAGAAATGTGTTAATTGTATAGCCTACACAGACGGATGTTGTGCTAACTGTGTTAAGAGCTTAGGAAAGTTGTTAAAAGTATTGAAAAAAGTGTCATAGCGATTGTGAAAAACTGTAACTTGGAGAAAAAAAAAGAAGAAAAAAACACAGACACACATGCGTTCAGGTATGCACGTCTCACCAGGTTTAAAAGCTGCATGTTTGTAATCATGTCTTCATAAATGGAGCAGATAGCATCACAAGCATAGAACTGGGGGTGGAAATGAGATGCTGATCGGGTAATAGCATTACCACAGATCCTGTAACACACACACACACACACACGCAGGAAGGCAGGCAGGCACACACACACACACACACACACACACACACACACACACACACACACACACACACACCTGTGATGGTATTCCCTTGGTGGATCAGGTAACATGCTGTAAATTAGCCATTGATCCATGCTGGCAGTTAAACAGGGCAAAGTCAGCTCAAATTTGTGTCAAAGCATTTTACAAGTGCCCAGTTTTATTAAAGGTTTCTCTTCAGCAAAACATTTTTTCTCTGTTTTAATACAATTCTGACACTGATCTAAAACTTAAACTTAAAAATAAATTATACATTGTGTGTATTGCCCGTAGGCATATTTTTCAATGATGGAATTTAAACCTTACACAATTATTTTGGGTATTTTAAATTACGAATCTGATATTTTTTAAACTGTGAGATTGATATTAATACCAAATTAACCACATACACACACACACACACACACGAAACATGCACGCACAAATACACAGTCCTTTGCTTTGGCAAGGCTTTTATATCCGGCCACAATTTACGTCTGTTTTGATTGGCCTTCAGAGCAGAGCCAACCGGGTTTGGAGGTGGCGAAGAGGAATGTGTCCACACACACACACACACACACACACACACACACACACACACACACACACACACACCACACAGACAAACACACGTTATTTTCACATCACTTTCATATCTCCAAAAACACACACACCCGCACCTTACAAAAACAGACCCTGCTTTCTTGTTCCCCATGACACACTAACGCAGGCTTTACTGTCATATCTTAAACTAAAACACACATACGCTGACACACACAGACACATAGCAGGCAGGAATGTGTTGTTGTTACCGTGGAGTTGTGGAGCTGCTCAGTACTCAGCACCTCCTCAGCGATAAGACTTCAGCTATCTGATAGAGAAGAATGTAGACAGATGGACAGAAAAGAAAGTGCATAGATGGATGGAGGGAGGACAGACGGGGAGAGCGAGACAGGAAGACAGGTCAGGACAGAGGGATGAAAAGGCAGATACGTTTAATCAGATTTCACACTTTGAACTCACGGACCGTGTTAACTTTGACAGGAAAGTCAGTTATTTGTCCAACTTCCAGACATTTTTAAAAACAAATAGATTTAGTTTTTTTCCCAAATATTTTTAAAGTCTATGCTTTCCCACTTTGAATGACTGCTGTCAGAGGCAATAAGTTGCAGGGTGAAACACAGAATTAAACAGTGACTCAAACTGATAAACACAGAATCTTATTTTCTGTTTTTATTGGTTTTTAGAATCATATCCCATACAAAAAGAGACTGCACCATTTTCAAAACATTGGTGAATTCAGATATTTTTCAAATGAGGTATGTCATATTTGCTGTGACATGTTTAGTGTCAAAAGTCAAAAATGTTTAGTCTGCAACCCTTCATACAATGATTTCCTACAGTGAAAATACGGGAAAGCCTTTTGGATCAGATTCCTTTTGTATAAATCTGGAATTTTGGGACTTTTAGTCAATCTTAAGTTACAAAAGAATATACTTGGAAATGTCAAACTCATGAGGGGGGCATTAAAGTACCAAATCATCTATGCTGAAACATCAATTTTACACATAGACTCATAGATAACGTACTTGAAGCTCCATGTGTGAGATCAGTCTGATAAAACAATAATTTCAATTAAATTCAAAAAACAGGTGACAAAAAGTTGTGAAACCTGTGTTAAGACTTTGTCTTGGAACCAGGCAGCTCAGTGGCTCTCCGTCAGCCGTCAACTGGTTATTTATAGACCTTATTAGACATCTGGCTTCCAATCAGTCTCAAGTCTCCTTTCCTGCCTCCTTTTACAATTTATCCTTTCATCCCTCTTTCCTCCTCTCCGTCCATTTGTATCAGGACCTTTGACCTTTCCTTGTTAGGGAGGAAAAGGAAGAGGTTAACCTCTGCACTGAATACACACACTCACTCACTCACTCACTCACACACACACACACACACACACACACACACACACACACACACACACACACACATGCAATTTCAGCATCCTACAGCCTTTACCACAGTTCCCTGTGGAGTGAAGGTCTACAAATCTACATCCAGATAATTAGCTTTCACTTCAAATTAACAGAAGAGGACACAGCTGAATACAAATGGACTCTCCTCTAATTGAACTGTGTTGGGTTAATTGAGGGCAGTGGACAATGATATTAAATACATTATACATTAATAAATATATATATATATATATATATATATATATATATATATATATATATATATATATATATATATATATATATATATATATATATATATATATATATATATATATATATATATATATATATATATATATATATATATAGGATTATATATTACATACATAAATAGATCATTGGCTACAACAAACGATTACTTTAAGACATTGCTGGTATGTTTTATTCTACTTCACACATATGCACATATGTCTTATATAACTAGCAATACATCTTTGGGATTCATTTGAGCATAATAAATGAAGACTTTAAAGGAAGAGTACACTGTCAGGGCAAGGTGACACACACATGTACACACTATTGTTTTACAGTTTTTTTCGATTGCTAAACGACAGTGGGCACAACTAGAGTCACATGTGCAAAACGCTAACTACAGTCTGCACAGCAGCAGTTCATGTGGATGAAACTCTAGTTCGTTTTTCATTGCTTGAACACAGTTTTCAAAACTCTACACACTTATTCCATGACTTTAACCACAACGTGCACAACACTAGATTTACAGCACTTTGTTCAAATGCTAACACACTGCTGTCAAAACTGTTAACCACACATTCAAAACAGAATAGATTTCAGTCTGGTGCCTATCAAACACTGCTGATTGCAATTTTAGCTGAAAGCCTAAGCAGGTGTCTTGTTTTAAACTAGTTAGTGAACATATATGGTATTTATACAGAGAAAGATCAGAAAGCCTTTTTTTGTATACAAACACCAAATAAGAATGAAACAATTATACCCTGTACCGTTTGAGAGAAACAGGTAAAAGAGCAAAGATACCAATATGTCCAGGTAAGATGTCTGAGGTTATGTACACAGCTATATAAAAAAAGTGAAAAACACTATATCTTTACAATAGTAAAACTGTGTTCTTACTGTTTTTCAGAAAGTAATGGCGGTGAAAGCAATAGAAACACCACATTTATTAGTATTTAGAGATGATGCAGACATCCAGTGTGATGAAGAAAACTTGTCGCATGATGCTGGAGCGAGGCAGGATAAGTCCCACTATTCTTTGGTACTGTTACGTATGTACCTTTTACAGTTTTTTTCGATTGCTAAACAACAGTGGGCACAACTGGAGTCACATGTGCAAAACTCTAACTACAGTCTACACAGCAGCAGTTCATGTGGACCAAACTCTAGTTCGTTTTTCATTGCTTGAACACAGTTTTCAAAACTCTACACACATATCCCATGACTTTAACCACAACGTGCACAACACATTGTGTTACAGCACTTTGTTCAAATGCTAACACACTGCTGTCAAAACTGTTAACCACACATTCAAAACAGAATAGATTTCAGTCTGGTGCCTATCAAACACTGCCGATTGCAATTTTAGCTGAAAGTCTAAGTGGGTGTCTTGTTTTAGACTAGTTAGTGAACATATATGGTATTTATATAGAGAAAGCTCAGAAACTGCTGATTTTCATTATTCTTGTTTACCTTACGTAAAATTGGTATATTATACAATCTATATCTTTTCCTTAAATAAACTATTGAGTAGTGTCAAGTCACTCAAATTGTTCAAACTGTAAAGATGAGAAAGTTTGTAATTTGTGTATTGGTGTTTGATGCTAGTGTTTTTACTCTCAGTGTGTTCTGAGTGACAGTGTGTGTTATCTCAGTGAGGATTGTGCATAGTGTTTGGCTGCACTGAGCCTGTTTTGCAGCTGATGTGAACTGTTTAGCTCAGGTGACTGTTGGTAGTGCAGACTGTAGTTTGAGTTTTGCACATGTGACTCCAGTTGTGCCCACTATCGTTTAGCTATCGGAAAAAACTGTAAATAGAGTGAAACTTCGGCACATTCTCCGTCTACCTCGTCTTTTTGGCCACATGCTGTTTCGTTTACTCAGCTCTGACTTTTTCCTGTTTGACAAAGGATTGTAAAAGCAGTTATCAGGAATCGTGTGTGTCTGTGTCTGTGTGTGTGTTTGGCAGGTTTGTGTAGTGATTGAGGCAACCACTGTCGGTGTGGCTGCTTTATTTTACTTGCGTATCAGAACAACCTTTAAATATCTCTCGTTCTCACTTTTTCTTTATCTGTGTGTCTCTCTTT
Source organism: Perca flavescens (assembly GCF_004354835.1). Taxonomy (NCBI): domain Eukaryota; kingdom Metazoa; phylum Chordata; class Actinopteri; order Perciformes; family Percidae; genus Perca; species Perca flavescens. Next base: position 11,306,108 of record NC_041340.1, read on the forward strand.
TCTATCTCTCAGACTCTTAACCACTCACTGAAACTACATTTAAATATATTCTATGGATGCAACTGTCAAAACATTAACAAAACTGCCAAAATAACAAGAAATTGCTTTTATTTCAGTCCTTGGGCAGCATTTTGTTTCACTAATTATTCATGCAAACAATTATGTGAGGAAATGAGAGAAAGAGGGAGTATCCAGAAATGACTTGTAAATATAAACAGGCTCGGAGAGTAATGAAATACATGGAACGGCAGTACGTAGGATAAAAAAGGTAACTGTTTTCCCTTAAAGACAAAAAAAAAAAACTAATCAAATTACCGATACATTTAGTAAAACTGGGGGTTTATTTACAGGATTAAAATTTAAAAATACATAAATAAAGAACAATATACCATGCACATGCGCACACTTTGCAATACTTACCGAATCTCACACAACACCACTCTGATCTGGAGATACCATAGCCCACAGCTACCAATTCATTATCCTGGCTTCTAATAGTAACAGAAAGTAATCAAGTTACGTTACTTTAATATTACGATACTTGGGTTTACATTTTTAACAGGTAATTAATAATTGTATTGGATTACATTTCTAAAGTAACCCTCCCATCCCTGATTACAAAGAGCAAGCAATACTTATGGCCATTACACTTCAGAGACCTGTTTCCTGTCTTACTGTCTGTAGATAAATGCTGTTGTGTCTGTCAGCATATATCTAAACAATCCTGAAAAACACACACACACACACACACACACACACACACACAAAGGGTCAGCTGTGCAGATGTGCTGCTGCTCAATCAGTAGTTTAATCACAGAGGTTAGAGTTTAATGAGGTATTATTACTGAACCCTAAATCACACAAACACATGGCTGCCCAGCCATTAATACACAGTGTGTACTGTATATGTGTTCAAGACCTGCAGCAAGTAACAAATAGCTTTATAGAACTGTATTGCACAGCCTTCTGAATTGTTTCCAGGTTTTTAAAGCTGTGGGTCAGTTTACCCAAATCACACATGGAATATGCGGAAGACATGGACGATTTTTAGATATTCAGGGCTGAGACTTCTGCCACCACTCTAATACAGTGGGGGTGATTGGAATTTTGTTTGTTACACTCAGAGTAAAAGAATAGCGGGAATTGTCCACCACAAGATCTAAAGATTGTCCTGAGTAACTGAGAAAGAAAGAAAGCTCTTTTCATGTGCATCTTTGTAACTCATATCACTGTGTAATCATTTTAGTAGGTTTTCTTTAAGTATCTCTGAAAGAGTAAAACACACTTTAAGAGTATCACTAACTGAGCCTGTCCACAGACATTTGGATCTGCCTCTGCAAAATCAGCCTTCTAACACACCACCAGGCTGACTTTGTCTTTGTATGCACGTGTGTGTGTGTGTGTGTGTGTGTGTGTGTGTGTGTGTGTGTGCGTGAGCGTGTGCATGTGTGTGTGTCAGTGTGATATTCTGGTAAATTAGACCATCAATCAAACACAACATGGGAAGCAGCAAGAGAAAAAAAAAATCCTTGCAATGAAACAAAGGCGCTGGAGCTACATATGGCATTATTTAACTGCCCATTCAGACACACAAAGTGTGTGTGTTTGTGTGTACTTGTATTACTATGCCTGAGAAAAGCGGTGTATTATTTAACTCTGATTTATGGTCTTTAAGGGGACAAGGGTTTATTAAAGACCTGTGGACTTTTTTGACCTGTCATCATAATGTAAAGGGTCCATTCTGTAAAATGATTAGAGCTACTTTTAACTGAAATTGGGCAAGTTGCTAGAGAGTTTAGATTAGGACTAAATTTGGTCTGGTGGGATTAAGGTTAAAAGTATGACTACTGTTTTGACCAGCAGGTCCTGTGGTGGGTGAGCAGAAAGCCTTCAATGCCTATTTAGTTGGAAGTGAACAGGTCTCTGGCAAGTTGTCTCTGTCTATGAGCGCCCACTTTGACTAATAAATCTAGAATTAAACTCAAGCCTAGGAGTTACACCTGTTGGACTATAATGACAGGACTACATTCAGTACTACAGTTAGACTAGCTGGACTTGAAATAGTACAATAGCTGAAAGATGTTCTCCTGGCCTAGAAAAGAGCTTAAGTAAGGACTAAAGTTTCCGTAGTTAGGTGAAAGGAGGATAAAAAAGGGATGTATTGGTCAGGGGTTTTATATACTTCAAATGGGGTGCCCAAATAGCTCAGTTGGTAGAGCGGGAGTCCATATATAGAGGTTTACTCGGACTCCGACCTGCGGCCCTTTGCTGCATGTCGTTCCCCCTCTCTCTCCCCTTTCATGTCTTCAGCTGTCCTGTCAAAAATAAAGGCCGAAAATGGCCAAAAAATGATCTTAAAATAAAAAAATACTTCAAATGTGGACCATTGCCACGTGTGTGTGTGTTCAAAGCGACATGAGGATGTTATGATAACCCCCTTTAAAAGTTGGCTTACTCTGTCTCTCTCTCTCTTTCTCTCACTCACATAGGAAGTGTGTACACAGTGTATGGGGAGATAATAGCTTTGCAGGGGCTGCAGTAGAGCTTAGCCAAAGATCTGTCTAGCTAAGGAATCCATTAAACCCCCCACACATATGAGGATATACTTCATCACTGACATACAAAAAATTAGGCGAACAGACACCTACACTAATACCAGTAGAAAGCTTCAAGAACACACACACACACACACACACACAGTTGCCAGCAAACGCACACTTCTGTGTTGCGTGAACCATTAATGTGCCATCAAACAATTTAAATGCAAGAGGCCCAGTGTGAAGAGAAATCCAAACTTTCCACCAATTATTCTCTAATCTGTCCATTGTTGGGATGGAGGGAAAGAGGAGATGTGGAGATGTGGAGGAAGAGGAGGGACAGAGAGAAGAGCAGAGTCATATTTGTGAGAGGAGGAGGGAGATGAGAGGCACAAGGAGGAAGACCAAGACAAAGGCCTCCCAAACACCAACGTCAATAGAATCATTGCGGTTGGATTTGCTCTCAAACGCAATAGCATACCAATTCATACCGTCTTGATAGTGCTGACCTGTGTGCATCGAGAGAAACGGAGAGTCAAAAATGGAGAAAGCTATGAGTTTAAAGGTTTGAACAAATTAGAACTAATGTGTAATTTGTTCAAATTGCTGTAAATGTATTCCAACCCATAAAGCCTAATCATAAACGTTGCTCTGCTAAGCTAACGTTACTGTAAGGCAGTTGCATTTTACAAGGTCGACAAACACCCTCAGCTTTTTATCCACGATGTTTCCATCCATGGTGTTGAATCCAAATTGCTTCCTCACATAATTTCTCTGGTTGCTTGGTATTATCAAGTCAGCGTGGCTCGCTAGTTTTCTTCATTTTGCATTAGCAAAGAGAACAACAAAAGACTAGTTTGAAAGCAAGTTCACTATATCAACTTAAATGATGTTGATATGTCAATAGGTGCGTTTCCATCCAGCTGCTTTTATGCGCATGTTGCGCATAAACAACTGGAAGGAAACGCAGAATATAAAAAAAAAAACTCATCATAAAAAAATCATAGACTGTATATAAAGATGGACGACGCGTCTCCATTACCTTCCACTTTACAGAAGTGAAGCCAAAATATCCCGGATACAGGCGCTGCCATCTTGCAATTGTAATTCAATCAGGAGAGACTTCGTTGCAGATATGCAAAGGTTTATTGTACATATGCATAACATGACATGTACAGAGTCTTTGGAGATTAGATTCCATCGTTAATATTTTTTAAAGGGGTAGAGGAGCCAAAACATATCCCCCCAGATGGAGTCTAGACACTGGTGGTGGTGATGAATGAGCCCGAAGACCGGACCAAAGGAGTCGACAGGAGTGGTCTGCCGGAGGAAGACCCAGGGTGCCACGGGTGATGATGATTGGAGGTGGAAGGGGAGGAGGAAGGTTGCACTCTTTGCCTGAAATGACAGCTGACAGCAGCAGAGAGAGAAACAGATTTAAAGCACAGATGTAATGCTGTGCCCAACCAATAACAGCTGTCAATCATGACGTTTCACAACATTTTTATAGCATCAAATAACTAATAAAACCATCCTATCAAACAAATGATGCTTTATCAGCGTGATAAAAACTACCTAAAATGACAGAAAACAACTTTGGGAAAATTTGATGTGTAACTTTAATTTTTTGGGTTTGGTCTTTGACCCATCCGCTAACATGGAGGGGGCGGGATTTATAACCTATACTGCAGCCAGCCAGAGGGTGATCAAGATGTTTTGGCTTCACTTACAGGACACAGTGTTTGCATCAACCCCTGGAGAAAATGAAAACAGGTTTAGTGAATTAATCATGACGACCACTCAAGCCTTCGCTTCACTGAAGACTCTTCAGTGAAGAGACTAAACTTAGCAACAGATGAAAAAAATCACATCTGCATGGAGAGACGAGGAGACTGTAACAGTCCTCAAATGTATACATGAAATGAACAGAAATGCCATATTTACATTGTGTTTTCTACATTGTTTCGACCGTTTGTGATGCTCTCTTCTTCGGCAATGGTTTAATGGCACCCGACAGGAGAATTAGCGCCACTTTTTGCCGCTGTTTGTCTTGTAATAATATTCGCTTAATGGTAGCCTAGTAAATGGAAACAAGCATTAATTTCCATTTTTCTTTTGTTCGAGTTCCAAATTTCCACTGCATTTAAATAGAAACTTGTCTAATGTTGTGTTCACAACTTAGTTTCGGTTGCTCCAGAGTGCCCCAAAAATTATGCATTATTGCAAGGAAAACGTGACCATCATGGATGAATATTTTAAAAAGCCAGCAACATCAATTGTGATTTTTATTTAACAGAAATGTTTAGCCATTTTACAAACTGAGCACATAACATTCTGCATTGTCAGGGCTGGAATATGTCTTTGTCTTATGCAGAAAGAGAGACTTGGTCAATAGAGAGAAAATTCTGTGTGACAGCATGATATTAATGCGTGCTTTGCTGCCTCAGTGTGTGTGTTTGTGTGTGTGTGTGTGTGTGTGTGTGTGTGTGTGTGTGTGTGTGTGTGTGTGTGTGTGTGTGTGTGTGTGTGTGTGAGCAGTGAAGCGTGAAGCCGTTACTCCGGTCACCAGCCCGGTCCAGAACCACGGAAAGATGCTAATTAGTAGCACAATGTCCCTCTGCTCATACAAATACAGAGACTGTCTGGGACAAGCGAAATAGAGAGAGAGTTAAATAGAAAGAAAAATGATTGGATAATGGGAAGGAAGAGAGAAATAAATGCATTGATGAGAGGCAGAATGACAGGAAGAGAGGAAGTTTGAGAGACTAAAAGCAGAGAGAATGAGATGGAGGGTTGAAAAGGGCACCCAAGGGATGGCAAAAGAAAGAGTGAGGAAAGAAAGAAAGAAAGAAAAAGAGAGGGAAAGAGTGGCAGTAGTTATGTGGTGTAAGAAGTTCAGCATTAGCCAACTCTGTCTCGTTTTGTAAAGCACTCCGCATGTTTTTGGTTTTTCCGCTTAATTCACTAAAATACAGTGGAGACTGTGGGAGAAAATGCTCATGAAGGGATCATGGATCAAAGGTCCAGAGCAAAGTTTCAAACCCTTAAAGGACTAGGCCACCGTTTGTTGAAATAGGGTTATTCAATGTCTCCTCTATATTTATATAGGTGGGCAAAAGCATTTTTGTCTCAGTGCATGCATTGTCTTAGTCCGGCAGCGCTGCTGCTAGCTTAGCTTAGCATAGTGAATGGAGTCCATTGTTGCCGGTTAGCATGTCGTGAGTAAAAGTGAGCTAACAACAACAACAACAAAAAAAACTAATTACTTCTTGTGAACTGCGTATTCACGAGTACAAATAGCAATGCAGATTAAGACTAGACGATTTCCTAGAGGAGACGGTGAATAACCCTATTTTAACAAACGGTAGCATATTCCTTTAACCTAAAAAGTTAATGACATGCATCTTATTTCAATGAGCCCAAACAAAGCCATCAATGAGCGGTTTCACTAATAAGCAGCGGTGTGTGAAAGGAAAAAGGATGATCAAGCCTTCATTTTTAGCGTCAATTTGTTGTTTTCTGGTAGTGCGATTTGTTTGCCCAAACTTTTTTTCCCACTTGACAACTTATGTTTTTTGTCCCCCAACCTCATGGGAAAAAATTGCAAATCTTGTTTGCCTCATTTACCTTTTGTTTTCTTCTGATTTTCTGATTTTACTTTCGAGCTTAATTATCCCACAAAAGGAAAAATGCATCAACAGAAATGTATGTTTTCATCAAAATGACTGATACTGACAATTAGAAGGGAAATCCAAAGTGAAAGATATAGATCTATGTCGAGCCCCCAGAAACAGCACTGCGCTGTGAGGTCAATTTTCCCCTTGCACAATCAATAGAAGTGGAGCTGCCGTAAAACAGTAAATTTTTGTAAGCTCCAAAAACACCTTAAAGTTTGTAATATCAGAATTTGATCAATAACTGGCTCTACCAAACATACATTCTGGGATAGGAGAAAAAACTGTTGTTTGCATTTGTTTAAGCCAATCGCAATCGTCTCGGACGAAGCGACGGTGGCTCTGCAAAATAGTCTCGGGAAGGAACTTGTTTTGATGGAACATTTGCACCCTGCAAAATGCCTGATCCAAAAAAAAATCAAAACTTGCCATTATCAGCGTGTAGCTTGCTAGCTCGCAGTTTGTTGTTGTTTACCATAGCGGAGTTTGACAACGGTAACACAGGCAATTATCCTGGAAATGTACTTCCGTTGATCTAGAGTGGATATGCAACACATGGAGACAAAGCAACAGCAGATGTTTCCACAAAACCATTATTTTTTTGTGTTTTGTTTGTGCTCCCCTGTCATAGCTATTATCTGCTGCTCAAGCTTGTTTAATCCTTTTAACATTTTAACTTGGAGTTGAATGCTGTTTAGTTGACTCACAGGGTCATGACCCATGTTTACTGTATGTGACATCATGCCCATTGCATAAATTGTTAACAACTTTCTTTTTAACAACACAACCATAGATAAGTAGCTAGTATACAGGGATACAATAAGTCGTAAGCTTGACATCAATTATTGAGCACATGTGTAATTTATTAACAAGCATGTTGTCATTGTTGTGATTTTATGGGAAGACAGGGAGGCTTACCACTCCCAACAATTTAATAATTCATTTGTCCACCTTAATTTACCTTATTACCTGTGTCCAGGCTCAATGAGAAACATAGAAGCAGAGAGACAGCATTATGTGGTTCATATATGAACCACATAATGCTGTCTCTCTGCATTAACACTTTTGACGAACAGCAACAAAACAGAGGTAAGAAACATTTTGATTTTTACATTTGGTAACTTTGCTAAAATTAAATCACATATAAGTCATTGCTGTGTCTGTAAAAAAATAGAGTCTGCTTCTCCTCTAATTACATTTTTACAGCCTATTAAGCCTTGTTAGCGTTTACAGGCTAGCTAGCTCTAGGCTCCCATCAGCTAACGTTAGCTAGCTTCCGTCAGCACTCAAATGAAAAAAACGTAAAAGAACTGCCTTCGCACACAGTTGTTTGAATACTGTTGGTAGCTAACAATAGCACGAACACAAGCACATTACAACATATAGCTAATAGTACACAACTTTCTAGCTAACACACTGGAAGCTAAAAGTTTAATGTTGTGGTGTTAAATAAACAAAGTGTGTTGTTAAAAAGGCAATTGTTGGATGTTTTACGTTAGCTTCAGGTTGACGTTAGCTTAACAAGCCTTGGGGCAGTTGACCCAACAACAGCCTACAACTAGCTAGCTAACATATTTCAACAAAATGGAAAAAACTGGGATTTATTTTTTTATTATGTTTTAGGAACGTTGAAATGAGCCTGAGAGCCTTTACCCATTTAAATAGCCTAGCTGCCTCATGGAGTTTATAGAGTTAGCTAGTTCTGTGGGTATACGTGTCACCGGGGATTTCCACTGGATGCGTAACGGCTGCGGACCGGCTCCGCTGCGTGTCTGCTGCGTGCTCCGCCGTCCGCCAATACCCACCGGGTCCGGATTTGTTTGCGGAAAGGCTGCGGCCGTGACTGACAGCTGTAGTCACGAGGACCCACAAGTTCTCGCAAATTCACGTAGAATAGAACCACAAAACCAACAACAGTTTGTTTCCATCCAGAGGAGTAGAGAGGAAACGACTCTGTGCTATGTTTTCAAGGTGTAGTCAGTGGCAGATCTAGAAAATTTTACATGGGGGGGCAAAGGGGTAGCGAGAGATCTTGGTAGGGTGGCAGGGGAAGACGGTACATGGGAACCCCCATACGTAAACTGCTATGCCCTACTACGCCCCGCAACGCCCTGCTACGCCCTAAACTGCTACAACTATTATTTCTAGTCATAGTTCCATTATCCTTTTTGTTACTATAATTACCATTATTATGAATCATAATTCTCTATATCTGTATATGGGTATCCATCTGTATCTAACCGGCAGTGGCCACCAAGACCCTGGATCTGTCTGATGTTTCTGCCCTAAAGGAAGTTTTTCCTCGCCACTGTTGCACCAAATGCTTGCTCTTGGGAGAATTGTTGGGTCTTTGTAACTTAAGGAGTGTGGTCTAGACCTACTCTATCTGTAAAGTGTCTTGAGAAGAGTGAACTGTTGTTGTATATATAAATATTTACATATCTAACCCTATAACATATACAACAGAATGGAAATAGCCAAAAACTGAAAACACGTCATGTCACGACATGTTATGTTACTGTACTGCAATTTATATGTAAGGAGAATATAAACCAACCATATGGTCCAGGGGTAACTGCAGCCTCCTCTTCCTCTCTGTCATCTTCATCTGCCTCCTCCTGATCACTCTCTGCCTCTGTCCCTCTCTCTGAACCTGCAGTCTCCTCTTCATCCCTCACTGTCAATTCTTCCTTTCCCTCTTCTCTTTCACTCATTTCTGCATCTCCTTCTGTGGTCTTCTCCTGCTCTGACCTGCCTGGTCTCTCCAGTTTCCTGTCTTCTCCTTCTTCATTTCCATCCTTCTCTTCCTCCTGTGCACATCTCAGAATTTTCTTGGCTGGCAATATCCCCACTTTTAGGCTTCAGCTAATATCTCCAGCTACTCTGGCCTGCAAAAGTCAAGATGTGAAAAGCTCTTGTTATTCTTGTATTACATTACACTGTATGGCCCTGTAGCTAATAAGTAGCCTAAAAACATAACATCAGACGAGATGTATTACATGATAACATCAGTTATGTTTAGACTAGCCTTCTTAATCTCGTTGTATTTGTTGTTTTCCCAGTTTGACAGTAAGCCTAAAGGATGTCGCCTGGTTTAATTTGTGCAGCCGTATTGCCGTGATATGTGAGAGGAAGTGGATTTTATAGTAGCCTACTCCTTAACTAATAATATACAAATGATCGGTCTCAGCAAGCACTGTGTAGTGTGTTGTAACGTAACGCCACCGAAACGGCGACGCTCTGTAAATGTTATGAATTCAAACATGCCAGTTTGTAATATTTTGTAGTATGCTCTTCTTGTCTTTACTGAAATCAAACTAATCAAACAGCAGAATGCGCTTACAAACCACGAGGGAGCGATTTGACTTTTGGCTAACGTAATGGACGCGCTGTTGTTGATGCTGACTCGCCTTTAGCATACATTACATTTATTACAAATTTAACTTTACATGAAACGTGTGTTTTAACTTCACCTGGGGAAACTGACTTCACTTTCAGGCTCGGGGGCGTTCGCCAGAATGTGCAAACGCCGCTCTGCACGTTTGATGCAGGGACGTAGCTAAGTATTTGAGGGGCAGGGGGCTGAGATTACATCTACAATTATTATTTACTATTAATTAATATAAAATAATTGTTTGTATCAATGTTTTAAGAAGCCTGTGCACATAGTGGCAGTTTGTTTTTACAAGCAAAGTTTTTTGAACACCAAAGTTAGGGGGGCAGCTGGGGGGGCAAGGCCCTACAGTGGGGGGTGAGCTGCCCCCCCTTGCCCCCCTGTAGATCCGCCCCTGGGTGTAGTGCAGGGAAATATGACCCGCCGTGAGCACGGTGTATTTTATTTTGAAAATTAACCGGATATTTATTTTGTTTCTGTGCTCGACTTCCTGTCCCGCACTATCTGCCGTGTGCTGAATTGCTGCGGAGCTCTCCGTCGTCCGTCAAAAATAGAAGCTCTGCGTATCTGCTGCGGAGGGCTGCGGACTGACGCAACTGGGACGAAGTAGGGACGCAGACGTTCCTTATTCTGTGGAAATACACAGATTGACTTTAATGGAAACCTAATGACCAGGCGTTCCGCAGACGCCCGCAGACGCCCGCAGACGCCCGCAGCGCCCGCATCCAGTGGAAATTGCCACTTAGCCATTGACATATATAAAAGGTGTTAGCAGCTTTTGTTGGTGCCTGTGTGTAACATTATTTACATGTAGCTAGGCTTGTTGGTACAGGTTTGCCATGCTCATTGGCTCTTAACGGGAAGTGATGAATTTTGTTAGCATTAGTATTGATAAAATAATATCTTTGTCACCGGTATTTCCTGGACAGATTTTGAATGTAATGTACATTGTGGCAACCACTTAGCTCGCTATTACCAAATGTTAATGCTTTCGAGATGTGTTTGTCTGGGTACACATCTGTTTCACTGCTACGCCCCTGCATGTAAGTGCTGTTAGTTGTGATAACAACAAGATCCAAGTGCAGGCGGATGAAATGGATTTTCTCCACAGAGAAAGCAGGCTCGGACTCTCTTTTGACAGGCTGCTCACTCCTGTGCCTCCCCCGGGCAGGGCCAGCAGGGAGGAAACCTCCGGGCAGACCCAGGAAACTCTGGAGGGATTTAATTTCCCTGACTGCCAGGGGCCACCTGGGGATCTCCCAGGAGGAGCTGGAGTTAGGGGCTGTGAAAAAGAACTGTGCTGCTCTGCTGCAGCCATCGATCTAACACAAAACTGAAAATAGTTTCAAAGCAGCTTTATTTTCTTCTGTCCCTTGAAGACTAAAGGGGACTGTGTGAGAGAGAGAGATGTTCAATAATCCAACTGCTGATGAAAAAAAGGAAACAAGATACAATTAGGAGGATGGAGAACATATCTAAAAGGTAGACAGGGAATTAAGAAAACACACATTTCTCATATGTCTTCATACATACAAAATGACACTTACTGACATTCACACATCGCCCTGTGTATGTGTCTGTGTGTTTAACAAACAAGCACCTACTTTTACAATGTGATGAAGAGTGTCAAATTTTAACAACTGAGAGCAGACGGTTCGGTCTCTCAAGACTTGAACTCAGATGATCCCTAGTTTAACAGGAACATTTTTTAACCGCAAACCTGATGATGCGATAACTGATAAGTGATGTTTTTCCCCTCCAGAGCAACTCAATGTGCATTTGAACAAGGCACCGAACACATAAACTGATCCGGCTGAACAGACACTACCACCAGAAGATTGGCAACTCTCAGGTATGAATATGCCATTACTGATTGACCATGAATCAAGCTGGACCTGAAAATGAGCGTCATATGCTCAGCAGACATGTAAGAGATACACCATTAAAACATATTTTATTAGAGAAGGGATGTTTTTTTTTTAAAGCTTTGGAGAATTAATCTTAAACATTACAATACATTTGTTTACAAAAGTATCTACTTAAATATAATATAAATAAAATATTAAACTTGCCCAAAGTTCATTTTTTGGTGGGTTGCCAACTGACAGGAAAATGGATGTTTTAATTAGCTTGGGTCCCAGACTGAGACACTGAATTACTCAGTTTGGTTTTCAGGCATTACAATATTTATGAAGTTTCCACTGTTCATTATACACTGACACACTGCCGAGGACAATGCAATGTTTGACATTTGCAATTTACAATTCCCCAAATGAATTGAATTAATTTAAAGGACACTTACAATGAGAAGTGAAATTATCGTATTGCTGTTAACTGCAAAAATACCCACTATTAGTTTATGAAAGTCTTCTACCAATAGAGGGCAGCAGAAGGGCAGCCACTCTTTAAGAGTGGATCCTCACTGAAAAAGTTGTTTCACTTGTCACCAAGTCACTAAGAGTAGTTGCAGCATGAGCAGAAACTTTTAACAGTAGTCATTGGCAGATAATCTGGAAACTCAAATCTGTAATTTACCAGTCACCTTAAATGTTTGCTTTTTGTTTTTAAAACTCAATCAAGAAAGTAATCAAATCAAAAATACAAAATACTACTACAATATAAGATACATTAATGACATTTTGGAGTGATCTATCAGACATGCATTAATCAGTGACGTTAACACACAGAGTCTGGATGATGCATTGGACTATGGGAAATATAGCCTATGGTTTAAAACCAACTATATGATTACAAAGTAAATAGTTAAGATTATATATGGGCCCTGATAAAAGAGGACAAGTTGCTGGGAAATGAGCTAAAATATGCACACTGCTGCCACGGACTGAGAGTATTCGTCTCTGTGGGAAAGTATCCCAGTTTATACAGCAGAGAATGTTTCTGCAGGGAAGATAAGGGATGAGTGAAAGTTTGAAGAGCTCTCTCACTCTGTTTTCTGGTGACATCAACATAGAGTTAGAGAGAGAGAGAGAGAGAGAGAGAGAGAAAGAGAGAGAGAGAGAGAGAGAGAGGATTTTGGGGGAAACCTAGGTACACATCGGTGTGCCTCTCTTATTCTCACAACCTCCAGGCGTATACCAGTCTGTGTTGCGCCTCTGCTCTCAACTTCTTCTTCTTTTTTTAAAATACTGATTACAACTCCTCAGCAACTCTCACTTTTTATTCCCTGGCAGAGGAGAGATGTTCCCTGGAAGGAGGTTACACCCCAGCTGAACATTTTTATTTTTACCTTGGACAGTTTAGGAGTCAGGCTGATAACTTCTCGGAGAGTTTATGAATGAGGAGCATTTGGTGGAGACTTTTACGCATCGAGTTGAGTGACGTCCGTTAAGATGTTTTAAAAGAAAAGTGTCAACGTCCAAACGCTCATCTCAGTCCCTGTTCTTCAATGGCAAGAGAGCGTTTTAAATAGATTCTGACTGATCGTCTCTCTTGAGAGAAACTTTGGTGAACTTCAGCAACAGCGAACTTGATTTGATTTCGGCTCCCATTACTTCTTCTTCTTCTTCTTTTTTTATTATTATTATTATTGTACCACAGTCTAACGGCCGCTCGACCTTTTTCGGGATCCTTACTTCCACAACGTCTACTTGCCCCCATCGCGGATTTTCAATTAACTTCGGGTTGGAAGTAACTTAAGTGGATAACATGCCTCCGATCGGACCGGAGAAGCGAGCGGCGCTCTGCCGGGTTTTGGCTCTGGTTTTTGCGCTTCTGGTGTGCGCTGCTTCGGTGACTGGATGCCCGCACAAGTGCAGCTGCTCCGGGTCGCATGTGGACTGCCAGGGTCTGGGTTTGAAGACTGTGCCTAAAGGAATACCGAGGAATGCCGAGCGCCTGTAAGTGGAATTTCATGAAAGTTTTGGCAAATCGTATTGTCTGTCATCATCTTTCCTAAATATAGCATAGTGTGCCCCGTGGCCTGCTGCGCGTTTCTTACTTGGCTTTACTCTCATAATCCTATAATATTCATGTAGTAGTTACAGCAGAGGATTTTGTAACATGAAAGCATACTGTGCATGACAGATTTAACATGCCATGTAGGACTCAGGAGTTATCAGAGGTGAAGGAGGTAGCTTAAAATCGGAAATCACTATTGATTAGACACCTCAAACTTTATACATGTTTTACTTAATGGAAACTTCATGCATACTCATTATGTTAACCATGAATTAGAAAAAAATGGGCTTAATCTTTTCCAAAAGTCAATAGAGAGATTTCTTTTTTTAAACCAGCCATGTAAGCCCAAAAAGGCTGATAAATGGGATAATATCCCACTTTTACTATATACTTATTAAAAAAAACAAGGGGTAGTTTCCTGGGAAAGGTTACAGGTATACTTCCTGGCTGAAAGCATTGCAATCCCTTTGGTTATACACATAATAGGTGGTGCACATGCAACTGCCCTAAAATTCGCCAGTGACCCCAGTGAATGGAGGCAGTTAAGAAAACAATCCTAAAGCAGCTTTAGAGCGAGTAATTAGTTTTTTAAACAGGTCCAAATGTAAGGTGAGAAGACGCAGTGAGCTCCTTAAATGTTTTTATTTTTCACACTCCTTTTGCAGTGAGACTTTCCAAACTTTTTCAAAGGTTCAGAGAGCCAGCTAGAGCCTCTTTGTGATTTAACTCTAAAAGAATTACTTTCAGAGCTTTTCTTTTTCTTTATTTGAACCTGGTGACAGTTAGTTTCAAATGATATTCATTCCTAAGGCAGAGACAGAACCCTGACAGCCTCTGCTGCCACCTCTAGCCAGATCTTGACACATATACACCCCCGCAGCCACACACATGCATTCACAAACACACACCTATGCTGTTTAAGGTATGGAAGTGATTATGCATGATAACGGAGCAGACAAAAGCCCCGCAGGGGATCAACAACAGACCAAGCCCTGAGACAACAAACACAATCAGTAGGCTGCAGAGGGAAGTGGGGGGCCGTGTTTGCTGATGCCTGTGTGTGGATGTGGGGGGTACTGGTGGATACGGACACATGATTAGCATGTGTGCGAGCATTTTTACTTTTGCATGTGTTTGTTTAGATATGTTTGTGTATTTGTGTGGGCATGTTTGCGCTGGCTAGTGTGATTGTGTGTGTGTGCGAGTGTGAACAACGAACCCCATACCTCTCCCATCCCACAGGACTGCTGTGACCTCCCAGGACCTGTTGGCTTTTACACAGCAATCCCCCGAAGAAATTTACACCCAAGAAAAATAAATAATTAGAGCGGGCTGTGATGGGGAGGTGGGATAAGGGGGTTGCCTGCCTTTTGCTGGGGTCCCCGGGGTGGAATATTTTGGGTAGCAGCGCCCCCTCCCTCCCCTTTTAAGCCAGAAACTATGTGTTTATGTTTCCCTGATTTATCCAGGTCAGTGTTTCAGCTGTGACTTTGGCCCAGAGTTGCTCTTTTCCTCCCTCTTTCTCTGTCTGCCTGCCTTCATCTTTCTCCCTTCTCTCTGCAGATATATTTTAGGGAGTCTGAGATGGGAAACATTAAAATGGATGAGATTCCAGTTCTAAAGGTTACGGCAGATGGGAAACTTTTAAGGAAAGAGAGATGACTGTTATTGCCCTGGGCAGGGATTTGGTTTTGACAACTGGGATGAGGTCCATGTGGACAACAGATTCTAGCAACAAAAGTGCCAAGTTTGTTAAGTTGTGAGTAAAAAAATGCTCATTTGCATCAAAGTAAAGTTTCCACAATTCTGGAATTGATTTGTGATATTTCCTTAACTTTACCATCCTCTAGTTTAGAAATACTGAATATCCACATGATGATGAAATGGTTTTATAAGATCCTGTCAAATGTCACACATTTTAAACTGTTAATTATATGTAGTAGCCAGTAGGGAGAAAAGACCACTGCAATGGAGCTAAAAGTTCCTTCAGATTTTTCATAAACTCATCATTTTGTGTTATACATGTTACGCTAATGCAACTCTGTTTGGGTGTGTTCATCACAGATGGAATACAGGACAGGACACTGATGCATTTTACCTCTTGAAAGTAAAAATTCACTTTACGTTTAACCCTTTAAAAAAGTCTAATAATGATCCACCTTGCATTTCTGTTTCGATTTTGTCATTGATCCACAAACTAAAATGGCCAATATTTATTTACAGACTCACCGTTTTGCAGAAATGTTCAAGTTACATAAGGAGAATTCCTTAGAGAAGAGGGGATACAGTTCTCTCAACCAGTAGTGGTCTAACCACACCAGAATACTATGCAACAAGACCACAAGACATGTGGCGTTTGAGTAAGGGACATGACTCTCGCCTTATCTTGAGTGGAAAATCTTTTTTAGCTACTACTCTACTGCTCCCTTTATCGCTCTTTTTCAAGCCACATGTACCAAATAAAACAAATTCAGACTCTCTGTAGGTTACTGAAAACAAATGTAGAAAATCACTGGTAAGTGAAGAAGTACATTACACAGATTGAGGGAAATCGGGCACAAAGAAAAAGTAAAGTACAAAGCTTCATGATGAAATAACTTCAGGATATACTGATATATAACACTGAAAACAATGTTTACTTTAAAGGCACATGGCAGCCTAGAAAGTCAAAATGGAAAATGGTTGGCAATGTAAAGTTCTAAGAATCACCAGTGTGTACTAAAGAGTTAGTCCCCACTTACTCTCTTTATTACACGACATATAGTCTGGATCAATGGAAGTACATTTTCAGGATAATTGCCCTCACCTTCCGTTCTCTGTGTGTTGCCGTTTTCAAACTCTGTTCGCTACGGGAAACGACAACAAACTTTTAGCTAGCCAACTACACGGTGACAATGGCAAGTTTTGAGAAAAAAATTGCATTGTGCAATAAGGCAGGCCTGCTTGGTTCTTTCGGGGAATGATTGCGAAGATTAACAAAGAATATGCATTTACTATCTTACTGGGACATTTTGGGGCTGATTTGTGGGGATCGCTATGGACGAAGTAGAGCAAATTACATTTATCCTTGTATCCAGCTAATTGAAATAGATTCACTTTACTGTATTGTGTGAACAGTTAACTTGATTTTTTATTGAATGTGGCATTTTCTTTTGCGGGTTGCAAATGTTACACCAAAACAAAAGAACATTTTGCTGATCCGCAGTCGCTGCGCTGGAGCTTAGCACCTTAACAACCTAGAGTGTTTTCTTTCTCCTCTTCCAGAATGTTTCTGTGGTGTAGCCGGACCTTACTCTACAGCGCTGTGGAGATAGGTCCGGCAATGCGAGACTACACAGCATATAACTTTGAATCCAGTTCACTTTCACTACCTCCAGAAGTAAAGGGTGAGAGCAACAGTCAAAGCCAGAGTCCACCTGTCATAACTACACAATAAATCTTTTAAAAGCCCGTTTTCTTCACTATTGTAAACAGAGCATTTGGAAAGGTTAACGAGAAAAAAACAGTGGTGGCCTCAACTGTTCACTCGACACACACACACATGCACTCGCAGGCAGCCTCACAGTTTACCTCAGGCCAGTCAATTCCGTAATGTCCTCCTTGGGAAGCCACTTGAGACCTCATTTGCATCTAATTTGAGTGGAGGGTTTTGGGGGAGGCTTAACAGGCTTAACGAGGCTGGGTAAAATGAATTGGAAAACAGGGACAGCTTTTCTCTCCGGGGTCCAATTCACACCTGCCCTACAGGGTCCGCATACACACACACACACACACACACACACACACACACACACACACACACACACACACACACACACACACACACACACACACACACACACACACACACACACACACCCTGGAGTGTTGATTTTTAAAGCTGCAAATTCGCCCCCAACTGCTGTGAAATGTGGGGAAATTGAATGCTTTAAACTCTAGAGAGGGCCTTCAATTGGTTGAGTTGCAATCAGGAAAGTGTGTGTGTGATTACACGTCTATACTTTCGTGTTTGCTTATTTTAATCCTCTTATATGTGTGTAGAATGTATGGTCACATCTGTGTGTGTGTTCTGTATGTCAAACTATGTATGTAGTATGTGTGTGTTAACGTGCGTGTTTGCAGTTGAATGAGTTCACTGCTGGAAGTGGCGAGCTGCCTGAGCCAACTTTACACAAACTAAGTCCGATTTTAACTGCCTATTTTTCTTTTCCCTCGCTAACGGCACTTTGAGGAAGTTTTGGCAAGTTTTTTACGAGCAACACCTTCTCTACTTTCTCTAGCCTCGACTGGCACAAGACACAGGTCTTTTTTTCTTCATTTCCCTTCCCAACTCTTCATCTTTACCCCAACTTTGTTTCTCTTTCCAACATCTCTCGCTCTCTCTTCCCATCCCTCTACTTTCCTTTTTTCTCCTTCATGTTAACTTCCTCTGTTTCTTTTTCCAACCCTTGCCTCACTCCACCTTATTTTCTGTCCCATTTCTGTCTTGCTTGCCTCCTCCCTACCTTTCTCTACACGTCTCTCACTGACATCCACCTCTTAGTTTAATACACACACCTTTAGTTTGCCAGCAGCATCTCTCCAGTAGAGTGTTCACAGCTCCCATTTCCCCTCAGCATGCCAACCTACCCACAGCGCATAACAATAAGATCCTGCCACTGTGTGTGTGTGTGTGTGTGTGTGTGTGTGTGTGTGTGTGTGTGTGTGCAAGCAAGCATCAGTGAGTGTGTGTGTTTCTGTGTGTAGAATGAACACACACGTTCCAGCCTCTGCTTCTGGCTCTTATCAAAGCTTGGTGTTGATTGGTCATTGGACGCTGTAACCACCACACCCTCAGCTATGAAACGGCATTCAATGGTGGGACAGGAATCCTTGTGTGTGTGTGTGTGTGTGTGTGTGTGTGTGTGTGTGTGTGTGTGTTCATGTGTGCGTGTGTGCGTGTGTGTGTGACAGTTCCCGTCCCCCAAAGTTCAAATAATCTGATTGGATCAAGAACAATCTGTAATCACTGATGTAGTACTTAGGTGTTGGCTCAGCTCCTTTCAGTTGTGGCCCCGAGCATTCCCCTGATGTCACTGCAAATAATATTGTGTTGTGTTAGCTGGCTGCTGACACAACTAAGAAGTCTGATAAGTCAAAGATGCATTTCCATGAATCTCTGCTAACCATGCTGTGTTGGTACTTCGCCAACTTTTGTGGAAACCAGGGAGCTAAATAGTGATGCGTTTTGTTTGTGCAGTATTTCTGTACATGTGCACTACTTTGAGAGAAGCTTAAGTCAGTACACATGCTTTGGTAACTTGAATAAAAGCCATCTTTCAATGAAGAGCGTTCTTTACTGTTATCGTGGGTATGATGGTGATGTAATAAATCTGAGGAGCAGCCGAGTGTTATTGCTATAGCAGACAAGTCTAAACTAAGAAGCTAAAACCACAATGAGCTTGCTGTTCTCAAACAGCCTCTTAATGTCACGCCTATCATCTGTGGCCATCTCGTGGTAACCATTTTGTGCACTTCCAATTATGTTTGATTCAGTTATGGTATGCTAAATGGCACAAGTGAGGGTAACCAATATTTAGTCTACAGTTCTAGGTCAGTGGGTGATATTCTCTTCCCCAAGTTTCTCCAGCATGCGGGCAGTTGACCTTTATATATAATGACTTTCAGTCTGCCAAGGAGGCAGCCAGCTGGCACTGACAGTGGGCACTGCCCTTCTGGGAAACAGAGCATGCTGGCAGTGTTAAAACATACACACATACACTGTATTCACATGTACTTTACACACAAAAAATATACACAGGCAAAGAGGTGCACACACTACTGGCATACTTACAGGCCAATAAATGCAGACATATGAATGCACACTTTGCATCAATGCATTGCACTTGTGAGGACCCTCACTGACATAATGCATTCCTCGACCCTATCCTAACCTTTACCATCACAACTGCCAACACCTCAACTCAAGCTAATTCTAAACTTAACCCTTAAAGTAAAAGTACGGTTTATTACAACTTGACTCTTATTTTTATGCTTTTGGCCATTGTTTTTTTTCTATTGTACTCATAACATTTATATGCTTAGATCTGAAAAATGTGCTACCAAAAAGCCTGTGAAATTTGAAGACTGAAGATCTGACAGGTTGTAAACAAGACAACAGTGAACAAGATTATCTAACCCACGTTATATGGAGGATAAGCTTGAAGCTTAGCACACATGAAATCCCTCTTTGCACAGAAAAAAAAACTGACTGTGATGAAAACTGAAAGCATGGTGGGTCAAAGTTGGACCACAAAGAAGGTCTCCTAACTGTGATTGATGTTCGCAGTGAACAATTTGGGTGATTATTTCACAGTTTGCCTAAATTTTCTCTTCAAAGTAAGTTTTGCTAACCTGGGGTTGGTTTAAATCTGTATGAACGTCTGACGGCTTTTGGTCTTGACCTTTTTTTTTTACCTTTTGTGTTAACAACCCAGGTTGTATAAAACTAGAATTTTCTTTTTACCCTCCTTAACCAACACTTATAGTATAGTATAGTGTAAACCAGACAAAATGTCCTCACTCTCCAAAAATATCCTTACTCTTACAGTCTAAAAATGGGTCCCCACAAAGATGGTACAAGAACACACACATGCATAGTCACATGAAAAAGGTACATTTATATTTCAAATGAAAATACATACAAGGAGAATTAACGCATGCAGCGATATAGGCACACATATTATTAGGTGCAACACACACACACACACACACACACACACACATACACATACATACACATACATATAGAAGTACCATGCTTTCACTGGATTAAACATGCAATTGGCGGTAGTTGGAAACTTTGACATATAACGAGAGAGAGAGAGAGCGAGACTGCGTCACATAGAAACTACCCCGAGTCACGAATGACCTTCTGTGACTTTCTGTCTTCAGACCAGAGGACTTCAGAGTGTGTGTCATACTATAACGCCAGTCTGGGTTTGTGTGTGTGTAAGTGTGCGTGCAGTACGCTTGGAGTCGTTTGATGTTAACAGGCTGTGCCACTGTTTTGTTAGGCCACTGTCACCAAAGCAACACATTATATCCCTTCTGCAGGGACTTTCTTTTTCTCAGTATGTGTTTCCTGTGTTCCTCTCTTCTATATGTGTGTGTGTGTGTGTGTGTGTGTGTGTGTGCGTGTGTGTGTGTGTTTGTGTACATATTTGTGTGGATGCCATATGTGTTTACACTATGACAGTGTGACTTGCACCATCATTTTTCCTTAACGATCGGATGTTCAGCTAAGCTCAAAGTGACAGTGAGTCTCTGTCTCTCTCAAACTTTGTCTTAATCATTCACTTTCTCTCTCAGTCTCTTGTCCATCTTAACCTCTCTCATTCTCTTGTCCTCTCGTTCACTCTTGCTTTTTCTGACTTGGCCTCTGTTGAGAAAGCAGCAGCCCTTGTTCTTGTCAAGTGGCCTCTCAGTGGCCAAATTACCCCTCTACCCCAACCCTATTCACTTACAGTACAGCAGTAGTAAATCTAGACAAAGCAATGCAGCCCTATAAACTCCAGCAAAGAAAAGAGCTAACCAAATACAGCGCTGGTTTATAGCCCTTTTGGCTCGTGACTCCAAAAGAAAGGGATGCTTGCAGGCGTCTCCCTAATGTGGTTGAGCCAGCATGGTTAACTATGACACCAAACAATGAGTTTCGTTAGGTTGAGTGGTATAGGCACTGAGTTGAGACTAGGAGGGAGAGAGAAAGAAATTGTGACAGACAGAAAACAAAGCAATTGAAGATTATACCCAGAGGGGAGACACATTACTCTCTTAGATCTCAACACAATCTGAAAATTCTGGGATATTGAAGGCGAAAGATGCATTAACAAGTCATTTGAAAGACAGAGACATAAGCAGGAGAAAATAGGAGGAGTAATAGAAGGATAAAAGATGAATAAAAGAGTAGGAAAAACATATCTCATATAAAAAGTGAGGTAGAAAATCAAACAGAATACTAACATGAGAATAAAATTGAGACAGAGAACTAATGTGCAGATGAGATGGAGGGTGCTGTATTGTGCATCATTCAGACAGGATTTCCCTTTATGGAGTGAACGTGAGTATCCTTTAGTCTGCTGTAGGGAGAATATTTGACTGACTAATGGCATCTTAATCGTCAGAGTCTCTGCTCCTCTTCCTCCCTCCTCTCCTCTCCTCTCCTCTCCTCTCCTTTTTTCCTGGGAAGGACGTTCTCCCACCTTTTGTGTTTAGTTTTTCTGTTGGCATTCTAGACCTTGCAAACATCCAGTATAAGACAAAGCTTATTTGTACAAAAAGAGAAAGTTTTTCTTTTTTTTTTTTACCCGTGACAAATGAGTGGTGAGGAACATCAGCCAGATAAAATGTTAAATGTCAAGTGTCAGAATGTTTCTGAGAAGCATGCATAGCCTACACGAGAAACAATCTCCAACAGTGGGATCAGTGTCTTGCTGCAGTGGCTGTAAACCCATCACACCAGGCAAACCTTTGTCTTCTATGCAGATAACTCTCAGTGGTGTTAGCAATTGTTTGTGTTTGCTGTGTTAATTCTGAATGTGATGGCTGTGAACATATAAATGCTTTTTTATACAGGTCGGTAGGTAGCCAAGCTTAAGTAATTTGGTTGCTTTTAATTCAAATGAGTTGATGTAAAGAGTGTACAGTAGGTGTTTGGTTTTTAAGGCAGTGCCACGTTATTTATGTTTCGAAAACTATTTTGGATTTATAGATACTGAGTCTTTATCATATTGGTGTCAGCCTAGGGCTGGGCGATATGGACAAAATCAAATATCACGATATATTTGACCAAATACCTCAATATCGATTCCGCAACGATATTGTTGTATTGACTATTGGTGCGTTAACAAAATATTTACACAATGCGATTTTTGATAAATAATCATCAGTAATGTGGATATAATGACTAAGTGGGAAAAGGTAAATAATAGAACAGTTACAACAGTCTGGTAAGTTCAGAAAATGACATCACTTCACTGTAATGCAGCCTTTAAAACCAGGAAAAGACACCACTTATGCCATATCACGATATTACGATATCCAAAATCTAAGACAATATCTAGTCTCATATCACGATATCGATATAATATCGATATATTGCCCAGCTCTATGTCAGCCTTTAATAACCTGTCATATGTGATTTTAAAAAGTTGAAGAAGTTGCTTCGGATTAAAGCGTCAGCTAAATGACATGTAATGTAATGACATGGTGTCCTCAAAGGTAGCATTCAGCCCGGACCTCTTGAGTGTGTATGCACTCGCTTATTCTCATGCGTTCACATGCCTTTTGTCGTGTGAGCGTGTGTACGATGTGAATGCCCAAAACCTCCAAGTGATGATTGCTGTGTATCCCAGAGAGCAGTGCTGTAATAGGAAGGAGTTCACTTTCTATTAGCCTCACTATGACAGAGATTCAAAACAGCAGTAAACGGTCACACAGGAGACCAAATGTTCCACAAAACCCCAAATTTCCAAAACTTGTAGATCCTTGTAAACTCTTGTAGACAATACATGGTGTGCAAGGGAATCAACATGTCATTCTTGTGAATGCCTTCCATGATTACGTCTTTCAATTTCACAATTTATGTTTTACATGTGAAATATAGTTTTTTTTATACAGTAATAGAGAACTTGTTCTACTTGACTCAGTCAAGTTTTGTAAACACAAGTTCTTCATAGTCAGTTTGATACTGAAATATTTAACTGCCTTCATTTTAAATGTTAATGTTTGTTCTACCACCAGCTGTTGGTTTGAGTTGAACATTCTGTTCTGTAGTAGTGTGTAATGTAGCGTTATGTCACACTCCGTTGTATTTCCTTATGAACTTCATGTCATTATCTTTCACTGATAACCTTTTGCTTTTTTCTTCATGGCCATTTTTACATTACTTTTGGTCTAACTCTTGTTTATGGTATCTCATCTTTTTCTGATTTATTACTCACTATCATTGAATTTGCTGCCCAATACTGTCACAGTTTCATAATTGCTTTCAGTAAAAAATACTTGTCGACCTTTACTGGAAGTGTGTTTAGCTTGCCACATACAGTATGTGCACCTGCATGCAACGTATTAGAAGGAGAATATGTTTATTTTGATTTAATTTAAACCATTTTCAGGTTTTTAGCTGCAAAATGTGAGTTTTGACTGGTTTGGCTTCTAAGCTGCCTTCTCCTTCAGTCCTGTTGGACAAGAGGTTTTAATGCCTCTTCCTTTTAGGCTTAATATCAAGTGAGGTTACGACTAGTGATTAGATCAAAAAGTCTGAGCAGGTGTTACTAAATGTATCTAGACATGTGAAATGGATGGATGGGAGCTGCAACAAAGTCTAATTTTGAAGCAGCTTGACGCCTGCCCCCAGCTTCTGGTGACAGACACACTGTAGAGCATGGAGCTCAGAGGAAAAGGAAGAAGGCAATTAGGATTCCTTGCGTAACTTGGAGATTTAGAGAGCGAAATTGAGCATATATATCTTTGAGAGAGAGAAGGATGGAGAGCAAGAAAGGAGGAATTATGAAGTGAAGCAGTACAAGAGCTTTGTGGAAAATAACAGGAGATTAGGAACAGGAAGCGAGTGCATTCATAAATGAAGCGTTGGACGGAGAACAGCAAAGGATGAAAGGAAAAGCATGGAGGGATGGAGAGATAAGGTGCGTTATAGAGTGAAAGACAAAGTGGAAAAAGGAAATGTCACAGTGTCAGATAGACAGAGACAGAACAGAGAGAGGAAACTGTTAGCAGCAGTAAATCGTTATTTCTCACTGTTTGTCCCAGACAGAAAAAAAGAGGGTAAAGGCCAAGTAAACTAAAACAGGACAGATTGAGATAGGGGGAACAGCCAGTAACCCGACAAATTCAACATTTATCTCATGTATTCTCTTAATATGTCATGGGTTACTACAGCAGCGGTCAGACCCATTTTTCATTCCTTTGAGCTCCTGGGAGATTTTGTTACCTGATCTGTCATTTGTTTAACATTCCTTTCTAATAGTTATTTCTCTGTTATTTCTCAGTCTCTGTGGTGTAACCAATAAAGCTGTGCTATAAGTGACTCAGCCCCCCCCCCCACACCAAACGTGTGTGCCTGCGTGTGTGTGTGTAAAGTCAACCAGTATGCCGGCCCAAGGCAGCCAGACCGTAAGGTTCACTGGTTTCAGTGGTCTGGGGGTGAGATGTGTTGGAGCTGTCTGAGCCTTTGTGTGTGTGTTTTATGCTACATTAATTTCCCGAACACCTGCTGTTTGCATTCTTGTCTTATCCCGTTGTCACAAACACACACACACACACACATGCGCGCCTTACCTCTGCCTGTAATGGAAACAAGCGGTTAGTGCTTTTGTACTAAAGTCGCTCGTTAGTTGTTTGACTGCCAGCTGGTCAGTTAAATCTAAAGCGAAGTTAAGCTTTACTGCTGGGTGGGGTGGACACCCACACTTCAGGAGACCAGGTGTATAAAAATGGCCGCCTCACTACCTTTAAGTCATTCAGATCCTCTTTAGCCGTTGGTTTTGGCTGAGAGTTTTTTTTTATATATAATTTTAAGTTATATAAAGCAGAATGATATTGTTTTGAGGTGTAATGGTAGCCTTCTGTTTCTCAGCTCTTTTTCAAAGAACTCGTCTGGAATTTGTGTGAGACATAGGCCTTACTGTATGGGATTATCTGAGTCCTTATTTCAACGCACAACACCTTCACAGCTTTGTACTAACTCCTATGTTAAGGCTAATGATGGAGCATTGCGATAGTTCAGGCAGAGCACTGAAGTTGCATTTTCATTACCTGATTAGTAACATCCAAACCTATTCAAGTAGGAGCAAAGCTCAGCCATTACAACTTGACACGTTTCACTGCTAATCTGCTGATCAGTCTTAATCGCTCTCTATCCTCCACCACCATCTCCCTTTAGTTGTGTGCTAAGATTTGGGTAAAGTTGATTTAATTAAGATTGAATTCTCATGTTTGTGTTAATTAAGGGGGGGTTAGGTCTCCCATTAGATTTATTGCTGCTATGCTGATTCTTTGAGAGCTAAAACAGCTGTGTATGCCATCGTCATTTACGTGTCTTTGCTTTATTATAGTAGTTTATGCATGTCCATTAATAACCTACAATTTTGTGACAAATAAAGAGGTGAGCCCACAATACTCATTTTACCCAGCTGTCAGTTGCAGAATAGAACTGAAAAATGAAAATAACATATACAGGGTTGTACACACTGTAGTGTTCTGTAGTGGCATTGGCATTTAATAAAGTTAGTAGTAATATCACGTGGTCTGAGAGTGCAAACCATGAATGAATGCTTATTTGATTATATGACTGATGTTACAGGTTGGTTTACCTTATGATGAATGACTAGACGTCATATACTTTACACCTTCTTGTTTCTGAATACATCACTGAATTGGTGTTATTTTTATTTGACAATGTTATCCTTTAATTTCAAACCACATCTCATTTTGCTCTGGCAATAGCCTTGACTTTCTTTCGGTTGTTAGGTGGTGAGCTAGATGCCATCGCGCTTTACCTGGCCCTGTAGCCTCATCGTTTGTTTGAGTCATGAGCGGTATCCCTGGTGAGAGCATAAGTTTCCACTGTGAACAAGAGAAAGATGGAGATAAGGATGAAGAGATTAGGGGAAAAGGCAGAGGAAAAAACAGAAGGGTAGGAAAATGCAGCCAACTGTAAACGAGTGAAAGATTGAGATTAAAGAGGAGAGATTAGGGGGAACAGAGAAAAACAGAGGAAGGCAAAGAAAACGTCTTTAGTCAACTGTGAAACAGCGAAAGATAAGACATGAGAGATTGAGAGGAGACGTTGTCAAAGGGGGAGATTAGAGAGAAAAAGAAAATGTGGAGTGGAAGGCTGGGAACGAGGGTATAGATGGCTGTAAAGGACTGACAGATTGGCATTAAAGAGCAGTGACTGGAGAAAGGAGAGATGTAAGATAGATGAGGGAAAAAAGAAAAAAACGTAAGGTTAAAAGATAAGAGACAGAAGAGGGGTAAGACAGGGAGGAGAAGATGGATAGAGGTGGGAAGATGTGAAACAGAAGCTTTCAGATTGGATGCTGCCTCAGAGTCACTCTGAAGTGAGTGGATACTTGAAATCACAAATCAACAAGGGAAAAAAGTTTCTTACATCATTGAATCAGCTCTTTCCTCAAGTTGAAGTATAAGTGAGTAGTGTATTGAGTTTTTCACCATATCAAGCTGCCTCACTTTCCAAAGAACTGGCAATTACACAGTGACAAGAACCAGCAGCATCAAGTCTGGATGATGGGGAAATGCCCGCTGTGTGAAACGTATCTGGTCTCTAGAATGCACTGGCAAGATGGATGACACTCAGAATCATCATCAATATTTTTTCATGTTTTGGCTGCTTCCAAATGCTTGGATCACTTGATGTGGGTTTATCTATGAATACAATTAATGCAGCTAGAGATGTACGATCCACTTTTTTTCAGTTCCGATCTGATTCCGATGCCTGAATTTGGATATCTGCTGATTCGGATTCCAATACTGAAGCTCTTTTGGCATTACATTTGTATTGCATAGCAATTTTGCATTAAATGTAAATGTATTCCAAAGCAATTTATTCAAACTGTAGGTTAAGTAGGCTTGTGTGCAGGCTATGATTGCTATGGCTATGTTTTGAAAATTTTGCTGGTCCGTTTTGGCTGAAAATAACTCTTCTCTTCTTTTTATCATATCAAGAATCCTCAAATAGAAACCTTACTTGACTGGGACCTCATTCTGAGAACTTAATTGTTGTTGCTTATGATTTATGTCAGTCTGTGCTGTAGGGGTGGGGATCTTTGATCAGCAGTAATTTCATGAGACCTTCCATTGCATCAGATGAGATTATGAAACTCCTCATTACCCTGGAGCCCTTTCAAGGAACCCTGGTGGACTTCTGGACCACATTTTGGGCTTTGGGAAGTGCTGCCCGCGCCCACACCGGCCCTCCCTGTCTTAGGCCGGGGCATGGCTCTTATTAGTGGTCCTTGCCATGTCAACTTGGAGAAGCCTTTTGAAACCTAATATGGTCTTAAATCAGATTTATAAATGTTTAGGTGTATTATGAAAAACATGCAGGCCGCCTTGGCACAACCAGACTCTGTTTATGTGCATGTGTGAGTGTGTCTGTGAGGGCAAGTGAAAGCTTAAAAAGTGAGGGAAAGAGTTGTGTGTGTGAAATAGGAGAGAAAATTGTGTGTGTGTTGTTTGTCTGTGCTCTCCCCACTTTTTTTCTTGCCCTAATTCACCCAGTACGACAGCGTTTCAATAAACAGCATACCTGTGTAAAGGGAACCAGTCTATACACACACACTCAGTGTGTCTTTTACTTCATATTGCGGTGTGCATACATTGTGCACCGATAGTTAAAACAGATTGAATGACAGCCAGGAAACACGATAAGCTTTTAAACTCTGATGATGGAAAGAGAAAATAATTTCATCCCACTTTTTTTGGGGCTGGAGAATTTCTCAATTAGTCAGAGCAGCATGAGCCCTGTGTGTGTGTGTGTGTGTGTGTGTGTGTGTGTGTGTGTGTGTGTGTGTGTGTGTGTGTGTGTGTGTGTGTAAAAATGTGGGTGCATAACTTTCTGGTGCCTGTACGGTAGGAGTGTTTGTGTGTTTTGGTTGTGTTTGTGTGTGTTTGTATGTTTGTGCGTGCGTGGGCTCATATGCTGTGGGGCATTCTCACGCTCTGTCCTACTGCCACATTCACTAATTTGACTGAGCGAGAACACACCAACGTACACACACGCATGGTCCTCCTCGGTCCTCCTCAATGATGTTCATTTGCTTTTAAGCATTTTTTATAATAAAGTCGTATTCTTTCAAGATACACTGCATTGTATTAAACTTTATTAACGATCAGATTTGATTAATCAGATTTGTAACCTTTGTTTTTCTCTCTGTAGGGATTTGAACAGAAACAACATCACCAGGATCACTAAAGTGGACTTCTCTGGCCTCAAGAACCTCAGGATTCTGTAAGTTTCTTTCTTTCTTTGTGTGTGTCAACATTTTGTAGTGATGAACCATTCAGTGTTGCTGAAATGACTCAGGGATTGTTAAGCCAGGTTGTTCAAATTACATGGAACGTAAACCTCTCTTTCTTCTGTACTTTTTGCTCGTGTTCCAAATCAGAGAAAATTCTAAGTTTAAGAACATTTGGGAATACGACAAGTTCTCTGAAAGCAATCGTATGTGCCACTTAAGAACAAGTCTCTTTGTTTGATTTGTTTCCCGCATTAGGCCCAGTGAGTTGTGCTTCACGAAACAACTACAAGTAGGGCTACTGTAGGACTAAACATAATGGAAGTAATCTTTAATCAGCTATGAAAAAACTAAAGCATAACCGTCACTGGAAGTACATGCTCTTGCTAGGTTTTATTAGCTTCAGAAAGCTTAAAACGGAAGTGTTGGCTTAAGGGAAGTGAATAACGTAAAGCAACATGGACTCTTTTATCCTATGGTGTGACATTGTCATATTGCAGTAAAAAAAAAAATCTAGGTCCAATTATAGATGTTTGAGCATACAAAGCTTGCGACTTTGCGACGGCTAGTATTGGTTTATTTTAACAATAAAGGTGATCTTTCCCTCAAGTCAGCCTAATAGCTTTAGTTGTGTAAACATAATCATACCTCAACCACACAATTGGCAGATCAGAAAACGCTGATATGAGATGCTATCAAACGACCCGTTTAGTCATTTAGGTATGAGGACTTCATGTTAAATCTACCTGGTACCAGCAGGTCTATTATAACCTCTTTATTTTTCCTCTTTGCAATTCGGTATTTGTTTCTTTACAAGGAATCACATTAACAAAAAACTGCCATGCTGGAGCAATTAGGCAAATGCTATATTTACCTAATAGGCCTGTACATGGCTATAGGGGAAACAAGTCTCTATAAAATAAAGTTTCCCATACTAATAAGGGGGTTTCACGGCAGGAGAGAATGCAAGTGTTTTCTCCAAGGAGTTGAATTTTGTAATTACTGATTATTTACAAGGTTAAATAATAGAGTAATCATGAGCTGACATGCCAGTAATAAGCAGCAAGGCTCCCATTTGTTAAACAAGCAACAATATGTTAAACTGATGCGGATATGATACGAGGTTAAACAGCTGAAAACAAATTTGCAATATCTGAATTGTTCGGAAGAAATTGTGAATCATAGTTCATATGATACAGTAAAGGAAAAGATAATAATAATAACTCAGAATACACTATTGTTTGCCATGTCGCTGTTTGAGCAATAGTTAGGGAATTTAGGGAGTTTGGCAATATTGGAAAATCCAGAGATACCAGAATGCCTTTGGAAATCAAAAACAAACAGTCCCCCTTTTAAAGCCTGATGCATTTCCAGCCTGAACTAGCTTGATGTGTCATAACTGGTAATTTCATTGTGATATACTATCTGCTCAGAAATTGTTTTGTTGTTGGGGCCTCAAAGGTGGCTAAAACAGCTGAGCCAGACTGACCGCCGGTCTGTTTCAAGGCAAAATGACTTCCAAAGGTGATTTACTGACTACAGACTATGCAGCTGTCAGTAAACATCTCAAATAGACATTTTTTTCAACATTTGAACCTTCTTTATTCTATCGTCCAATCCAATGACATGCTACAGTCATTGCTGATGTAACTCATGCTTGTCTAACTCATCATATTTAATGCTCTAAGCTGTCCTAATTGACCTCCACCTCAAGTGGCTAAAATGTGTGTGTGTGTGTGTGTGTGTGTGTGTGTGTGTGTGTGTGTGTGTGTGCGTGTGTGTGTGTGTGTGTGTGTGTGTGTGTGTGTGTGTGTGTGTGTGAGGCCTATAATAACTATAATCACTGTTGGCTGCATGCACCTTCCCTCCTCAATCTGTTTTAACCAGACCGGTAGATAAAAATACACTCCCAGCACAAACTACGCTGAGGAGTGGAAATAAGTTCATGCATGTGTGTGTTTGCATGTGTAAGTGCATTTGTTTATCTATAACCATACTTGTGAGGAACATGTTGGATTTGGAACTCATGTCAGTTAATGTTTCATTAATGTTTTGACTATGTGTGTGTGTTTGAGCAAAAAAGAGAAAGAGAGAGAGACATTTACAGTGTTTGTATGTGTGTATCCTGTGCACTTGCGATAGGGTAAGAAGGACCAAGGAAAAGAGGTTGTGTTTGTGTATGTATGTGTGTGTGTGTGTGTGTGAGTGAGAGAGAGAGTGTGTGTGTTTGCATGTGGTGGGCCAGCAGCTTGTTTTATGTGGTTGGTGATAAACTGCTGTTACATTTCCCCACTCTAAATCTCTTAAATAAATGGGGAAGAGATGGCTTGGGAACGGTAGGATAGTCTGAGAACGTACACACATACACACGGACACACACACGCACACACACACAGACACACACACACACACACACACCATAGTTCTGGGATTCCTGGTCACTTACATACATACCATGGGAAAGGTTTGCATGTAGAAAACGTTTCTAACATTCTTCCCAGGAAAGGGTAATAGCTGCAGAAAAAATATTCCTCGATGCCCATGCTTACATACAGGCTAGTAATTATTGATAATTATTCGTGTGAAAATACTTGACTCCCATTACATATAATCTGACTTCTGCTAAACACATAAACCAAATGAAACCACAGCATATCAGGTGTATTTTCAACCGCTAAATGATCCTGTATTACATTACATTACATACACATATCAAAAATGAAAATATTGGTTAATTGGACTTATTTGTTGGAATTTAAAATCTTCAAACTTAGTATCTGACCTCATTAAAACACTTTACAGCCTGCTGTAATTTGATTACACGTTTAACATATTGTGTTCACTTAAAAACAAGTAATCTAATACAGAAGTCTTGAATATTCTTTAATCTGAGTGGTCACACCGTCTTGCTGTAATCATAGACCCAGCTTGTCTCTGCATGCATACTGCATGCGCAACACTTAGCATAATATCTTTGGCAGCCTTACATCGCAAGATTTCTTCCAGACTGTGGCGAAATTGAGTAATTCTAAACAAATTTAGATGTAGGTGAAAACTTGTGCTTGATATTGAACATTTGGCTGGGGAAAGTGTCTGTAAACAACAAGTGAAGTTAATATACCCTGAAGTATTTCCTTCAGACGCCAAGTGCTCCGAGTTTGCCATAAGGTAGCGTGACATCATTGTGCTTTTTATAATAGTTGCTAAAACTCTCTAATATGGTTGAATGAGTTATTAGACACACCAGGCCCCACACACATGAAATCAATACATGTTTTCTCTCTTTTCTCCATCTCCCTGTCGATGACTAATGCCTGATATGGACCAATATAAAAACAATACCTCATCCGAACAATATGCCAGCATTGACTCCCCACACCATGTGTTTGGCTTAAGATCCCCTGCCTTTCTAAACTTCATTCAATAAATCAGCATGCGGTTGATCCTTCATTTGGACAAATAAACTCTGATAGTTACTCAAAGTTATGCCTTAATTTAGCTTATTTTATGAGATAATCTTTTCTATCAAGATAAAGAAAACGCGGCTAGACTAGAATAAACATGCTGGATTCATTCAGTCAGGACTGTGCATATGTTTAGGTGGGTTTTGGTTTGCTCGCTTACTAGTGCATAACCCTTTTACTGTAGTCGTAAGGAGAATCACATGCTGACGTTGTCTGGAGTTTACCTTTACACATGTAGCACACGTCAGGAGATTCTCCACATCAGAAGTGTTCTGACTTACTGTAAATACTCCATTTGGTTTAGACAAAGGGTGGCGCCTGGGTAGAGCGTGCAGGAGGCAGGATGACGGGGATTACACCTCGGTCATTGCCGGTTCGTAATTTGGTCATAAACGACAGAGTCTGTCAGTTTCATCAATGTGTCTGATGATTTCAGCATCGTTCCTTACTGACAGAAGTTCCCGAACCGCGTCGTCTCTCCAACCTAGTTCTTCACCCTCTGATCTTTCTTTTCTTAATAGAATAGAATCATTATAGAAACGTCATCAACATGACCACTCACTTGTCATGAATACTCCGCACAATGAGCAGATACATTGTAATGTCTAGATAATTATGTTACTCTTTGCATGTTTACACATATATCTACCATTGCTCATTAGAGCTGGGTTCTGTACAGCATGTATTTTCTGCCTGTGTGTTAGCTAAAAGTTTTTTCTGCAGCTGCTACTTTTCTGTAGCATACGGTATTTTGTTTCTGTGTATAAACTGGTTTGAGCATGCTGGATGTATACATTACATTTTTCACTTCATACTTTTTGATTTTTGAAATATACATGATTGGTTTTAACTAATTTCCAAACAAACTGAAGAGAAAAAAAATCTGAAGAATATGCAAATTATATTCTCATTGTAGAATACCCTTATGTAATTGGGAAAATAAATGAGCAAAACAAGAAGTGGTTATATGGTTGTGTTGCATAGTGTATGGTATGTTTTCAAATGTAATTTCTACCCACATTTTTGTGTTATTCATCTTTTTTTCATGTTTCAAAATAAATACGGGTGAATGCCCTTTAAAAAAAATATTGGGGGAAAAAAGAGCACAATTAAAGCATCATTAACTCAGGAGTGAGTAAATTAGTGTGCATGCATTTATACATGTCTGCATACGCAAGCTAATTTCTTCATGTGCGTGTTCATGAATGTGAGTGTCTGAATTTGTTATCATTCAACCAAGTGCATGCTTCAGTCCAACAGATCTTTGTCCACAGTCTCTCTGTGCGTGTGTGTGTGTGTGTGTGTGTGTGTGTGTGTGTGTGTGTGTGTGTGTGTGTGTGTGTTTGCGTGTGTGTTTGTGTAAAGAGCCTGGATGACAGACCATGGATTAATGACTGTAATACAGCTGCATGTCTAAACAATTTCTTTGAAAGAATATTTAGAGGAAGGTTTTGCCAAATAATTCAAAGTCCACATGGCAGGCCAGACATCATCTCTTTTGATACAACTTCTTCAGTCCTCCTTGGCTTTGTCTTGTCTTTTTTTTTGTTAATATTGCTCTCTCACTCAATCCATCTTGTCCTTCTGGGTCTCTGAGTCTCTAGTTCCTCTTTTTCTCTGTCTCCTCATTTGTCTCCTCTCCCTTTACTTCTTCCCTCCTCTCTTCCTCTGCCTCTCACATCAGCCACTTTTTCCTTCGATCTCCCCGTCCCCTCCTCTCTCTCAAGAGATGTCACTCTTAAACATCCTTAGACAGAAAGTATAAACATGCATATCTGTGGAGATGTTCTCTCTCCTTTACTCAGTCCCATCTGGAAAACCTTAGATCACCCCAACATATGTCAGCTAACACAGAGCAGGGAAGAGAAAAAGAGGAATACGCATTACATTGGGAGCAGCTATGGAAAGAGAGATGGAGAGAAATGGAGAAGATATCCGCTGAGGGGGGGAAGAGGGATGGGTTGTTAATTGTTTGTTTTTGGCTCACTAGATTGTGACATTTGTGAGATGCTGTGTGTCTTAAACTTTTGAAACTATTGCTTGATGCCAGATTCATTTGTTCTGTGCACTTATTCCTTGTATATACAACCAATCTTTTCAAAGGGCAAATGTCTCTCCCAATGTTTGAAATCTCTCTATTTCTCTTTGGCAAGCAGCTGGTGTTTGCACTGCCCAGAAAATTAAATTTATCGGGTGTTTCTTCCTTTGGTTTGAACCTCCAGTTTAGCCTGTAAAGCTGGCTGTGGATACGTATTCCCAGCTACATGGTTGTCCTTCAGTTTGATTTATATTAAGCTTAGGCTACTTCAAGTATGTCATGTTACTGATAATTCTTATTACGTACCTACTCTGTTAACATTCACTGTTATTTCTCCTTGTCATAAGAAGCATTCGCTGCAAAGTCATATAGTATTTCTGCTGGTATTGCTATTGGATTGTTGATTTGTTCAATTATGATAGTTACTAAAGCTATTGTTCTTCACTCTGTCTCTTTATGTCCATCACTGTAGTCATCTGGAGGACAACCAAATCAGTGTTGTCGAGAGAGGAGCCTTCCAAGACCTCAGACTGCTGGAGAGACTGTAAGTACACCATCTTATTCTGCTGCCTGTTACACCTTGCTAAAAAGATGCACACACATAAGTATCCCAAAATATGCATACATGTACGCCCGCAAACACGACTTCACACACACATACACACACACACACACACGCAAATATTTGACTTACTACTGCTGATTTTCCATTTCGCCAAATATACACAGACCTTTTGACTTGCTGTTCTACATTCTGTAAAGCACCCGCACATAAACACACAGAGTCACAGAAAGAGAGTACATGGATGATACCCAAGTCCATCCACTTCACACACAACCTTGGAATCTCTCATGTTGCCTTGTTCAGTGTGTGTGTGTGTGTGTGTGTGTGTGTGTGTGTGTGTGTGTGTGTGTGTGTGTGTGTGTGTGTGTGTGTGTGTGTGTGTCCGTCAGCTCACACCAAGGCTCTAGTCAACAGAATCAAGGTGTCAGTGTACAACACAACACTTCCCGCACACACACACACCTGCATGTTCATGACTCTGTGTTGGAGGGATGACAGACAGCTCTGCAGAAGGACATGCTTCTATGTTACTGCTTACAGAGTGTTTATGATCCTGTGGCATGAAGTGAACATAGAGTGTAACACACTGTGTATTGTTAGACGCTATCTTCTGAAAAATCAACTATACTTTCAAATCTGTTTTTAAATGTGGCTTTCGGGTGATGTAACATACCTCCTAGCTGCTAGTCTTCAACTGATGAGGACAGCATTTCTAAACTTAGGAACTGGCTGTCTTACTGTAACAGTGTTGAATTCACATTGCTGGGCTTGGGACAGGAGCTGAGAATTTCCTCACTGATATGATCATGTCAGTTTCTTAGCTATTTAGGCAGAGTAGGCTATTTAATTCACCACTGTCCTTCCACATTGAACCTCCACACCACAGTATCCAAATATCAGTAACTTGAAGACATGAAGTCATTCTGCAAAAACAGAAAGCTTGTCCAGTTCCAATGGGAACTATATTGATTTAAAGATTTTGCCTGCTATGAAGAGGAGAGTTTACATTTTTACAAGAGCAAGAATAAGAGGGAGATGTTGTCACAGACATGTGGCAGAGACATACAGAGAGACACTTAATTCAGTTCAGGTGACAGAAAATATTGAGTGGCAGCAACAGGTGTATCTTGTCTCTTAATGGAGATCACACATCTGATAGTGAAAGTGAGAAGTGATAGGCTGCTTTAATGTTAAAAGATTCTTTAATGCGGTGTGTCAGGAAGGGTCAGAGGTTAGGGGTTAGTTTTGGAAGAGGTTAGGAAGCAACATAAGCACCTTTCACAAAGGGACGGACTGGGGCTAAAAAACAGCTCTGGACATTCTCCCAAATAGGCCCATCATCTGGCCATTCGCCCCTAGCCATGCGCGACAGACACTAGCCAGGATGTCCTGTACTATGCCGCAATACTGTAGCCTATCAGACAAGGTATTCACAACAAGTAACATCTCAAAACCAATGATGATAATTGGGGTTGTGTTTATTAGCCATATGCGGTTGGTACCATCTTTGCAACTAAATATTCTCTGTAGAGACAGGTGTTTAGGCTTTTGCTGAGGGCGGTAAGCAAAAAATTGTTCCAGGCTTTGACTATCTGACTTGGGCCCTTTGCATCCTGGGACATCCTGGCACTTCACTGCACTCTCCCTGTCATCTTTTGTGCTGCAAGAAAGTGCAAGCTAGGATTTTTGGTTAAACTTTTGGTTAAATTTGGTGAATTATTTAGCCCCCTTCCCTGTTTCTTAGTATGTTTAGAGTGGTACCAATCCATGCCTGATATTTTCCTGTTTAATTCAATACCATTGTCTTCATCCTTGCAGCAAGAGTGAGCTCACTACAACCTCTCATATACAACAAAATGAAATTGCGGGCAACCCACGATTAATTTCCAACGCGTTTCAAATTAACCTAACAGAATTTATTAAACACGTTAAGTTTGACAGAACTAAATGGCACGATAATTTTCATAATCATGATGCACACTGATGTTGAGCTGACTATGTAATTCGCTAAGATAGGGATAACGGCATATGGCATATTATAATGTGTGCTGCTCCTGGCACTTACCAGTACCTCTTGCTGATGTGAAATTAACTCTGCTGCCTGTCCCTCATCATGACCAGGCTGTGGATTGGTGATAGCCAGACTAGTAGGCCTACTCTTCTTCCTCAGTTTTTGTACACGTAGCATATACAGTAAGTGATTGTATTAGCGCCCCCTGATGTTGGCTGTTAGTTATCGCTTTATTAGACTTTTTTTGTGCCGACAGCCGTCGGTTGGACGGCCGTTCTGGACTTTTCCCGAACGCACAGATTGTCAGTCTGTCCCTGCTTTCACAGAGCCTGTACAAGGCGGGGATGTTGCTCCGTTATTCCGCCTTGCTGTTCTGTATGAAAGGTACGGACGCTGAACGGGGACAGAGTTGTTCTACCATTAAGTCGGCAGCAGAGGTAGTAACGGAGCTGAATCGACGTCTGTGTAAAAGGGACAGCCAGAATGGCGGGACTAGCCACAAACCGTTGTTGTATATACACGTCACGCCTCTTTTGCTTCTGGAATGCCGCCATGCTATCTTAAAGTGATGGTTCTGACGGCCCTAAGCACTCGTCTAACTGCAGGTAGCAGCAGCAACAGCAGAGAGCAGAAGCCAGCAGGCAAGTGTTCATAAACTTCTGGTGTACTTACACACTTTCCAATCCATCGTTTTATGAGTACATAACCTATTTGTACTACTGTAGAAGTTTGGTATCATTTCGTGCATTATTAGTGGGGTCATTTACGAGATACAAACGTGGGTCCATTAGCCCCTGCGCTAATAAGCTATTCAGCTGATAACGCTACTCTACGCTAACTCTCCCAATGTTAGACCCAGGTGAAAAAAGCTTCTGGGGGGGTGTTTGGCTCGAGGTCATGGTGCAAAGGACCCTAGGGTGAAATTACTCCGAACCATCACTTTAATTCAAACACTGGGGCAGTGCAAAAAAGCAAAGCCAGAGTATTGACGGATCTTCTTTACGGCAGTATTGCAGAGTCTCTGCAAAATCTCTATGTAAAAAAAAAGCCAACAGTTGTGTGTCAAAACTCACACAAGAGAAGGCATTTCATTTTGTCGACGTCATTGTGCAACTTTAATGTATTTATAGCTAAAGTTGCATGTCAATATAAGTATTATATACATCACATACTGAACAGATGACTTTTTGTATCTAAAGTCAATCCATGGAAAAACAACTGTTAATATAAAAAGGAAATTTCCGCTGGAGTGATGATAATAATGAGGATCCTGAATTCTATTTTTTAAGTCAGTCATAGTGAAATGCGTTTTAAAATGCTTAGCTGACAGAGTCTCTGATGTTGTGTCTGTCAGGGTGAAAGTTTAGGGGTGAGAGGTCACAGTGCTGAGACTGTGTGATTTATGGCATCACAATGTGAAAAACATGGAGCTTGGGTGAACACATTCACGTATGTCAACATACGAATTGTAAAGTCATGGGTATGGTCAATTCACCTCATGTAGTCATTTAAAAGAAACAAACAGTGACTCAGAGTTGGCTTGAAATGGTAAATTGTAATGGTTAACTAAATTTTAGTCCTGTTAAAGGTTCTAATTGATGGACATTTTGCCAAAAGAAGGGATTTCAAGGCGTTTTCCTTACAAAAATATATCAAACTTCTGGAATTTGAGTTACTGGCCCAGTGAGATTAGTTCCCTCCACTCTCCAAACCATTTCTGCTGGACTTTACTGTGATTCTGAAAAAGAGAGATCATTTTCCAAATTTAAAAAATATAGTGCCCATGGACTTGTGGTCTGGTAATATTTCAAAGGTTCCAAGCAGAAGAAACTCATTATTATTTGAAGATACACAAAGGATTCTTCTCATAAAAACCACCAACTGTTTTGTGAGCGAACATCTTAAAATGACTCATAACTGTAATAGTAGCCGATTATGCACTTTACTTTTGTGCCAGCTGTTATTTTCTAGGAGCAGGGGTCAATTATTTCAAATTGTGGATATCTTTTTTTGGACTGTAGCTCTCTTTCCATTGGTATACACAGAAGTGAAAGTCAGGGTCGTATTATCATTATCACAGGGGTTAAAAGGTTGGTGTCTGTGTCTTCTCCTACACAGATTCTACTTTGTGACCCCATGACCCCCCCACCCTCCTTTTCTTTTCTTTTTCCCGTCCATGCCTCGTTTCTCAGCCAAATGCTTAGGTAGCTTGATAACACTTTCACTCCCTCTCCTCACTCTGTCCTCATCTGTCTCTGCTGCAGCCAACCCGACCCTGCTTTCACACACACACACACACACACACACACACACACACACACACACACACACACACACACACACACACACACACACACACACACACACACACACACACACACAGACACAGACACATCTTTCAACCTTAAACACTCTATTTCTCGCTTTACCCTCACACACATGTCTACCTGTTGGTCAACTCCATTCTTTCATTCTTGCCAGTCTTTCACTCTGCCTCTCATTCCTCTGTAAATAATTGCCATGTGTCCATTTCATGCTCAGTTCAACATAGTCAAACGGTGAATGGTATTTTACATGTATACTAGAAGAAGACATTGGGTTTTCATTTATATTAGTTAAAAAAATGCCCCAAGATTAAAAAAATCACATAGAAATGGTGATGTTGACCAAAAACTATTAGACTGGAGAACACTGCATCCAGAGGGTCTTAATTAAGTGTTGTCTTTAATTTGTTTTTCTTAAGAATATGCTGTTATCCGTCTGGTAAATAATGAAAGCCAGGCCATCCGGTTGCTTTTAGTTTTAGTTGTGTGCATATCAAGATAAATACTCATGGGTGTATGCATAGACAAAAATGTATTGTCTATGTATTCGTTTGGTATCCTTGTAGGTTGTGTGACCACATCCAACTAGCTGATACGTTTTTTTCACACCTTTTGGCTCTACTGATTGACCATTACTTAGTCTGATAACATATTTAAGAATTGCATGGTCTTTAAATTGTGCTGGCAATGGTCCTCTGACTGAAACATTCACTTTTTTCCCCCACATTTTATCACCTCTTGCACATGAAATTAATCAATACTTTTTGACTAAAAGAGCCTCTCATAGTTTTTTTTGCCAATTTTTTACTATGATGTGGGACTTTTTATCTTGGATACATGCACATGACACTACTTCTTGAAAAGTCTATATTCAAGATTTGTTTTATTAAGAGAGAAATGTTAATGAAATGTGAATTTTTGGGCAAAGCTGTTGTGTTTTTGCATTTTTGTCAAGACACTACGATTAGGCTTATTTTTGCCATCTGAAAACACAGTAGTGCACGTAGCCCTCTTGTAACCTCCTAATTGATCATACATTTTATAGGTTAAGACTTTTTCCAAATTATATTGAAAATGTACTAAGAATAGTGTTAATTTAGTGAATCACCCAGGAAACACTTCTTTTTTTTTTTTTTAACTGAACACATCTTTGAACTTAGTGCAGATGACTGGAAGACGCCAGAAACCAACACTCCCAGGTCAAAACATGTGGGGATGATAGTGATAACTGGCTTTAGAGAGCTTAGGGCACGATAACCTGCAACTGACACACACACACACACACACACAGCATGATAACCTGGAGGTCGTGATCGCAGGAAACCAGGCAGACTTTCCCATGAGTTTGACCTTTGAACCGTGAACTCGCTGACCTTCAAGGTGATCGAGAAGCCGCCTGGTTGATGATAGTTCAGTCAACACATAAGCATGAATCGGAGTGATTTATGAGTGTGCAGTTTTTGCCCTTTTCTGTTCCTGCTGTGTTCTTTGAGTTACACAAAGTGAAAACGCTTTAATTTAACTCTAATTTCCTGTTTTTCGTCTCCCTCCTTTTCTCCTCACAGTCGCCTGAACAGAAACAAACTCCAGTTCCTCCCAGAGCTTCTTTTCCAGTCCAACCCCAAACTAGGACGGCTGTGAGTACACCTTTCTTGTTTTTACGTCTCTCCATCCTACTTTCCTCAAATCTCCCATCTCTCTCTCTCTCTCTCTCCCTCTGGCTCTCCCTCTGTCACTCTCTCTCTCTCTGCCCTTTTCTGTCTTCTTTTGATGTGTTACGTGATCCATTTATAAACATGGCCACAGTGCAATGTCAGAACTTTTATCCGGGTTGAGGGTTCAAGTCCCGCGCCAGGTGACACAGTGCCGCTCTGTGAAGAGGTGAAATAGAGTGTGTGTATGTGTGTGTGCACAATTTTAAGAGGTGAAAGTGTGCCTGGAGCGAATGTTTTGCTTGGACCTGTGAGGAATTTTTATTCGGGAATATGGAGTTTTCCCAGAGCATTCCGAGTGTAAGAGCAGGTCATACTGATGCAGTGAAGCCTCCCACTTGCCCTCCTTCTCTCCCTTTTTCATCTTACATTCTCAGACAGAATTTCCCCCCCCCTCTCTCTCTCTCTCTCTCTCTCTCTCTCTCCTTGTGTTTCAGTCCCATCGGTACACCCACCCTGTCTCCTTTTCCTCCCCTGTGCTCTTACTGTCTGCACTCTTTCTTTCCACTCAGGTTTTCTATTTGTCTTATCCTCAGAGAGTCTCTGTCAGCTTAGGTTGAAGGTTGAAACACCTTCTAAACTTTATGGCTGTTTATATTGGGCTGCCGTCAAGTAAAGCTAGTGATAGACATTGTGTGTGTGTGTGTGTGTGTGTGTGTGTGTGTGTGTGTGTGTGTGTGTGTGTGTGTGCCTCTTGTGCATGCTTGCTTTTGACTGTATGTATATGTATGCAGTCATTATTGTGTACATTATTGAGCTTATATATTGTGTTTGTGTACATGCACCATATTAATATAATGTATCTGCATATCAGTGTGTGTGTCTGTGTGTGTGTGTGTGTGTGTGTGTGTATGTGTATGTGTGTGTGTGTTTGTGTGAGTGTTGCAAGGTGTTAGGATAGGGAATACCAGCACTGGGACATTAAACGTCTCACTTCCCTCACTCTCTTTTATAATGTTTCCATGAGGCAGAACGCTTTGGAAGCTACTGTAACCTTTCTTTGTTGAAAAAATATTCTTCTGTGAATGTTTTGTGTGTGTGTTTTTGGCACAAGTTTGAGCTGTTTTAAGAGATCAAAAAGCGAATTAGACCAATAAAAATAAAAAGGAATACTCCACTGAAAAGCATTTGAGTATCAAAAATTCAATACCTTTTAGCCTTGAAAATGTGGTCTTTGTAGCTTACTTCTTCACAGAGAACAGCAGCTACAGTCAGCTTGGGTTCACAAGAGCGTAACCAGAACCAGAGTCAATGCAGTGTTGTGCCATAATGTATCAAAATGTCCTAAGAGATGTCTCAAATGACTACTGTGACATAATCCACTTCTACGCCATTGATGTGTTCCCAACAGTCATAGCTTTGCCACATCATAACTACATAAACAATTCGGGTGTTGTGTTATCTCCTCCTCAATGCTGGATGACGTCCTTTGTGAAGGAGCAACTTAAAAACTTTCACAGCCTCGTTACCAGCCTGCAGGCAGTGATTTTTTCATATTAAAAAAAAACTGATTCCTAAACGTTACAGCTCTTAGAGGACATTTGAAAAATGCTACCTTACAATATCTTTCAATTGGGGAAGTTATTTTGAAACCAACCATGTAATCTACGCTACATTCAAAAACAGATCATCGCAATCATTTTTCAGTTTTCAGATCAACTGAAGGATAAAATACTGTTTTGTGATTTCAGGCAATGCTTCTATGTCTTAGGTGAATAAAAAAAGAAACTTAATAGAAATACAATTTTATTTTGAATTTCAAAAGAGCGTCTTTAAAAAAACATCACTGTTTTGTCATCTAAACTTTTATTTTGAAACCAAGTAAAGGAACAAAAACAACACATAAAGTAATAATAATAGTGGTTCATGACGATGACTATAAATTGTATTTTCTGCAGCGCTTTCTCAATCTGATCTCCTGTGTTGGCAAAAAAAAAAAAAAGCCACAGAAAGATGAAATCTTCTCAGCGGGGTGCACGCTGTGAAACCTCTACTTAAAACTATTATTTGTGGTGATGCGTGATGTATTGCTGAAGACAGCAAAGTAGATGGCTGAAAGCAAATTGTCATTTACGTCAACTGTGGCTTCCAGGATCACACACACAGTCAAATCCCCTCATGTGAACATCAGGGACACACACAGTGAAGGATGCAAACACATATACTCCATCACGCACACTCTTTCTATGTTTACCTCCTATTTCTAACCCTTTCTCTTGTTTTGTTTTTTTGCCTCCATTTGCCATCCGATTACTATTCTATAAAACCCGTAATTGGTCTCGATAGCTTTTATTCATTGCTGGTCGAATATGGATCCCTGTAGAGCTCTCAGACAACTCAGTACAAGAGTGGAAAGGGTGAACATGCTCCAAACTTAACATTATAAATCTCATGTTCTTTATATCCACACTTTGCCATCAGCACAATCTAAATTACAGTGTCTGGAGTTTCCTCCTGCTCTTTATTTTTTTCTTCTTTCCACTTTTCTGGTCTTTGTCGTTTTTTTCTGTGCTTTTTATCCCATCAACACTGGGTTTTTCTGCCTATTAAGGAAGTGGCTGTAATTTAAATAGCCAGGTATTTAGATGAGGGAGTGTGTACAGAGAGAAAGACAGAAGAGGAAGAAATGGAGGTAGAATAACAGCAGAAAAAGAGAAAAAGTTACAGGGAGGGTTACTAAAAGAGAGAATAACAGCAGGGGACTAAGAAGGAGGAGACAGGGAGGTTTGCTGGTGGGTTTCTGGTTTGGGTTCGTAACCTTCCTCTCTGTCAGCCTTGGTTAG
This sequence comes from Perca flavescens, assembly GCF_004354835.1. Taxonomy (NCBI): domain Eukaryota; kingdom Metazoa; phylum Chordata; class Actinopteri; order Perciformes; family Percidae; genus Perca; species Perca flavescens. The sequence goes on from NC_041340.1 coordinate 11,349,566, forward strand.
ATATTAAATGATGGCAGTGTGATAGGAATTACCTCTTAACCCTCCTATTAAAGCCCTGTGGTCTGAGGTTTGGAGACGGGAGGAGAGGGAAGAAGCTGGACTAGCATTAAGAGTCTTGGATCCTGCCGAGATGAAGCGTGTGATTCAAAGCTACTGTAGAATCAAAGACATTGGCTTTGTGTGTTTTTTTTGTTGTTATGTATTAATTGAGCAGTGGTGCGTGCCTGACAAAGACAGATCAGTGAGTGGTATTGGGGGAGGTCATGTGAAGGAGGGAGATGGATGGATGAAAGGATGGTGGTGGAAGATGAAGGGAGTGGACATGGATGGAGGGATTGGAGTGCTAGTGACCCCACTAGGTGCTTGGTAGGGGGGAGGGAAAACAAAGATAGGGATGGTGAGATAGATGGATTGTGGACTGGAGTCTGTGGGTTTCAGTATGTGCAGTCTGTGGTTGTTTCCCACCACAGTTGCAGAGACTGTGGGCTCACAGCACATGCATCCAGACACACACTAACACACACACTAAGACGAAGCTCTGAAGAGAATACATTTACTAGAAAAGCAATGAATTTCTGGTTTGAAAAGCATCAATCATGGTGGCTCAGATGGAAAAATGCAAGTCATTGGGTTAGAGGGCTTTTGTGCATCAGTGCACATCCCGGTGTATCAGGGAGGTTTACTTTGCTAAGTGACTTGATGGCTGTTAGTCTCCTGTCTAATAACACTGACCCAGACTGAACCTCATCCTGTTATCTTCACTTTCTGCTCTGGTAGTGTGTGTGTGCGTGTGTGCGTGCGCAGGTTTTTATGTGTGCATGCCTGTGTGTGAGTGTATGTTGCGTGCAGGGCCTCCAAATGCACAGTCTGTGCATTTGAACCAGCGCTGGTTTACTGCCAGTGATACTCAAGAAGCAGCATCATTCTCCCCCATTAAAGAGGGTCATGTTACAGTTGATTGGTTTGCATGAGAGGAGAGGGGTGCGATGAAGAAGAAAAATGAGAGTAATGTCAGACTCAAGAGATATTTCCCCTTTTCCTTCACCACTGGGAGGGCCTCAAATACTGAGTATAACATAATGCAGGAGGTGATTTTTGACCGTGTTTTAACATTTATGGACACTGTCAGGATGCAGAATCCCCCTGTGTGATATTTCGAACAAGAATGCAGATTTATGCTCCAACAACTTGCTGAATTGTTTACAGCAAGACTGTGTAACTTTTAAAATACCGTATAATATAATCTTCCTCTTATAAATGAAAGTTAGATTCATTAACAATAAAACACACTCTTTCTGAATTTAATACTCAGGGGTTATGCTGCCGCAGTCCTTACTTGGTCTGGTATGACCAGCAGCTTAGCGTGGCTAATGCTAGCTAATGTTATGTAAACTGGACATTACTGCCATAGTTGGCTGACTTATTGACTCTTCTCTACTTGTGCTACTTTTACACTTTGTGTAAATTAGCAAATGTGATATTGCAAATGAATAAATACATCTGCACTGAAAAAGCTAATGTAAACAATAATACATCTGACAAAAGAACCAGTAACCCAATAATCTATCTATTTTGATTTTGATATTTTTGATAACATGCTATAGTGTAGTAAAGCTTGTAAACTCCTGTCTTTTTTAGTTTTCCCGCTTCTTCCCTTTTTTTAACACTGCTGCGCTCCCGTAATGTCCTAACTGCACCCTGTGAAATGCATCACAGCAGGTACAGTATACCAGCAGCCAAACATTCAGCCTGAAAGGGTTTTTGGAGGCTTAATGAAAAGAGAAGGGAGTTCTTGTCTAGAGGGATGCTAGTGAAGGAGTTTTCCCAATCACAGTGTCCTTGAGAATGATGGTTAATCTCTACATGTTCACTCACTATGGGCCAGTCTGGATAACAGCATTAGATCCCATTCCTAAAACTTAAGGAATAAGAGAGGGGATATGTAGCGGAAGGAAAATGGCCGACTTGAGTCTAATAGTCAACAAATGATGACCTGGAAGGTTGCCAGACTAAATCCCTGCACTGATGAGTGGACGGTAATGAGACGTACTCTTCAGCACCATTAGGTTACCCTTTAGAAAGGCAGTTAACCTCCAAAAGCTTCAGTGGAGCTCCCAGATATGAAAGTCTAGGCCCTCCCCAGTTACTGTAAATACAACGTTGCTGGTTGTCAGGGGGAAAGAAGCTGGACAGAGAGAGAGGAATGAGAGAGGGAGGGAAGGCTAAAGGGAGCGGGGGGTCATTTGAGATGTCTTTTCCTCCTAATTAAGTTAATGGAGAAAGACGAGGAGGTTGCCTTTAATCTTGGCTAATTGTCCATTTAGAGGCGACTGCCATAGTTTACCTGCTGGAATGTTACGGTTAGTGTTACAGGAAGTGGGTGTACTCTGTGCGTCCAGTGATTGGCTGCAACAGACTGGGCTCAGTGGCGATTGGTGGGAATGGTCTGGAAGAGTGAGGGGTGGACCTAAACTCTGTCCTCTTTTCATCACGGCCTGGTTCCCTCATTTACGTTCATTCCCATTTTCCTCTTTTCCATATGCTCTCTCTTTTTGTTACACACAAACAGAACAAACAGCTCTGTTGTTTGTATTGCTGTCAGGAATTATAAGATTGTTTTCTTGTCACTAGGCTCCAGGCCCTTTGTTTGGTTTTCAAGCCACTGGGTGCTGGCGAGAATCAAATAAGCATCAAACACACACACACACACACACACAAGCACACACGCACACAGAAGCACACAAACACACACACATGCACACAGAAGCACACACAAGTAAATCTCTTTCTCTCACGGCACCTCTCCCGCTGATTTAACACCACAGGTTATGGATGCAGAATTGTGGGTGTGTGTGTGTGTGTGTGTGTGTGTGTGTGTGTGTGTGTGTGTGTGTGTGTGTGTGTGTGTGTGTCAGTGTGTGTTGGTGCATGGCAGACTTTATACTAAACCACACACCCACGACAGAACTTCCTAATAATTAAACATGACTCAGAAGTATGAGCTATGGTATGCAGCTGCACCACAAGGCTTGTAGGACTTGACACACAGCTGCACCACAAGGCCCATGAACAATAGCACACTGTGAGTGTGTTTCCGGTTTATCAATCTTACTTACTACATTCAATCTTAAAACTTTTACGCGCCGTAATTGCTTCCTAAAACATGGGAAAACATGCCGGTAGGTTGATATAGCACTGGGTGTTCCGGCACCAGGAGGCTCATAGGCTCCAGGATGGAGCTGCACCACAGGGCCCACACTGAGATCCACTGGTATTTGGAGAAGGGAAGACTTTTACAGAGGAAACCTGACCAGAGCTCCTCTAAAATAAGGCTGCTCTTAGTGTGTGTGTGTGTGTGTGTGTGTGTGTGTGTGTGTGTGTGTGTGTGTGTGTGTGTGTGTGTGTGTGTGTGCGTGTGTTTCCCACAGCCCAGACAGCAGTGTGATTTTGTCCCAAGACATATTTAGATAAATATACGCTACAGAGATACCGAAACCCAAGAGAGAGAGAGACAGACAGAGCAAGAAAGAGGGAGAGAGCAAATGATATCGGGATAATTTAAGAAATTTGAAAAAGCCAGGAGAAGTACTATTTCAAAAGTTTCATACATTCCTTCATGCTCTTTCTAAATTACGTTCTAACATGAAAGTAGTGCATTTATATACAATTGATTAAATGGGTTAATGTTGGATTTTGGAACAAGTTGGAGCAAGAAACTCTGTATCTGTAATCATTGTAGAGGATTAAAGAAACCCGATTTCCCCAGTTACATTTTTTCCTGTAGAAAGTCAATTTCTTGGCAATTTATAATAGATCTATAATTGGCTTTTTACAGGTATGCAAGACAAAGACTTTAGAAATGATCACCTTGACAGCAGTTCATAATTCATAAATCAGAATGAAAGAAAAGATCATTACACATGACAATTCTTGTTTGTGTGTAACCCTTTCCCAGGTCTTTGTCACTCACATACGCACTTATTGCTTCAATGACATTGTTCTTTTAACAGCGGGAAGATGTAAATAAAATTGTTTTTATTTACGGCCTATTGAACAACCTGCTGTTAAAATGACTTTGTTTCACTTGCTTTGAACGCTGTCCATGTTTGTGTGTGTGCATGTGTGTGTGTGTGTCCACATTTATGTATTTCATCTTATAAAAGTGTTTGTGAATATTCAATCTCACACACTCAAAGTTTATGAATAAGAATGCATAAGTTAAGTTTGTCTCTCTTGCTGTGAAAGCAGTTAAAAGGCCAAAAGTTATATAGTTTGTGTGTGTAGGCCTATGTGTGTCTTCACAGATGTGTGAATAAAACAAGCCATAGAGTTAGCAGGGTGAATTCATCAACCAGGCAGTCTTAAAATTCACAGCAGCAACACCTTTCCCTTTCAGCTGCCTACTTTAGCCGCTAGCTAGCTAGCTCGCTGCAGGGCCAGAACCTATGAAATGTTTGTGGGAGACTGGGGGCTTGTAGCATTTTTTTTTTCTTCTTTTTTTTCATGGCAAAGAATTTTTATGTGCTTACACTGAAATAGCACAGAGGCTGCATGTGGTAGTAATTTAACCTAGCAAATAAAGGTGAGTTGGATTAGGAAGTATAGCCACGGAGCTGCTAGTACACACAGTTAAAATTCACTGACTTTCCTTTTGACCTGTTTACTCTAACGGGCGATAGGGATGTGTGTATGCACATACCGCATATCTATGTGTGTGTGTGTGTGTGTGTGTGTGTGTGTGTGTGTACGTGATTGCAATTGGGGTTGCATGTCTTAACGTGTGCAATTAGGGTATACAGTATATGAATTTGAATACAGAGCATGTGTGTATATCCTTATGCACGGTCTTTTATGCATGCTAAATGTGTATGCATAGTTTAGTAATTTGTGTCTCTGCTTGTGTCTGCATATATTTATGTTATATATTTATGTTTGTATACGTTGTGCATTTGTTTGTACATGTCTACTTATATACATGTCTCTGGCTTTGCGTGTGTGTGTGCATGTGTGTGAGTGTGTATGTATGTGTACATATATTTAAGAGAGAGGCAAACTTGATACAGGGCCAAATGCACTCACACAGTGTTTGTTTAATCACAATTTAGGTTTACATGAGAACGCTAATCAAAAACAGACTAGGCTCCCTGGAAAGTTAGAGGAGGAGAAGGAGGAGGAGAGAGATGGAGAAGAGAAGTGAGGGAGAGGAGGAGATAGATGGGGAGGCATAAGGAGAATTGGATAATAGGAGCAGGAAAAAAGGAGGGTGACAGGTGAGGAAAGGAGAAGCAGGTAGTTGAAAAGACACTAAAATGAAAAATGGGTAATAAGAAAAAAAGGGTAGTAGAGACTCTCTCTCAGTAGGAGCTTTGAGAGAATAGAAGCTTTTGTTGATTGTTGAGCTTAGATCAGACTAATGATTTGGCTCTGATTTGAGATTCATTATCCCTAAAGGATGTTTTAATAAACCTAGTAAGGTGACTGTCCTGCTTGTGTGTTTTTTGTGTGTGTATGTGTGGACAGGGTGGGTTTCAGTCGTAAAAGCACAATGGACACTACACTCCATCACTGACAAAAGTCAAACCACTAAACAAATGTAATGTCCCCCCTAATTACATTCATGTGTATACAGATACAGATTCTTTCCTCAACAAAAATTTCAGCTTAATGTCTGTTGCACTTTTTATACTATAACTTAAGACTGCTTGTTTTAAACAGTTTTGTCATGGTTTCCTGGGAAGCAAAGTGAATTAGTGGGTAGAAAGAAATACTTGTAACGGTCAAACTCAAATTCAGTGATGATCACAACAAGGCAGTCCGTCCAGCTCCCGGTGCTGCTCGCGATATTACAAATCCCACTATGGCCAAGCCAAGACCCGCCCTTCAATAGCATTTATTGGCCAGGCGCGTACCGCTCCCGGTACTACCGCTGCTTCCATTACTGCTGCTGCTCCTGATACTCTGCTTGGTCATATGTGAAGTATTCATTCACATAGGGTTAATATACAACCCATATATTTATCTTAAAAACACTCCTGGTCCTCCTCAGCTGTGAAGCCACGTACTTGTTGTCCAAGCCCATGTGTTCTCGCTAGATAAATGTGTGCAGCATTCACTGTCCCATGGGAAATAATGCAAAGTCGAGCTTCATGCAGATCACCCTGATAGATAACCAGAATTAAAAGTCAGAATGTAAACTTGGCCACAGATGGTAAGCACAATTACATTAACCTAAAACTAATTTAATTAAAAGGCAACAGCCCATACTGTTTTTTTTATTTTTTATTATTAGAATATAGACATTAAGAGAATAAATCGTTATGCAAGTACTTATACAGTCTAACTGTTTTTCTAGAGTTATGGTGATGTCATCTAATGGTGTCTGTTTTCCGTCTCCTTTTGAATTCTGGGAAACAATGTTTCCAGGTTATTTACTTGTAATGTGACGTGTTGTCCTACAGTCAGTATAAATCAAAGCTCCAGCTCAGTGTGGGGTCAAAAAAGTGTTGAAATGGAACCGCTCCGTGTCAGTACATGTATGTGTGTGTCCGCAACAAGTTACATATTTTACAGGACTCTCTAATGGCCTATTATTTTTAAATGCAGCTCTACACTCATGGGGAAGTCCTGGGAAAGTACAAAACTTAAACAGCCCAGTATATTTAGGAATTACATCTATATTAGGCAATTCCACACCTCACAATTTACGTTTAATGCCAATGTTGATTGTCAATGCAGAAAGTAAAGTGCCTTTTATCTGGCAAGGTGGAAAGTAACAGTGTGGTGGATGGGCGTATAGCGTGTGACTTTCATGCAGCTGACCAGCGTTTGGGTCTTCTTATTAACCGTAATGTCAAGGACAAAAATGTTTGCATTGGATATTAAGAAACATTTGTCATTGGGAATAATCCAGGGTTTTGCAGAATCATCTAATACTGATGTTCTCATCTGGGGGATATAGATCAATTTAATTTGCAATCAATTGAAATTGCAGCAATCAATTTTAGAGGTAAAGTCGAAATTGGGTTTCATTTTAACAAATCACCTGATATGGACTTGTTGATGAGAAAATGTAAGTGTGTTTTCAAATTCATCAGCTGGTGTTATCGTTAGCCTTGACTAACTTTCTTTTAAATTTAAAACATATTGTGTCATGTTATAAACTTTCTATAGGGTTTAATGAATGAAAGTCAATAGAATTGTTTTAAAGTGCTCATATTATGCTTTTTGGCGTTTTCCCTTTATTGTGTTATATATCTTTTTTGTGCATATAATAGGCTTCCAAAGTGAAAAAGCCCAAAGTCCACCCCAAAGGGACTTACCATCTCCAACAGAAAACACTTTTCACAAACTGCTCCAAACAGCTCTATTGTAGTCCAGCCTTTACTTCTGTGGCGAACGGGTGTCACTTTGAAACACATGTTATAATGCTCGCCTAGCTGCTAGCATTGGCACGCCCTCATATTCTGCTTCTGTAAGCAGTGCTTACCTTGCTACTACGCATGTGCGACTCTCAACAAAGATGGAACAGAAGTGAGATGCCTCACTCTGTAGTTAAAATGGAGAGCTCAACACATAGTGTGAAAAGAGGAGCTGCAGCAATGTGCAGTACAACAAAAATATGGTGTTTTTTTTTAAATTAAACCATGTAAACCTATTCTGATATAACCTTTAAATACAATTATGAACCTGAAAATGAGCATAATATGAGCACTTTAATGTATGTGTGCGTGTGCGAGAGAGACTTTGTGGGAGGTCGACATAGCTACTGCATTCATTACTGATCATTATTATGTCTACCGACTTCATGGTTGGAACTGGCTAATGTCACACACATACACGCACATGGGCAGACACATGTTGGTGTCTAGAGAGTCATAGTGAATGTGTGCGTGTCAGAAGTTAGACTTGTGATTTATGCTGTTTAAGTAAAGTCTGATTGTTACAAATGAACTCAAACTGTTATTATTTCATCAGAGTCATACACACACATGGAATGACCCACAAACACTGTCTGTATCTAACTGTCACACACAACACACACACAGTTATAGAAACACTACAGATATACACATCGACCCACACACTGTGGAGAGACACAAACAAGCATGAACCAGTTCTGTCGCTTTTTCCTTTTCTCCTCATCTGTCTCGCTGTCATACAAACACATTCACGGAAAGGCCCGGGCTCTCACATGTTTTGCAACTGTTTCTCAATTGAATTAAGAGTTAGAAAACTAGTAGCTGTAACATTTTCTTTCGTATTTTCATGGTATGTTTCTTGCTGAAACAGTATTAAGACTATGTACATTAAATACATCTAAATAAACCAATAATAGTGAAGTTTGTACACTTCTTAAACTGCATAGGAAGTTTTCCTGGCACATTGGTTTAAACCCATTCTGAATGATAGGAACTACTTTGTGTTGATTGGTTAAACATTTACGTGGAGTTCCCCAAGGCTCCATTTTTGGGCCTCTTCTGTTTACCATCTACATGCTCACACTACCTCGGATTATAGGACATTTCATAAATCACTTACAACATTATTATCCTTTTAAGTGAATGGCTTTGACTAACCAGCCGAACAGCCAAAGACCCTCTTTGTAGATCTAAGCAGTGGGGTTAATGGAAAATGTGGTCTTCATTTTCGAAATATTTCCATCAACAGTACCACAGATGCACAACAGAGGCCACAAATCATCTTGATTTCCATGGTGACAAAGCTATCACAGTAAATGTAACAATTATAAGACTAATGTTTTGATAATTAGGGTTCACATTGCACCTTTTAATCTAATAGAGTAATTTTGTAGGAATAATGCAGATTACTGTAGCAGTATTATATCTAATATCATCTGCTGATGTATGTTGATCTTTAGACAGCACACTTGACCACCAGTATCAAAACCCCAAATAATAACGTTCTGAAGAATGGTGTGCAGCTCTAGCATAGAAATCTAGATGCACACTAGCGGCAGCAAATGTTATTTGCAGCCAGGGGGTCTAGCAACTCTCCGTTGGCTTGCGAGCTGGAAAAGCCAAACTCTACCCGGGCCAATCACATTGTGTATAGAGTTGGTGGGCGGGCTTATGGCTGTTGCTGCTGGGAACAGTGGTCTTTCAAATCGGCTTTTGAAGACTTGGAGTTAAGCTTTTCTTTGAGAAAAGAACAAAGAACGGCACTGAAGTCATTCTTAAAAAAGGAAAATGTGTTCATAGTGTTGCCGACCAGATATGATAAAAGTTTAATATATCAATATATATATCAATATGTTTGGTTGTAGCGCTATCCTATTGCGTGCAGAGAGAATTTGAAAGACAACCGTTTATCCAGCCCTTCGGATTGAGCCCTGTCAATGGTGAGTTCCCAGACCCAACATCTTGATGTGGGTCTGGCTTGTCAGGCTAGTTCAGCTCCAGAGACTTAATGAATCTATGCCAAGAAGAACTAAAGCGAGGCTCATGGTGAAACAACACATTGCAATTTGTGTTGGGTTTTCCTTTAAATTGGAACCCATTTGTTCAGTGTTTATAGTGATTGCAACAAAGAAGGACATTTATTTTGAGAGATCCTGAAAGCTGCAGATTCAGTAGTGGTATAGTGGTAAAGATGGTTGTCATGAAATAGACAGCGGGGAAATAAATGACTTTAAAACAACTCCCACACAGATAGACACACAAACAAAAGGGAGTACATCAGAATACCTAGTTGTCAGAAGACCATCTAAACCTACTTCACATTCATTGTCATTCTCTTGAAGCACTGCATGTAGATATTGTGTGGCCTTTTGAAAAAGAGAGAAGTGGACAAAAAGAAAGAAAAGATGATAAATGGCACAGAGATTTGGATTTACAGTACATAGATTGTGTGATAGAGAGACAGACAGGAGAGAGGAGAATAAAGATAGAGGAAATGAAAGACTCAGCAGAAGTAGAGAGAAAGAAAAGAGAGAGAGAGAGAGAGAGAGAGAGAGAGAGAGAGAGTCAGCCACATGAATGGGGTGAGAGAAGATTTAACCAGGCCTACTCTAAATACAGAGTGCCGCAAAGCCACTTAAAAACCTGTAGAGATATATTTATACATCACACACAAATACACACAACATACATACACTCTCTCTCTCTCTCTCTCTGTCTTTCTACCCGTCTCTAAAACAAAAACACACACTCAAACATGACTTTTCTTAAGTTATGTAACTTTTGAGGCACCACCTGTTGAACTCAAACACAATGCTTTGAACTTCAATAGCGCTACATTTGTTGGTTTACATTAAAAAGAAAACATTTACAGTGTTAAAATCAAGTACAAATCTTGTCTTCAAATGTCACAATTTAATTTAAGTCTTAACAATTATGTTGCTTATGAAGAGATGTTTACAGTGGACTCAGTACCTGCCCAAATAAAGGCATAGTGCAATAGAGGAAAATTCTGTCAGGAAAACAAATGAGAAGATAACTGCGTGGGAGCAAGTGGGAGTTATTTTTAGGTTGGGAAAGATAATTAAAGATCCTAAAAAGCCATGACAGTTTGTGTATGTTGTTCAAATCAAGTTACAAACATGAGGGTTTATCTTGTTTGGATTGAGATTTTTTCTCATGGCAGAACATGTGTGTTGATGTCAATGTATGTGTGTGTTTGTGTGTAAGAGAGACATAGTATTAGCCGTTGTGTTTGTGCTAGTGTGAACTAAACAAGTGGAGCAGGAATGTGCATTCTTGTGTTTAAACAAAGACATATGAAACCATGAATTATATTTCCTGCTCTGCTCTTTACTCTTTTCTCTTTTTTTCCGTCTTTCACACAACCTTGAGTAACTAATTTGAAAGTAATTTACAGACATCCGATGACCTGTCATAATGTGAATTTGTGTGTATTAATTACTTTGTGTGTGTGTGTGTGTGTGTGTGTGTGTGTGTGTGTGTGTGTGTGTGTGTGTGTGTGTGTGTGCGAGTGTGTGTGCATTTATTTGTGGTGTTTGTTCAGCAGGAGCGTTTGGTTTTGCGCTCTGATCTGACTTCCAGTGTAAGAGTTTATGTATGGACATGCCTTGAGTGAGTATAAAGCAGTGTGTTTTCCACATTTGTTAGACCCCCCCCTTGCTGCATTTAAATATCATCATCTTCTTCCAGGTGTGTATGTCCTTCCCTGTAAGCTAAATGCATCTTAAAATACTCTCAAACTCTTACACTTGACACGATTAACACTAGCAATGACAAATGTAAAATGTGGTGTTGAGAGAGAGAGAGAGAGAGAGAGAGAGAAAGAGAGATAAAGAAGTGAAACATATATTTAGAATTAAGAGTAAAGACAGAAACCCACAGTGCACTCAGGAGCAAAAAAAAGTGTGTGTGTGTGTGTGTGTGTGTGTGTGTGTGTGTGTGTGTGTGTGTGTGTGTGTGTGTGTGTGTGCTCCGCCGCACACATTGTTCTCTGTAAACTTGTCATCTTGAATTTTGGTCACTTTTACAAGCGCAGCATCACGCTTGTGGTATAACCCCATAGCCCTATGTGTGTCTCAGCGTGCCTGTCATAGCTTTCTGCCTCAGTCCAAGACAATAGCCTCCAGCGTCAGGCCCGCTAATCAGTAGCTTCGCTTTATAAGGCCGTCAAGACAACACAGCCTCTCCAGAATAAAACAACGGAACTGTTACACATCCAGCCGTTACAGATTATCTGTAGATTGCTTTACTCTTGTACTACTGGTGCAAAGTTGATCCAGCTTAACATCATCTTTTGGAAATTCTGCAGCTCTTAAAGTGAATATTGGGACAAAATTTCCCACAGAACTGATTCCTTGAATCTATAATGTTACATGAACACAGTGTGAAACTAAGACTCTCCACTGAAACCTGTACTCCGAGGCTTTTGCTATAAACAAATCTGTCAGCTTGTGTTCAGCTATAATAACGGCATCTCCGTCATGTTAAATTATCTAATTTTGGAAATGATGTTGATGTACATGGTGGAGAGATGGATGGACTAAACAATAGTATATCAAACAAATATATGACAGAAATAAAATGCCATCTGGGAGAGGGTTTTATTTTCAGCTCAAAGTTGATTATTCTGTTTTTACCACTACCACATACCAGATTGTTCATTATATTTTAGATTAAATAGAAACCTTGTGTTAGCACTCACTGACATGAACACTGATTTACTGCCTCATTAGTTGGTAGAAGCCGTAGCCTTGTTATAGCCAAAATAAGTAGTGATATGTATGTGTATGGTTATGCATAGTAATTTAGAAAGTTGATGAGGCCTCTGTGAAAATAACACGGACACACACATACAAAAAATTAAACAGATCACGATTAAGATTATTCTACATTGCTGGTATACTGTACTGTATTCATGATATTCATGTGGTTTCAGTAAATGGCCATTTCAATAGGTAGTTTGCACAAAATTGCAAAAGGAGTCAGAATCAGTGTGAGAGAGAAAGAAAAACAAATTTCAAGTGCCAGCAGGAGATGATGATTATGGCAGAGGAATGTTTGATGTGTGGACGAGTTTGTCTCCACCACTGAATGTCAATAAACAGCCAGCTGCAGTTACTAACACTAACAAAAGAGAAATAAACTGTGAAGGTAGAGACACATACTGAGAGAGAGAGAGAGAGAGAGAGAGAGAGAGAGAGAGAGAGAGAGAGAGAGAGAGAGAGAGGAAAAATGATCACAGCAGAAACAAAGACAGGGGGGGAAAAGGACAGGGAGGAAGAGAGAGGAAGGAAAGAGAGGAACAAGAAAAGAGACACAAGATGAAAAAGAAAAGGTTTAGCAGGAAATTAGACAGTGAGAAAGAGAGAGATTAACAAGTAAGAAGAAATCGCAATATGCAGGAAATCAGAAAATGCATTTTGCACTGTAGTAACCTGGTTACTCTAAAATTCATATGTGCATGCTGCATGTCAGAAGTCTGATTTCTCCGCAATCTAAGCGTCTGAGTGGTAGAGGAGGTTGCTTCTGAGATTGAGTGCTTGAACCCACAGCACAGTGACAAAATGAGCACAGCAGTGAGAGTGTACAGGTTTTCCGTACGGCACAAATGTGTCACATTTGCATCTGCTTACAGTCTTTCACTGGGAGAAATCTATCTGGGGAAATCTGATTTCTATAATCCCCTACCTTGATTACGAAAATCTTTACATGACATTGAAGAAATCAGATTACTTTGGACATCAGATATTCGAGAGTAACCTAGTCCATGTAAATACACTCATACAGTAAGCAGATAGAGACACAGCAAATAGAAGAGATGAGTCTATGGAAAAAAAAGAATAAGAGAGAGCAACAGACTGACAGAAAAAGACCCAAAGAAAGAGTGCGTCTAATTGCTAGAAACAAATCCAGATCGAATATCATGATATATGAATGAATACCAGATCATGTTGTTGATAGTGAGACGGAGAATGTCTGTAAGCGACACATGCCGTAGTGGCGCATGGAGGAAATGACAAAGCGAGCTCCTGATGACACAGACACCGAGTGAGAGAGGAGATCAAGAATCGAAGAGAGGGGAGAGCAAATAAATGCCGGCACCAGTTAGTATCAGCGATAGACCAAGCTAAATAAACATCCACAGGCGTCAAGTGGTGCCGAGCGCTACTGAAGTCCACGCCACCCACTGCCTGGTGGCCACTTTCAAGTGGTCACTTAAGAGATGATGTCACTGGCCGCTCCTTGGCTGCATTTCCACTGCCCTGCTGCAACTGCTTTAGCTGCTCCAGTTCTGCAAGAGGATTAACGGGCTGATTCACAACAGATTTGTCTAACCAACGGGATCTAGTAGCACATAAGGGGCTATGTGTAGCATTTTTACCATCAGTAAGTCATTAGCGCAATAATTTTGCGCTATTTATTTACCATAAACACATGTGGCCATCACAGACTCAGGCTGGTAGTACCATCCTATATTTTGTAATTATATTGTTTTTCCATTTTCTCTTTTTGAATTACAAGCCCCATGATCATGATCATGATTTTTTTTTTTTACATTCAACTCCCCTCTTGTTTCTGGAAATGGAGGTATTGGTTACATCAAGTTGCATGACGTGAACTGTGATAGTTCAGTGATAGTCTGGAGGGAAATGAAACAAATCAAACCCACGACCACAACTGTTGGTGATCAAACTGCCACTCATGTCACAGTTTTACGACACTGTTTGGGAAGAAAATAAAAATTTCTAAGGAAAAAAAAAAGAAAATCTCTCTCTCTCTTTCTCTTTGTGAACAGACACAGTGTCTTTTCTTTACAAGGTGTTGGACACACTGCTGAGGAACTGTTGGCTGACAAGAGCATGAACATGTCTACACACACACACACACACGCCGCACACACACACACACACACACACACACACACACACACACACACACACACACACACACACACACGGCACAAATATACACATGCATATAAACACATTTATGCCACCTCACTGACGAGGTGCTCACTGATCCTACCATGTGTGCCTGTGTGTGTGTGCCTGTGTGTGTGTGTGTGTGTGTGTGTGTGTGTGTGTGTGTGTGTGTGTGTGTGTGTGTGTGTGTTTCTTACACCACGATGCCTCGTGCCAGCCCCAGATCAGACATGTGTCAGTTTGTCTGGTAGATTGCACATGCATTCATAGGCAATGAAATCACTCCACTCAGTCTGGTTGCATACTTCTGTTGGCAAACCGATTTAAATAATCTTGTTAAAAAAATGTCTTTAAAGCAGAAAATGAGAGTTGGAAAAGTCTTGTGTTTAAGTTTAAATGATCGGGCTCAACAATTAGGGGTTTTGTAGCATTTGGTTCAGTATTGTAAATATTGGTTTGGTGTCTCTCTCTTTCTTTTTTACTCTCTCTGGAATATTTAGCATTTCTTACATATTTGCTGTGAGTAAATCAAGCCTGAGTCACACAGACATGTGGCTTTCATTAGACTGTCTTTGTAGTGTTATTAAGATGAACAATGCACACACGCGTGCACAAATACACAAACACAGACAGGGGAACGTGTGTACGTAAATCCTCTGGAATCTGCAGCCCATGTGGTCATTCTGTTTTATGAAAGGTGTCCTGGCACTGTTGGAGGGGATAAACTTTACGTGTGTGTTATGTCTTTGTGAGGAGTCATCCCCCAGTGAGTAAACAACACCACATCAGAGTAAACACATGTAATTATGTAGCAAGCCCACTGTGGACAGCATGATGTCAGAACTTCCTGTTCAGATTTATTTTCCTCTGTAGAAGAAAAAAATCTCAAAGACATACCTGAAGGAAAAATGATGATGACATATTTAGCTGATGCTCTTATCCATAGTAACTATGGGGTACAAGTACATTTGAGGGATCGGTGGCTTAAATGGCACAGAGGTAACTCTTAGTTTGGGATCTACAGTAGGCATTATGTCATATCTATTATGTCGTCTTTGGGGATTGAGATGGTTAAAATGGGGAGTCAAGCTGTTCTTTGGATTCACTGTTACAGTTTGTCAAATAACTATATAATTGTAGTTATATCACAACTCCAGGAGTGGGAATCTACTAGTTTTATATTTAGGTTGGCAATGATGTATTGTTTCATGGCTGATATTGATAGTGATAACTGAAGGAAACGGTAAAAACAGGGATAGCTAAAAAGGGGGATTGGACAGTTGCTCGACTATAATAATTTCACCATCAGAAAACCGTGATGACTGATGTTAAATTAATAAGTATATTAATTGGTTTTGAAAGGGCTTTACAGCCTGATTCTCAAACATTTCCAAGTTGTAGAAAAACCTCTGTTTTCTGTCTCTTTTAAAATGACTTAATTGCAGTTGACAAGAAACAGTTGTCTCATAATTGTAGATTTTTCCCCCCCCCCCGAGTACTTAAAAGACCACAATTCTTGTTCAAGTTTCTTGCCGTGTTAGTGCCGGCCAATTAGGAAATTCAAACATCTTCATTCCATCACAACTCGGCAGAATCTATCCGCTGATGAAAATCCTGATACCATCATTATTTTTTTGCTTTTCCAAGGTCAAGAATGAACTGTGAAACTCGACAACAATGCAGCTTTGTCGTGTCTTGGCGTGCTCATGTCACTGCTTCGACAACATTGACCTCACATTAACCAAATCAAACAATCAAATCAAAAAAGCCTGAAATTAGAGGAATGCTCAGCACAGATTGTCATTGTTGTTTGATAGACGCCAACAATCAGACAATCAGAGGATGGAAAATCAAGAGGCGTCCCTGACGTCACAACCTTGCAGACACAAAGGATTGTGGGAAGCATAGAGGCGGGGAGAGTTTAACATTGTTGGCTTCAAGAGACCACAGATATGCCAGAGATGTGTGTGTATGCTTTTGTATGTATAATATTTTGTGTGGCTTTGTGTGTGTGCTTGCTTTTGCTCGTATTTCAACATTTTATGTGTGTGTTTGTGTGTGTGTGTGTGTGTGTGTTTGTGATGACATGCAGTAATGTCATGGATGGCGAACATAGCTTTGCTCTGAGGCTGTTCTGATTTTAATTAGCACTGTCTCGTTAACACACACACACACACACACACACACACTCAGACAAAGTTACACACTCCTTCCTGGAACACTGGGGACCTACCACACACATATATGGATTATGTTTTAGATGACGGGAATAAGGCTTTGACACAGACACACACAGATGCACACTTTGGGGCCCCGATGCCCGCTTTCTTTGAAAACCTTGCCAAGTCTAGAGGCCGACATTATGTGTGTGTGAGAGTGTGTTTGTCTGCGTGTGTGTAATATGTTTTGTGTGTGTGAATTGCTCTCTGATCATCTAAAACATATCAGTGTGTATAATTACAGGCCTCCGGTTGGCCAGAAACATCTTCTGGAGTCAATTGGAGTGTCTAAGTACCCAATTTAGAAAATTCAACAGCTTGTTTCAGCACAACAGGCATCATCATCGTCATCATCCGTGATTTTCTTCATCATCAGTCATTTTAAAAAAAAATTTTTATTGCAGTATTGTAAATTGACTTTATATTCCCAGTATAGTCTTTGAACCTTAGACTTCAAGCTGCTTGTGCCTTCTTCTTTTCTTCTTCTCTCTCTCTCTTTGTAGTTCTGTTTTATTTTCTTTTATAAAAGTTTATCCTTTACAGATGACACTTAAGTTGGACTTAATTTGTACTGCAGACCAGCAGTTTTATGCATTTTGGCCATCAGATGTGCATTACAGTAGATGCTGAGTCTCAAATTTGGGCACTGATTTGAAAATGTAAACAACAATTTCTTTAGTAAAAATGATAACAATAACTGTATCTTTTGTTGTATATGTTACGCCATATAAATGGCGTAACATATACAACAAAAGGAGTTGTGAAATCCTCCTTTGACTTGGTCCTATCTAGAGAGGTCAGAGGTCAAAATCAGCCACAGAACAGCAGACATTAAGCTAGTAGACATTCAACTTTGGCTAGGCTGTTTACATGATCTAATTTTGGAAGACACTATCTTTTATGCTCATAATAGTACGTTTTTTTATGACTTGGGAAGGTTAAATTACAAGAATTGAAAGAAGAGGACACTAATTAAATCACAATTGTGATTAACTTTGTGTCCTCTTAAACTGTCTGCAAACTTTTCCTATTTTTCTTTCTAAGAGTTTGTCAGCATGCAAACTTAATTCCCAGGGGGCTATTTGTGTGCGTGTGTGCTGAAGAAAGCCAAAATGAGAGCACCAGACAATGAGAGACAAGAGAGGAGAGCGGACTGAAAGATAAATGGCAGAATGTGGGGAGGAAAGAGAGAAATGAGAGTGAGAGACAGCGAGAGTAAGTCAACAGTCAACACCAACATAAATCACATCCTACTCTTCTTCTCCTGTTTTTCCTCTCCCGTCCTCTCCTCTGCTCTTTGTCTCCACAAACATTTGTTGCCAGGGGCTGACATCCAGGAGAGGCGCAGGTCACCTCTTACACCATGTTTGTCCTGACATATCAGAAGATATAGAGCATGTTGGAAATACTCTCACACTCACAGAAACATGTGGTTAGTAATATATCACCTTAAAACAGACATTACTTGTCATGTGGTACTCGTCGTTATTTTCACTAAGACATGTCTGGATTTGAGAAATATTACACGTACATACTTATTTTCTCTCTCTAAAGAGTTCTTATTTTTTCTGCACTCCTTCCACAATTCAGCCTAGATACAATCCTCTCAGTTGCCTCCTCTGGGATTTTTAGGGTAATTGGAGTTCCTTCCAGGCCATTGTCTGTCTGTCCAGTTGCAGAGGTTGCCTGTCTGTGATCTTTATGAGTGCTTGTCTTGTTCATAATGTGCTTCCTGTTTCCCTGTGTGTGTTACAAATTGCAATTGGAGGCGAAACATGCATTTGTGTTTTTCAGCTATTAAGCTCCTGACTGTAAACAGTGTTTTCCCCACTGCTAAGTACCATTCACTAAGACAATTAGTGACTAGTATAAAATCAGTGAGGGGTTTTTGAATTCACAAATTGGAGTGATAGAAAGTACCACTTATCACAAACACCAGCTCTTCTCTTGTATCCTCAGAGAAAAAACCGTCCAATATACAGATATTAAACAACGTATTAATCTCTTTAAATCTGAAAATATAATAAATAGCATCATTATTTCAAGTTCAACCATGATCTTGCTTTGGGAATATGCCCAGTGTTGTGTTTTTCTTTAGATTCTATATATGACCATTAGTGGCCTTAGCCTTGGCCTGTGCTGCAAATTGTGCTTTTTGTTTGATGTGCTGAGATAACTGCATGGACAAATGTTCAAAAACTATCTCTGGATTTCTACAAAAAGGGACTAAATGGTTCACTTTGAGGTTTAAAATACTTAATGGGCAATAAAAGGAGCGTCTCTCTTCCCCTCTGATAATCCCTCTTTCTCTCTAAAGTGTTTCCTTCTCTTTGTACTACTTCAAGTTACTTCCGCCGCACACGCACACTCTGTAGACACATTACACACACACATACATGTACAGACCTATTAATCACCAGTCTAATTCTAGAGGTAGATTTAGTAATAATAGCAACTTCAGCTTTTTGGCGGCGCTCCGCTGGTAAATAGACCATTCACCTTTCCTGGAAAAGCCAGTGAGTGAGTGAGATGAAAGACTCCTCAAGGAACCGCATTAATGAAATCTGCTGAGTGAAAACTGAACTGGGAGGAAGCGCCCTATAGCTGCAAACACACACACACACACACGCACGCACGCACACACACACATACACACACACACACACATACACACACACTCAATAGGAAGCAAGAGGTAGGTAGGAAGGGGGGCATGCAGATGTAGACACAGAACACACACAGGTTTTCATTGGAATATAGATCCTGATGCACACACACACACACACACACACACACACACACACACACACACACACACACACACACACCTGACTGCAGTGCTGAGGGAGTTCCCTCCTGTCGTCAATGGGTCAGTGAACAGCAGCCATGCAAAGGCAAGTACAGGCTTCCTGTTCATTCTGCTCTCTCTCTCTCTCTCTCTCTCTCTCTCTCTCTCTCTCTCTCTCTCTCTCTCTCTCTCTCTTCTAAGTTTGTTAGCTCAGCCACTCATTAACACAGCTTTAAAAATACATCCCATAATTAGTCTTCAGCCTAATTGTCCTAATCACAACTCTGGCATTCTCTGCTGTGGAAACAGTTGCCATGCCAACACGGTCAATGTTTGGTACAGTAGATGCTTTTTTTTTTATTTGTTTACTTCCCTGAGGAAACTCAAGAAAGATGGTGTAGCCTTTTTTTGTGATTCTCAGCAAGTTCTCATCAACTTTTAGGTTGCAATACTTTGCTTACATGCATTAGAGCTTATTTGAAAATGGAGAAATCTTTGCTTTTCTAATATGTCTAAACACCTGTTTGATGTTTCTTCTGTAGTTGTAATTGTGTCTAATAAAAGAATCAGATTACACCTCTAATTGTATAGTATGAAAGAGCACTCGTCCAATCATCCCCCCCCTCCCCCCTCCCGTCTGTTTTCCGTACCAAAACTATGATTTACTTAAAATAGTTTCCCCAAAACAGGTACACGGATATTTGAGTTTGGGGTTATGTTTTTTTTTTTTTTTTTTTTTTTAAAGCTGCTTTTTTTAAAGGGTTAGGTCAACTGTAAATGGGTCACTGCAGGTGTACTGTCATTTCTCTCAGTTGAAAGTTTTCTCCAGACTTGTGTTATTTTCCAGCGCTGGGGTTTGACCTTTTCAGCTAGGTATTGGATTCTGTATCTCACTGGATTGCTGTGTGAGATGACTCTGTCAGGTTTAATTCTTTCTTACTTCCCTGAGGTAAAGGTCAGAACAGTGAACCTACTCACTGATTCACATACTTTCCAGTCTTCTTCTGGGTAAGATAACTTAGCAAAACCCGATGATCCTGCTCTGCGTCGCATAGGGATGCTTTTGCCTTCGGTGTTGTTGAAAATTGGTCTTGATCTGTGGGGTTAAATGTTAAGAGCAGGCAGCAGTGCAGACGCCAGGAAGGTAACATATGACTCCCATGATGCCTTGCTGACCCAAAAAGCCATTAAGTGGCATCTGCCTGTGAAACTGACAGGAGGAGAAACACAGTCATGCAAGTGTGTGTGTGTGTGTGTGTGATGGGTCAAGGCTGCGTTAAGTTGTTGCTCTTCCAGCATTTTGTTAAAGTGGTATTCCAGACCTATCAGTTTGTTTACCTTTAACATGCATGTGCACATACGTGTACACCTGAGTCCCTAATAGACTTAACTGCACTGGCAGCTCTCTGTGTAGAGGTGGGGGTCATTGCATAATTTCTGAACCCTGAAACAAGCAATCTGCTGTCCTCTCCTACATTCAGATCTTTTTTCCCCCTTCGTTTCCATACATCATTCTCTTACTTTGCTCATGCCCTTCTTCATATTCCTTGATATAGCACATATAGAAGTTGGTTTCTTTTTGCCTCCTTAAAAACTACTGACTGCAGCAGCAACAACTGCAATCTTTTGGAAGAAGCCTAAAATGAGGAACCAAACCACATAATCTTAATAGAAAGTGATCTCTGGGAAGTGTAGTTCCCAAACACAGCAACAAACCGTATCTAATAACACTTGGAAGTGTCTGACAGGAAAAAGCAAGTTTTTGGCCAGGTTTCAAATGCATCTTTCATATACTGTATATAGAGAGTTGCTTCTCTCGCCATCCTCTTCCTTTAGACTGTCTGTACTTTCTCTCCTCTCATCCACTCTACACAGACAGACAGAAACTCATTTCTCCTGACATTTGTTTTCAATCTATAGCATCATCCTTACTTTTTCCACTCTGCAGACTTGCAATAATAGAACTAACCTATATGCTGGAGTTGACCACAAGAGAATATCCCTCTGTCTTTTTTTTGTCCCCCCCTCTCTCTCTCTCTCTCTCTCTCTCTCTCTGTCTGTCTCTCACTCTTTTTCAGTCAAGCTAATTTGGCACAAAGTTTTTAATGCCACAGAAAAAGCCAAAATGCAGATACGGTATATATTTCTATCAGATTTAATGAATCCAAAACCAGTTTTAATTGTTGTTCAGTGAGCTTAATAAAACATTTACCTATACATTTAGAATTTCCACAACATCCAAAAAGTTAGCCTGAACCTTTTCAGTGATACTGAAGGGATATTATTGACTTTCACTGTTTTCGTGCAACTTGTTAAATAAAAAAAAAAAATAAAAAACATAGAAGTTGAACTCCCATCCTAGAAGAACATCTCCTCTCTGTTTTTCTTCCTGTACCTCTGTCTGAGCCCTCAGTATTAACTGTAAAGGGCGAGGCTTTGGCATCTTCCTTTTCTTTCATCTTTTTATTTCCCCCTTTTTTTGGTCTGACCCCTTTTCCTCTTTGTCCTCTTTGGAAGTGGATTAGTGGACACATGCAGAAGTTGCTGTCTTTGCAGCAATGCAGCAGTTAACTTTCAACTCAAGATACTTTATCAATAAAATGTGAGATTTTTAAGGAATACAAGTACAGTTACTTAAGATACTTATCGTCTTCTTTTATAGACTCTTTTTTTGATCACATATAAATAAATTTCACATAACCGCTAACAGTTATACTCTAGAAAATGGGAGTTTATATTCAAGGATATTTCTATTATTATTATTATTATTATGGTTTACACAAATCTCAAGTCAACTGTCCATCGACAAAACAGATGTGAAATCTGTCTCATGGTGGAAGAGGCTCCAGCACAGAAATATCATCAATTATCCTCCAGTCTTTCATCAGATGACCTCTCTCATTTCTGCGGTGAATGACAGAGGAGCATTTGTGGTCACTGTGTATGTGCTGCTGCGTACGTGTCTGTCTGTGTATGTATTCAAGTTTACATGCAAGTCTTTTGTGTGCGTGTTTGTCGACACATGCCTTTGGATCTGCATTTGTACATGCGCTGTCTACATGTATTTAATGCAATACAACCCACTTCTATTAGTTTTCTCTCTGGTTTGATCCTGTCATCAGACATTAATTTGTCATTCCTGCAAGTCATTTAAAACCGTTAGAGAGAAATAAGCACTTTTCCCTGTGGCTGACCAGTACATTAACAGCACAGCAGGAGACTCTTAGCCCCCTCTAACAGAACACGTCTGGTAAGCTCATTTACAAGGACCAGTATTAGCATATTATGCATGCAGTTGATTGAGTAATAAACCAGACAAAACCTTGGTCTAGGTAGGATTTTTTTTTAAAGCATTTAAACATATGACAAGTTAATTGAAATATTTCCCCGGGCTTCTTTTTTCAAAGATGAGCAGGCAGTTCACTCATCTCTGGCATTTTTTGAAAGCCAAAAGGCATGAAAGTCAAGATTATGAAGAAGAAAAGACAGGAGAGTCAGTTTTGCAAGCAATTGATTTTCAATCAGCAGGATCAGCACATTATCTGTGGGTTTCAGGGGGGCTTAACTTCACACAGCTATCAGATATATCGTACTGTATCATGTGATAGGGAAAAAAATAAACAACTGCTTTGGCCAGACATTGTAAGCAGAAATTAGACTTATCTGAAATGGAGTTGTAAGATGTATTTTACTTCACATAGGCACATATGGCATTAGCAATAGGCATAGGACAAAAATAGAAAAACATTAACATGTATGCATGTATGGTGACATAGAAAGGTATTTCTTTTCAAGCAAAGTAGAATCATAATTTCACAACACTAAATGGCATTATGAACCTCAAGTATGCAAGTTATGTCATCTCATTTGTTCATTATTTAGAGCTGCCACTGTGCAAAGTTACTGTACATTGCTCTTATTAAACTCCTTTATTTAACCAGGAAGTCTCTCAAGGTCAAGTAACTGCTTTACAATAGAGACCTGGTTACCTTTTATTTATTCAAAACATTGACATTGCTCACAAACATTTCTTAAATATGATACTTTTAGGTTATTCCAAGCCCAGGGTGCATTATAAAAAATAAAAGTCAGTTATTCCAAGTTCATTAAATCGTTTCCACCTTCATGAGCTACGTAGTATCTAAGTTACAGTTTTCATTCAGGGGCATTTACCCTTCAATTAGGTAGATGCTCGGTTTAATTCAATAAAGGATGCAGACTGATGAATTGACCCTTTGCAGCACCGGTATCTTTTTGACTGGAGCAGAAGAGAGGTCGTCTTTATGAGAGGAAAGGAAAATACTCTTTGTGGCCAGGAAAAGGGGTTCAGAAACCTCTGCAGTGATTAAGTCGGTATTAAGTTTGTAATAGGACCATAAAAGACTGTGTGCGTGTGTGTGTGTTACCCAATTCCTAAACCCACCAACATTGTGGTTTTCTTTTTTTTTTCTTTTTTTTTGGGGTGGGGGGCAGTTTCGTAGTTGGAGGCCTCAAATTCAAAAGCCACTGTGGTTGTTTAAGGGGGAGACACTGCCTGTCTGTCTGTCTGTCTGCTTGTTGGTCTATTTGTCTATCGAGCTGTCTGTATAGTCAGTATATCTGTCTCCCACTTTCACATGTGTGTGTGCCTACATGCACATCCGTCCTGATGTTGTCAGGATGTTGGTTACTGAGGTATTGTTTATGACCATGGAATGAGAATAGAACAAAACAAGAAAATAATACTGTTTGTATCGGTGTGTTTGTGCCTCTGTGTGTGTGTGTGTGTGTGTGTGTGTGTGTTCTGGCACGCTCACCACTGGGCCAGATGGAGAGAGTTTTTTGTCTGCCCCCTCTCTCTCTCTCTCTTTCTTTCTCGCTCTCTCTCCTTTCTCTCTAATCACAGTTTTCCTTTAGCTGTAAATAGGCGGGTTGGGAAATCTATATGCACACACACACACATAAGCACACATTTTGGCCTGCGCTTCTGGCTTGATGCAGCTTTTTTAAACCTCCCACGCTCATACAGTATGATCTGAAGGCAAAGGAAATGTGCGTGCACACGCTCAATACACACACACACGTACACACACACGCACACACACACACACACACACACACACACACATACACACACACAGAGCGGGCTCATCATACAGCTTCAGCTTGCCCTTCTACTCACCCATGATCAGAGCAAGACACACACTCACACAGACCCAAACCACATAGAGAGTACAGAGAGAAGCCGATCGCCCACAGCTTCCTCTTTTTACTGTCCGCTAAAAATTACACACACACAGCACAACAACTGGGACTTTCTTTGTGAAAAAATAATAATTATGCATCTAAGTTTTCAAAGTCTGTAGATGAGATGCAACTTTTCCATGCACCAGATGTAATTCTTCATAGAAAATACATTTTGAGGCATATCCGGCAGCAGCACTTTCTTTTAGGTGGAGGGGATTAATAATGTAAAAATATTCCTCCCATACTGCATAAAAGCCTAATGTTCAAACAAAAAAAAGGAGAAACACTGCTGAAGGGATTCAGTGAAGTGAGGTGAACACGCACATAGTGAGGCATGGATGCAACTGGGAGCAGAAAGCAGTGATTTGTTGATTTAAGTTTATAGACGTAGAGATGAGTTGAAAAAGAAATTTACTTGAAAAGTGAAGCTTAAATATAACTGTTATTCAGCATTTAATGACTGCTTTTTATTACGTAGTTAGGACCTGCTTAACATTGTGAAGAAAATATATCTTCTCTTTAAAGCTGTATATATAAAAAGTGCCAGAAACAAGGATTTCTCCCTGAAAGAAACCGCTTGTCTTAAAATGATCCAAACAGGAGGCATCTGCTCAAAATGAGGAGATTTTCACTAAAGATTACATTCCTTAAACAGTGAGCTTGAAAAGAAATTAACTTTGTTTTTCCAATTTCATCCAAATGGCACAACAAACACAGTATTTCCTCTTCAGACAGGCCATTAAACCTGCCTGTTGTTTGGGCTAATGGTAATGTACCTAAATGTTATTTTGCTCATAGAGATCTTTGACTCCACTTACTATTAGTTTGCCCTGGCTGGTCAGGTCAGTCTCTGACATCAAACTGCTTATCATTATTCCCATTTTGCTGCTATTTTTCAAGTTAAATGATCAAACTGATGCAAGTTAACTTTGAAATGTTTGTCTTTGAATGGTAATTTTGGCCTCTCAACTCCTGGGAAAAGAAAGCGTCTGACTGCTCCTGTGCTTTTCCTTTCTCAAAAACCTTTGTTTGGACATATCTGTCTGTTTATCTCTCTGTCTCTCTAGATATTGAGTCCAGTCAGTTTGTTTAAAAGCTTTCAGCCCTTTACACAGATTCCATTTAATTAAGCCTGGAGGGCCTCTGTATGTCTGTACACACACTCTAGTTTTCATTTGACTCTTCCTTTTCGTTTTTTCTTTCTTTCACACCCTCCAAACCCACATCACTCTGTCCATAGATGGCCCTTTGTCACCAGGCGATTCCTCCTTGCTCGTCAGTAACCAAAGAGCTTTGGTCCCACACTCACAATTGGGTGATTCAAACAATGTCTGAGTGTGTGTGTGTGTGTGTGTGTGTGTGTGTGTGTGTGTGTGTGTGTGTGTATGTGTGAGAGTGATACAGTAAGAAACAGTTAACAAGTCGGCGTTGGTAGTGCTCTTAAGAATTGTACAATACATAACTCCCTGCGTGACCAACTTGGGAATGAGTTGACAATTTTATACTTATAAACAAGATGTGATGTGGTATGATTGGTTGTTATTGATCTTCAGAGCGTATGTTGGTCACATTGCATGCTTTTTACTGCCATGCAAACACAATGGATGTCTTGTTGTTCGTAGTGACAGTAGGTACAAAGCTTTCGGAAGTTCTGTGGACTTTTGTTTGTATTTTTTACATTTTCAAACCTCCATATGCTCTTTTGATCAGTTGCGCAATGTATTTGTTAAGCCTACAACTTTATAATCTGTTTGTGTTTCTGTTTATTTAATATTGTCTTTGTCGGCAAAATTCCTCATTAAAAGGAAAGTTTTCCATTTAGCTTTAGATTTAGACTTTTTCTAATTTAATAGGCAATAATTTGGTAAGAGAAATACAGAAGACGGGGTGTGTGTCTCTCTGTGTGTCTTTATACTGGCTGGCCTCTCTGTGTGCATGTGTAGAGGCATGTGTGTGTGTGTTTGTGTCTGTATGTGTGTGTACGTGGGTAGCAGCTGTGTCCGCCCGCCCCAGAGTGAATGGCTGTCCTCTCTAAGCTTCTCTAAAGACTGACAACAACACGACTGCTAAACGACTGGGAAAACTAAGTACCTCCATTCTCGGCCATTCTTCTTCTCTCTTTGCCTCCCATTTTCCCCCTCGCTCTGTTTGATTTTCAGCAGAAGGACTGCAAGCTGCCACCAGCTCTGTTTGAGTTCCCTCAACTTTTAATGAGCAGCAAGAGAAGCTTTCTTTTTTACTGACTAGCTCCTAATCGCATCTTACTCTGTCTGTCTGTCTTCCTTGCTTTCACCTTCTTTCGCCCCCCTCCTTTCTGTCTTTACTTCCTTTTCCCTTACCTCCCTCTCTTTCTCTCTCTCTCTCTCTCTCTCTCTCTCTCTCTCTTTCTCGTTCTCTCCCTCTCTACCCCTCTCTATCTACCAATTTCAGTGTTTCTTCTTCTCCTTTCCATTTTCTGGCAGCCAGCTGAAAGCCTTGCTGTATTTACCAGCTTAGTTGCCTAATCCCAGTACAAACTACTATCTCTAATGACTTTCTCACTGCTTGCTCTCTGGGTGGCTTCGAAGAAAGAAAGGAAGAAGGATAGAAATCAATTAAGGAAGGAAAGATAGAAAGAAGTAAAGAAAGCGCTGCATATAGCAAGAATTGAAGGTGTTTTACATGCACTCTGTTCCCTTTTTACAAATGTTCTGCTACAGTTGAAAAGGAGGTAAGAGGAGAGCACTGGTGGAAGAGTGTGTCTTTTTAAGCTATTCACAGTGCAGGTAGAGGAAAAATATAGAGAGAGCAGCAGGTAGTTGGTGCCCAGTCATGCATGTCCCACAAGTGTGTGTGTGTGTGTGTGTGTGTGTGTGTGTGTGTGTGTGTGTGTGTGTGTGTGTGTGTGTGTGTGTGTGTGTGTGTGTGTGTGTGTGTGTGTGTGTGTGTGAGACCCTGTGACCTCAGGTGCCCTGCAGGTGTGCGTCTCTGCATAACGGGCTGAGGGCAGGAATGTTTTATCCACGTGTACACACTTGCACGTGCACACACACACACACACACACACACACACAGACACACACACACACACACACAGGGAAATCCTCATCAACTGCATTCCTTACTGGTTTGGCTGGGAAGGGAGAATAGTGGACAAAGACATGGTCTGTAAAAGACTGCGAAAGTTTAACAGAAAGAAAGACATTGTGATGTATTAAAAAGATAGCATTTCCTTAATATTACTGAGCAGTTTACTTAGTAATATTTATTGAAGAAATATTAAGAAATTGAGAAAACACAATATTTCATATGTTCCACAATTTCCCTTTAATTTCTTCATTGTTTAAGTTCTTAAAGTTAATTGATTCCCATCACCTAATTCACATATTGTTGCAGCATTTGATAGGTAAGATGTCGATGAAAAAGGAATGAAATAAGACTAGGTGAGGAGCACAGGCAGGAAGCAGCAGTCAGCAGGACGTGGAAATGAGGGAAATTGAATGAATCAAACGCCTCTTTCATGATTCCCTGTCTGTCTGTCAGTCTGTTCATTGAGAGTTAACAGGTGTCAGCTGTCAATAACTGCACAGTCTGATGTTAGAAGGCTCACTGTGTGTGTGTGTGTGTGCGTGCGTGCGTGTGTGCATGCGTGCGTGCGTGCGTGCGTGTGCTGACTGCAGAGTAGGTGGAAATGAAAGATGGGGAAGTCGAGGACGTAACAGATGAGTACAACTTTCCAAAGTGTACTTTATAATAGAGAAAAAGAACAGGGATAGAAAGAGAAGAAAGAGTCCTGATTCTTAACTGTGACCTTTAAAGTAATAATCAGCTGGCCTAGATGCAGCACCATATAGGCCTATACATTAATATGAGCTGGCATGAAAAAAAAAGCCAGAGATAAAGACTTTGTGTTATTACTGTAATAACCCTGGGCAGCTGAAAATGATCTGATCCCTTTTTTGCTCTGTGTGTCTCCCCCTCTCTGTCCGACGTCGTTAGTGAAGTTAAGTAAGTCTTGTTAAATTTGCCCCAGAGTGAGAGATTTCCAACTGTGACCTCCTCTCTCTCTCTCTCTCTCTCTCTCTCTCTCACACACACACACACACACACACACACACACACACACACACACACACACACACACACACACACACACACACACACACACATGTGCATGCCCACAAACAACCAAAGGCTTTAAAGGAATCCCAACAATGCCAGTCATGTCACCCTTTACAACCTCTGCCACTGTCTCTCTCTGTCTTACTTTTTGTCTCTGCAGCTACATTTCCATCTAGCTGTCAAGTTAATTTCAAGCAAAAGATTAAAACACTTACTGTCTATTATACTGTATCTAAATGAGAAAATGGAAATAAAGTGATATTTTCTCTGGAATTTGATAATTGACTTACAGATTTTCTCTGTAGTGTTCCTTTTTTTCCAAATTCCTAGTTTGTCCATCTCTGTTTTTTAGTTTTTTTTTGGCACCAGTTTACTCTGTAGCTCTCATTCTTCTCTTGTCACCCTCATTTTTATCATGTTGTTATAGAAATCAACTCGATCACCCCTGAGGTGTTACGTTGATGAATAATACATGGTGTGTTTATGTGAATGCTGTGGTAGATCTGTCAGAGAGCTGTTAATAATATATGGAATCTGATTTCTTTCAGCAATTCAGATAATACATCTGAGAGGGAGGAGGGAGGAAGAAAGAGGGGAGAGAGAAGGATGGGGAAGAGATGGAAGCAGAAAGAGAGAGATAAACTAAAGGAAGAAAGGGGAAAAGAAGTAACAGAGAGAGCAGATGAGAAGGCATTCCTCTAAGAAAAAACACAAACAAAGTTAGCTCGGCTGTGAGCGATGATCATAAGACCTTCAATGCACTGAGTTTGTCATCATGAAGCATCTGTTTGCTTCAACTGAAGATAATTTGCACTAAATTATATCAAGCAGCAATACCTGCTCGGGGCGACCTCTAGCTCACCCAGTAAAGCGTGAATTATACTGGCTGTTCTCAACCTGGCCATCGTGACGTCAAAATGACGTAGATCTTGCCGGCGTGCCAGGATTTATAGCGCATGAGCCAAGGTTGAGCGTAGAGATGGCCCGATACCACTTTTTTGCTTCCCGATACCGATTCCGATACCTGAACTTGCGTATCGGCCGATACCGAGTACCGATCCGATACCAGAGTGTCATATATTTTATTATGTTTTAACAGCTGTATACTACTATCCCTGTATGGATGTGATATTATTTCTATCTTTGTTGTCAGTCTGGCTCAGGTTAAACTCTTTGTGAAACATGAACAAACACAAACAAGGAATGCCCCAGAACTTTCTTTTATTCTCCAGTTTGACAGTCAGTTATAACGGAAAAAGAACATAAATAAACTACTTTAATGTAGATTTTCTTTAGGGCTTTATTACGTGGTATCGGATCGGTGCATAAACTCCAGTACTTCCCGATACCGATACCAGCGTTTTAGGCGGCGTGTAATCCCCCCATCTCTCTCCCACCTTTCCTGTCTATCCACTGCTACTCTGAAATAAAGGGGAAAAAGCCCCAAAAATAATAATAATAAAAAAGCAGCAATGCCCGCTAACACCTGTACTGCTCAGGTGTGACAACAGCTCCCAGGTGTGAGAGGATGTACATATTTAAACCACCTCCTGCTCCATACAAAGCAACGCTTATTTGATTTGAGCTATACAAGGGCACATTACTGTGTGAACTCCTTCTCTTCAAAAAATAGTAATATTAAGATATTGTTTGTTTGTTGACCATTGTTTATTTGACAACCTTTGCTGCAGACTCTGAATCCAATTCACACATTATTGTGTGTGATGTGTGTCGAGTGGTTTGATAAATGTGATACTGCAAATACAATATAGTCCAATATAGATACTCCATAAAGGGTCAGCAGAGGTTGTTTATGTACGCAACGCTTTTGATTTCAACACTTTAATTAGATTTAAAATGTAGACTTAGGGAGAAACAAAAGCAAGTGTCTTTGTTTGAGTTACTTTACTACAATAAAGGAAGTTAAGACACAGTGTTTGTGGTTACTTGAACGAGACGCTAATGCCCTTCCTGCTTATTTACAGATACACATCACTGGGTTATATTACACCTGTCCTTAACAGTATTTACAACATCATTTAGATAATGAACAGCCAATCTGCAGTAAATACTGCACGTAACTTGCAGAGCTTGAGGCAAAAATAGCTGTTGTGAAAAAGGAGTTGTTTTGCATTCTATCTTCTTCACATTATGTTTGTTGATAATACACATCTGTAAATGTGGCTGTTGTTCCCTGTTGGCTGTCATAAGTCAATTAGGTGGTTTTGCGGCAGCTCTTGCAGGGCACCAAAAGATTTGTTCCGAGTGTGAAAAACAGACTTGTTGGTTACAGAGTGCAGTTCCTAGCAATGCAAATGTGAAGACATTTACTGTAAACAAATCTTCATGGTATGGAAAGAGTTTCTTTATCACAAAGGCTAACAAATGTGTTAGCCAAAGAGCATTTAACATGTATTTTAAAATCAACGTTCTCCTCGGACTTAAAACATATCTGATTTGAGTTAATGTTTTAAACCCTACCCATGGAATCCTCCAAGTGACATAAATGTCCTTAATCATTTCCAATAAGTACTTGATCCTGGTCTGGTTTGGAGGGGAATTCAATCTGAACCGTCTGAAAGGGAATTTGGACTCAGACACATCACCCTGCGAAGCATCTGAGCTGCTCACAAAAGGAGCCTGCATCGAATCTTTCACTTGTGTGTGGTGAAGAGGGAGGAAAAGGACTTCTCTCTTATTCTGCTATTCTGCGGGTTCTTTTGTATGTCTCACGTATCCCACAATCCACCTGCAGTTGTTCGTCTCTGAAGGCTGGGTGTCAGTGTGTCACCGTAGCATTGGAAGTGAAAGTTTGCATGCAAGTATGCACACGTGCACACACACACACACACACACACACACACACACACACAGCCATCTATGTGTCTATAGTAGGTGTTAATGAATCACCATAGCTTTAAACATTCCACCCTGTATGAGCAAGAGAAGAGTTGTATTTGCGTTCCCCTTCTCTCTTTGTCCCTGTGTAAGTCTAGGAGTCACTGCTGGGAGTCATGTTATGTTAGTTGAGGTTAAAGGCCCATGCTGGTGGATTTAAATTCAATCTGCACTGTTTGCAGATCACCTTATGAGACTAATAAATTCACTAGAAAACACACTTTTCTTGTTTTTGACAGGAACTGCTGCTCACGTTTCCCTGTGGAAGCAGAACATTTCAATAGAGCAGTGGGATACTTGCTTGTTGACCAGCAGAGTTTAATTCAGGTTCTGTGTTCTGGTATTATACAGCAGCAAGTATCTGCCATGTTTGATCTACAATTTTGGCAACATGCAAGCTTTTTAAAAGTTAGACCCTGATTTGTTTAAACCAAAAATAACAGCGTAAGGTTTATTTGAATTTTTAATCCCAATGTTCAATATTTAATCACATGGCTAATTCACAGTATATATTCATCATATTAAACAGAGTAGGCCTTCATTGGCCAGTTTGTAACTTGCAGTCATGTCCTTTATTCATTTCAGTGAATACATCAGACCCTATTAATGTCAGACGCTGAATTATTTCCCCATGTCTTTGTCCTGCTCTTAATTCATTTGTTTCTCACACATCTCATATTTTTTAATTAGACTCTGTCTTTCCTTTTCACCTTACTCTTTTTCTGACCCCCTCATTTTCACATTTCTCATTTCATTTTCTCAACCCTTATCCAGTTGTCTTACCATATTTGTCTTTATGTTGTAACTAAGGTGCAGGCAGGCTATATAAAATAGTGTGTGCATTTAGATAGCTCATTATCTGTTAGCAAGCACCCCTACACAAAGGTGATGTATAGGAATCAGATAAATGCATTACTAAATCAATAGTGCTGGGACTTAATTTAACCTGGATTGCCTTGCAGAGTTCCATCTCGGACTGTTTGGTTTTTGGATGCGTTTGGGGGTGTTAATATGTCTTCCTGAAGGGATTGTACACAGTAGGCGAAGGGAAGGACGCTAAGCCATTCTAGGGATCTGAACCAGTGACCTTGCAGGGTAAAAAACTGAGCATGAGCTCAGTTTTTTACCCTTCAGGCTACCTCCAACTGGTTTGACAGTTAGAAAATAAATATTCAGCTCACGAAGGGGCGTTGTGCTATGCATTACATGAAATTATGTATTCAGAGATGAAGGTGAAACTGGCAGGCAGACACTACTCTCACATCCAGAACACTCATGAGGTTAGCTGAACTAACATGAGGTTAGCTGTGATAGTTGTCAATTTCTTGGTCTCTTTTCTCCCTCCCTCTCTCTCTGTCACTCACTCACTCACTCACTCACTCACTCACTCACTCACTCACTCACTCACTCACTCACACACCCTGTTGCCATTAGATTTGTAATGATTTGTTGCTCTCAGATCCACGACTGTCAAGGTCTTACTGTTGGATTGTGTTTGACAGCCAATACGGAAACACACATTTCAGCTCAACTGTTGTGCAAGTTTTAGCTGATGGAATTAGTTGGGAGAGGTTAAAACAAACATGACTTAGACTGAAGCAGAGGTTAATGGCGCAAGTTGCAAAATATCCCTAAAAATATGGACAAAATCCTCTGTATGGAAGCGAATGTTACATTCCCAAATGAATTCTGGGTCTTAAATAACAGGAAAGAAATGGAAAATGTTTTGTTTTTCTAAAAGAATATAAAAAAAACACTATAATAGACAGTATTACAACGTCAGCTATGAGAGAAGTTATCTTTTTAGGTAAATAGTGCATGAATGATACAGATACAGACATGATACAACAATCATTAATTAGCATGATTTTGTAAGAAAGTTGAAAAACGTATTAATATAGACAATTCTTAATCCTTACTATTGTATTTTAGTGAGATTGCTGTCATCCCATCAAGACGTAATTCACTCTATGTAATCTGTAGCACAAGCTCATTTGAAAAATTTAAGAGTCAGTGTTAAGGAATCTTAGATTAGGGTTGGAAATTGAATGTAATACAAAGCAGTTGACTGTCAAAGGTTTGGACACACTTCCCATTCACTTGAATGAGAAAGTGTGTCCAAACTTTTGACTTGTACCGTATACTGTGTATCTTTAAAATCTAAGAATATATATGTAATAGTTTACATGCATTCATCCATGCAGTCATATGTGACTGTTTACTTACTCCAAAGTAAACACATGCATTTTCCATGAAAGTATTCCAGTTATAAAATTACATTCAAAATTCTATATACTGTACTAGCAATCAGATTACTGTGATCTCGGAACATGCAGTGGTTTGTTACCACGTCAATGCCATCTGTGTAGTGTAATGGCACTTAATAAAGAGTTCTTCCGTTATTAGAAACAGAGTCAGCTTTAGTCTACTCCACTTCCTGATTTAAAGAAGACACGTGCGCACAAACACACACACACACACACACACACACACACACACACACACACACACACACACACACACACGCCCTAACCTAAAGAAGGCTGCTGTTGGAGTTTGCAGGTTAGAGTCATAATTGATTGGCATCCAGAGCTCTGTAATTAGACCAATAATAAATCAGCGTCTCAGTTAATGAGCTGGATGTGACAATTGACACACACACACACACACACACACAGAGTGTGTGGTCTCTTCCCCAGTGCTGACCTTTCAACTGAGCTAATGTCGACGCCAGAATAGCTCCATGTCACTGCAATGACCCGTCGTTACAGTGGCGCCCCGGGCAGTCCCACCAATCACGCCTCAGAGTGAGATTCTGTTGCCGGGCAGATGTTTGAACCCTTTAATAACAGCCTGCCGCAACTAATCTACGATTGGTTGATTGGGCCATTGGAGCTCCAATGCGGCTGACACGTTGGGTCAACTGAGCTATCTGTCTCTTTAAACTGCTTTTATCTCTTCCTGGAAGACACATTTAGTCAGTTCTACTGCCAGGAAGGACAGCTGAGGTCCTTTTTTTTAATTTAAGGCTTATTTTGACTTGTACTGTGGGAAGCAGTTAATCATCATTTTAATTAATCTACTGTTTTAGACTTTTTTTCAACTTTTATCTGATGCATCAGGGTGTCTCCACAAGAGAAACTGTTGCCAGAAAAGATTTCAAATCACCAGTTTTCGAGTTGAACAACCTTCACCAGTATCACTTTCATCAGCCATGGCTATAAGTACGTATGTGTCTAGGTTTGGAAGTGATTTCAACATTAATTGATAACATTTTCATTTGTTGGAGATATACTCCCAGGAAGACACTTTTGTCTCTGCTGTACTCCGTAAGTGCATCTTTTTCTGATGATTGTCGTGGATTTCCTGTTAGTAAAGGAATTACCTCTTAATTATTTATTAACAGGTGGAGGTGGACATACAGTAACGTTGTGCATCAAGCACACAATATTGGCCTTTCCCATGTAGAAGTAGTCCTTAAGCAGTTTGTTGGGGCAGAAAAAAAATCTCTTGTCACAAAGCCCTGCAGCGTTTTTCGTTCTGCTTCCTCGATCCTCATGACAGCTTTGGAAATCTCCTGTCAGGTTTGCTCTGTCTACTGTTGTGAAAACCTGCAATTTCTTCTGAACTACATCAAGATACAGAAACGAACCAGAAATCTAACAATTCTCAAGTCGTACAAGGTTTAGGCAGTTGCTCTGTTGCTGTAAGACATGAAAGGTTTATATTTTTCATTTTAACACAGCGCTCAATGCCCTGTCAGCCTCGGGAAAGTTGTAGAGGAGTGTGTGTAGAGACAAGGGTGGCAGGAAGGAAAGAACAGCGATTCAAAATGAATGATGAACAATTTCAGCCCTTCCTTTCCCACTATTTTGTGAGAACCGTGACTGTTGTATTCAAAGGAGCCACTTGTAACATCATTGTGTTCAACAAGTGGATTTAATACAGGTTTGAAAGACTTAACCTAGCTTTGGCAGCACAAAGCCTCCTTAGATTACTGAAAGACACACACACACACACACACACACACACACACACACACACACACACACACACACAGGGATAGGCAGACAAAAGCAATTGAGATGAAGGTATTTAAAGGAAGAGGAAATGTCAGTCAACGGGAGGATATAGGGACTCTCTCACCAAGATGAAATTCCCTCCTCTTTCTTGTCCCCCTTAATCATTTGTGTGTCTCTCCTGGACTCCTTCTATCACTTTTTTCCCCCTTTTTTCCTTCCTTTCTTCCTCTAACATTTCCTCTCTCTCTTGGTTGTTCTCTTTTTCTTATCTGCATTTCCAAGCTTCCTTTCTCAAATATTTCCCCCTGTCATACCTTCCTTCCTCCCCTCCTCTCTGTTCTGTCACTTATTTCCTGCCTTTTTCTTTGTAAGATCTCACTTTTCCTCCTCTCCCTCAGTGAGACACTGTTGATGTTGGCCATGGCTCATTTCTGTTGCATGGTTTGTCAGTGGATGACAAATGATGCATGGCGCAGCACAGAGCATTACGGTACTTCTCACTTTTCATAGGCAAGCATGCTTAATAGTAGGACTCTCTATTTGAAAGGCAAGGTTCAAGCAAACACTGATGTTGGCAAAATATTTGACAATACATGTCATCATCATCCCCCTTATATCAGAACATAGCCAAGACATGAATAGAGAAAAAGGGCAACGTATCTGCTATTGACCTTTAATTGTAGCACTCTGAGTCAATTAGTATAAATTGATTGAGTAGTTAGATGTATAATTTCCTCAAGTTTCTGATGGTTTCAGTGTTGACAAAACACAAGAATAAAATTAGTTTTCATGCTAAATGGTCATTGCTGAACTGCACTTCCAGAAATTACATTGTCAATACGGTGTTGCTACAGTATATGTTTTTCAGCCATACCTATTGCTTATGCTTAAAGGGTTATTCTAGGGACTTAGCAATACACTTCCATAAGGTTGGGGGACTTGCAAGAGACATATTTTTAAAAACAAATCGAAGCAGCAGAGGCCAAGCTATCCTGCTTTTATTATTCTATTCTATTATTGGTCAAGCTCCAATAACATCGATCAGTTATGTTTTTGTTTGTCCTTCTCCGCCCGGTAAAGGCCTACATCTTTCCAACTCCACCACCCCAGTGTGTTACAATGGCTTTCTGTTATAACTTTGTTTTCCCCAAGCCAAGATAACCCTGATGACATCAGGTAGAGTGCCCCTAAACAGTTCTTCTTCTACCATAAAAAAAAACCTTTGCAACCCTCATGCAGGACAACATAAACACATCACTTATTGCGCACCGAAGAGCAGCGGAACATACATTAATTTACGTGAAAACATCCTTAATTATTATTTTAACTCATGGTCTTACTACTGTGCGCTTGTAATGTCAGTGATATCAGAAGTGAAGCTCCTTCTTCCTTTTCCCTCCTTATAAACCACTTTCAACTAATTAAACAACATTTAAAATGCAAATGGTGCCCATTGTCCTGTTTCTACTGGCTATCCACGACTCCTTAATATTCTATCATTTTCCTCCTCCGTTCCTGCCCAGAGAGAATGACAGAGTTTGACCTCTGACCCCTTTGTTGCGATCCTGCAGGTTTAGGGATAGAAAAGAGAGAAGTAAGGGGGGCGGGAGAGAGGAAAGGAAGGAAGAATTTAAGGGCAGATGAGGCCAGTTGATAAAAGTGCCTGACATGTTAGTGACACTTTTAGGAAGAGAGATTCTTGACATTCCTAGGTGCTGCAACAACCGCGCACGCACACACACACACACACACACACACACACACACACACACACACACACACACACACACACACACACACACGCATTCATGTATAAAGAATGAGAGGTAGCCTTCCATAATGACCAGAACAGACATCCCTCTGGGAGCTTTGGCCAACTGGTAAACTTTCACCCCCGTCATGTTGCTTTCTGGCCTTGCATCCCCTTCTCTTGTTCTTTCTTCCTCTCCTTCTTAACATGTCATGTAGAGGGTTTGCACCTGGCTGGCTCGTCATATCGGAGACATGCACACACACACACACACACACACACACACACACACACACACACACACACACACACACACACACACACACACACACACACACACACACACACACACACACACACACACACACACACACACTCACACACAGACCGGACATCCGAAGGTCTTGGTTGTAAGTCTTTGTAATTACATTTTGATTAGCTTAATCAGTTTGTTCTGAGAAGTTTAAATTCCCCGTCCCTCGAGCAATTCTTTTTTTTCTGTCTTTCTTCCTGTGTTTCTCTATATACACCTATTTCTTTATTACTCCATTATATAATGACGGAGAGTCATTCAGGAAGCCTCTCAGTTCTCTGTGTCTTACGAGGATCAGACCAATTTAAAAACCTATCCAGGGCCCCTTTGCCAGGAATATTCTTTCCCAATTCCAAATATTAGGAATCTGTGGAATGTAGAGACTGAGAATATGATAACTGTGTAAACTTAAGTCATGTTTCGATCATAAAATACCCATAAAAAAAGCAGGATTGATCTTTTTCCTGTTAAATTAAATTGTAAAGACCTTAATAGTATTTCTTAGTGATTCAAATTGGTTGACTGATTTAATATACTGTTTTAGCACGATGATGTAATAAAAGATTATGTGACAGCAACTATGAGTTCAAAATGTTTTCTTTGGAATAATTTAGTATGCTTTTTTCTTATATTTGTAGTTTTGGAATGAATCCAAAAGTAACTTTGAGCTGTGTAGAATTATAAACAGTGCTAACCTTACTTCTAATTATTAGTAAAAGTACACCGGATATACTAATGTGTTGAACATTCTCATTTCCAGCTTTTGAACCCTCCAAGATCCACATCTTTAGCAGGGAAAATAATATCTACCGCTGATGTTATTTGCGCTAATATCTCCTTAATGGTATTTAAACAGGCTCCTGTAGGCAGAGAAGACAGATCCACTTTGACTGTGACACGAATATTGAAGCAGATTAACGCTGTTGCTGCAATTAC
Organism: Perca flavescens; assembly: GCF_004354835.1. Lineage (NCBI taxonomy): Eukaryota > Metazoa > Chordata > Actinopteri > Perciformes > Percidae > Perca > Perca flavescens. The sequence continues at coordinate 11,388,181 of NC_041340.1, forward strand.
TCCGGTTGGTTGTCATCACACACTCAGTCTAGTTGAGAGGAAGATAGAGAGGTAGAAAGTGTGAGGGGAGAGAGAGATTTAATAGATTAGCACTTTCACTCACGCCCAAAACAATTTCCGCTTCATAATAACACTCATCCAGTGTCTTAAACAATAATGAAACACAGACAGAGATGGAGAGAGTAATAAAAGAGATGCTCACTTACCACCATCGGGTTTCATTGTATCTTTTATTAAAAGAGTTGAACTTGGGGCGGCAGGCTTAATTACTGAAGATTGCTATCTAAGATGTGATCACTGCACATGGAGACACATGCAAAAACCAAATCACAGAAGGTTCTGCTCACACACACACACACACACACACACACACACACACACACACACACACACACACACACACACACGGTTGAGTAAATGTGCAATATACTGGATTAGAACAAACAGACAATGTTGTTGCTCAATCTGCTCTGTTTTTAATCATGACTGTAAACACATAGTTTAACACTGAGCTCTCAACTGTTTGAAGTGAAGAGTGAATACATACAACTTTGCACACGTGCACACAGTCACACACACACACACACACACACACACACACACACACACACTAAATATAACAGCTCAGATGCAGAAGCAGACACACGCACACACATAATTTGGATTCTTTTAATGTTCATATTTCAGGCTCACTCTGTCACGCACAGATGAGCTGAATGGAAAGCAGAAATCACACACACACACAGACACACACACACGCACACACACACACACACACACACACACACACACACACACACGATACATATATCTACCTACACTCTTACCCATATACACAAAGATTTTACTATTAACATATTGTAGCAACAACACTGATTAACATTTACACACACACACACACACACACACACAGGAATGTTGTGTGTATGTGTCTGTGTATTTGCCTTGCATTCAACTCATTCTAAATGAGGAAATTCCCTTTGTGTGCTTTGCGCTTGGGTGGCATGAGGCACAGTATACTATTTCAGTCATGTTTTTGCATGAATGTGTGCATTTTGTGTGTGTGTGTGTGTGTGTGTGTGTGTGGCAGGCAGGGGCTACAGTGCTAAACACCTTGTCGTCTTACAGACTTTTCTATCTTTTTTTGCTCTCTGTTCAAGTCATATTTACACTATCTGATGATAATATCCAACGCCCTCTCTCTTGCTGTTATGCTACGTAATCTATAGACCTCTTTCCCATCTCTCCCTATCTCCTTCCTCTGTCTTTCTGTCTTTATCTACCTCTGAACACCTTGTCATTCCCTCACTTTTCACCAGCTGCTGCTTGTTCACACTCTGATCCTTGGTGCCCCCCCTCCCCTCTCTCTCTTTCTCTATATCCCTCTCTCTCTCTCTCTCTCACAAACACACACACACACACACGCATGTACCCAGATTGATGAAGTACAGAGTGCGTTATACAGAGCATACATATGTGGCTGCTGGCTGATTTGTTGCCTGTTAGGGTGTAAAACAGAGACAGCTCTCTTTGCTGTACTACACAAATGAACTGTCACAGGTATGAACCCAATGAGATCCAATGGGACCCACGCCTATATTCTTTTAGTCTTTGTACACACTTGCACAGCACATCATATTGTACAGACTTGTACACATAAAACAATATTGTGGCATACACACGCTCAACAATTGGTCAAATCACATATTTTCTTTACTCTTAGTTTTGGTAAAAAGGCTGATGGGACATTTTGCTGGATAATGACTGCTCTCTCCCCTCTCCCGTCTTTCGATCTCTCTTTCCTCTGTGCTTATCCTCTCTCTCTCTCTCTCTCTCTCTCTCTCTCTCTCTCTCTCTCTCTCTCTCTGCGTATGGCTTTAGTTTTCATCTCCTCTGTCCTTTGTCCTTGGGGCATGTTAGCTGCCCAAACTTTTTGTGCGGTCTGTTTTCAAGTGTGTGTATGTGTGTGTTTACGAGAGTGTAAGACATTTTCTTCCCATTTGTGTGAAAGGAATATGTTTTCCGTATCTGTGTAATGAAGAAAGGCCGAGGGAATGTGAGCGAGCAAAGCGAGATACAGAGAGAGGTAAACTCTGTGAGGTCTTCGATATTAGTCCCTCTAACGCGGCCGGCTGTGAAACAAGCCAGCTCTCTGATCTGACATCTCTACGGGGAATACACTTTTATCTTTCTTCTTTTTGTCTTCCTTTCTTCTTTCTCTCAGATTTTTTTCCTTAAAAATGCAAAAATGCCCCATGAATGTGTATGGAAAAATGAGAAACATATGGGCTCTGTAGAGAAACTTGCCGCCTCCCCTCAGAACACAAATGTTGGCTTTAGGCTCTAACACACACTCACAAACTCACACCCACATAAGTACCCACTCACATACTTTGCCACACAAACGCGTACGTGCGCACTCACACACACACACACACATACACACGGTTGACACACGCAATTGCCTTTGTACACCGACGCATGTATCATTCCTATTTTGCACTCCCGGGGGCGGTTCAGCGAAAAGAGGAGGCGTGTTCCGGCGCAAACGTTACCTGGTGCTATTTTGCCGTTTCAGAAAATAATTCCGCCACTGACCAGGAAAAACCTGGTCTAAAGTCAGTGGCGCTAGTCTAAAGTCAGTGGTGTGTTATTAAGATGGTATTTTAGGGGCACATGCTTGGCCATAATGTAGCGTGTGCACAACGCGCATATACTTCTCTCATCTAAACGGACGCAGCAGTTCCCATTTTTGCAAACCATACATAATTACAAGGATAAATATTACTGAAAATGCGCTACAGGTGTTTGGATCGGTCAGGAGGCACTTTACAGTACAGTCCTCAAAAAGTCGCAGCATTCTTTGTGGCTTGTTGTGATTTACACAACATTTCCATGAATCATGGATGTGTTGATGACATAAATAAGGAAATATTAGAGGAATTAAGGAGACGTGATGTTGAACTACGGCAGGATCTGGTCCGGGAGTAATGCGCGATGCGCTCCTGGTGGAGCGGGTGGTCGGAGATAGAGTGGGGGGGAGGAGGAAGGGGCCCAACAGGAGCAGGGTTTGCATTTGGAGGCCCACGCTCCATGGCTGCAGCAATCCTCTCCAGACTGTGGAGATGCGCCCGAGGGGCCGCAGCAACATTGCCACCCGGCCAAGACGGGCATTTATTACTCTGCAGCATCTTGTGCGCCAGGCAAATCCGCCGTTATAATAACATTCCGACATGGAACAAGCGCGCCTGCTCTTAAAGGGAATGAGAGATGACGCTCTGATTGGTTTATTGCGCGTTACGCCCAAACCACACCTAGCTACTTCAGACTAACCCATTTTAGATTTGCGTCGGGTGCAAGAGTCATTTATCCCGTATAATAGCAACAGCGCCCGAGATCCACCCACAAAGCTTCTTGCGTTTTGCGTTTCATACTTGCGTTTCAGATCGTTTAAATAGGGCCCATAATGACATCCACAAGGCATCCTTTATAGACTTATAATGTGTGCAATAATAGGAGTTGAGGTGCTAATATATGTGCTGCGTTTTAACATGAATACCACCTTAACACCTGAGGTGACTATTAGGGAACTTTACTAAGGTGTGTTTTATTCTACTTGTGAGGACTTCATTATCAACTTTTTGGCAACTGTAGTAAATTGGTGCATGTAATATACATGGACTGCATGTGTCTGCAATCCAGCCTTTGCTTATGTGTGTGTTTGTTTTTAAAGACCACCCAAAGTTGTTTTGTCTCTTTTACACCTGATTCTTCTGGGTAACGTAATTCTACAGTATGGCTGCTTTTATTGAGTTCCAGTTTGGACTGAAACCTTGCTGTGATACTCTTCCAGTCCTTCAGTGCCATTGAGCAAGGCAAGAACAACCACAATAGCTCTTGTCCATTGGGAGGGTGTGAGAATATGCCTGTGACCATTTCTCCCCAAGAAAAAAGCAAACATAGCTCTAACAGTGCAGTTGTAAAAGATGATTCTTAATAATATAGATGAGCTAAGGTAATTGTGGATTCTATTGTCCCTGATTACTCTAGTCATGTATACAGTAATAAATCATATTTAGTCTTAAGACTAGAGTCCAGGATAACCAGAAGAGCCTGAAGACATACAAAAGGAATCAAAATGTGTAGATACATTTTTAGGCCAGGATTTAGTGCTTCAAATGTGATCAGAAAAAAAGCAATAAACTACAAATGAAGTCTCAATGAAACTTTTTCTCTGGTTTAAACTGGGCATCTGCTTCCCTCTGACCTTGTGGCAGATCACAGATCTGTGCAGCACCTTTGGCTCCAGTCTTCCCTTGAGCAATAACCTGAGTTCAGAGGCTCACACTTTCATTTGACAAAACCTCTTCCTCATATACGACGAGTCAAATCCATGGGTTTGACAATAACACCACTACACTTGTGCTGTTCCATGTCGTCACCCATGAGGGATGTGCTTCATCTCAGCTAATCAGAAACACACATAACATATTGCCACAACTGGTTAAACCTTAATCAGTGAGATGAACAAATGGAAGATGATCCTTTATTTAATCAGTCGCATAGCCTTTAAAACCTTATTTTGTCTCTACACTTTTCTGATCCAATTAATCTTGAAATCCACAAGATTCACAGGAATAACTTTTTCCTATAAATTAAAGTGACCACTCCAGCAGCTGTTAAAGTACCCTTGGGCAGGACTGACTTTAGTGTACTTTCATGACATATTGTACCTGTAACTTTATAAAAGTAATTGTGTATTCATGTATTTTGAAAAAAAGATTCAAATAACACCACCATCTCCACCACCTAGTCTATTCCCATTTGATTAACATGTGAAGCAATGAGAAAAAAGAGAGTTTATTAACTGTGCTCTGTGTGAATGTTTTGGCTATGTTTTAGAACTTAAGGAGCCATCCGTTTTAGTATTACGTTACAAATACCGTCGGCTGTTTGAGAAGTTTTGACGATCCAGACACCTCGAACACTCTCTGCTCTTTGATGAGGGATTCCTGTGGACTACAGGACAACTATCGCTAGAGGGGGGAACCCACACACACACACACACACACACACACACACACACACACACACATGCAGGCACACAAATCAAAACAGTGAAATGCATGCCAGCACACACACAGAGTCATGGACACTCTTAGAAATGGATAGCTGTAGGGGGGAAAACACACACACACACACACACACACACACACACACACACACACACACACAAACAGGCAGACACACACAGGACGTGTCTAGGCGGGGAGCAGATGGAAGCTGGCTTTGATTGCTCCGTTGACCTCTGACCTCAAGGTGAAAAGGTACCGGAGGGTTCAGGAAGACAAACATAAACACACACACACACACTCGCACAGGCACATATGCACAAACTCCCTCTTTTTTACACAAATACACCCTCCAGCATTTTGCGCAAAGGTCTAGCTGTCGGGCCACTGTGTGTGTGTTGGAGGGTCAGCGGGTCACGTCCTACTGCATGGAGGTTAGGATCACTACCAGCTGGATTCACTTTGATCTATGAGAGAGAGAGAGGGGAGAGAGAGAGAGAGAGAGAGAGAGAGAGAGAGAGAGAGAGAGAGAGAGAGAGAGTGAGTGAGTTACAAGGTCCTACCTCTTCCTATCGCTGCTCATCTGTCACAAACTATCATTGGCCCGTTAAGTCAGTTCAAAGTAATGAAACAAGGCACGGACCAGCAGCCTCTTCTTGTAGCTGGAGGCAAGATACATGTATTTTGGCATTACATAAATATTGTATGGTGTTGTCAATTCTAATAAAAGTTCAAATTAAAAACACACATTTTGAGAGGATCATTTCCGAAATTAAGATCATTAACCTCATTTTATTTTAAATTTTTTGTATTAGTATTCCCATTAAAAAGTATTATTGGGGTACTCCAATGACTTAGTATTACACTTCCATAAAGCTGTTAGGTGAGACCATTTCAAACAAGACTGGTCAAAATTGAGGCAGCAGAGGCTGATAACTCCTGACTGTTAGTCCTTAGTATGGGTTAAGCTCCAAAAACACTGGATCCTACATTTCCCATAATGCTGCTATTAGCAATAACAAATAGTAGTAGTATAGTAGAGCATGTAGTTATTTCCCATATTTGACATAGCTCCCTCAGAGCCAGAGGACCTAATACAACAGTTTAGTCATGTTGAGCGGTGCTCCCCAAGAAGAGTAAACTGATCTTTTATCGGCGGAGTGCCTATTTGATCAAGCAGCAGTAGCCCGTTATTTCTGCCTAAAATTGTTTTTGTGATTTTCTTTAATTAATAAAGTTGACGTTGTCTCCTCTGTTTCATGTGTACCCTGTGGGGTTTTACACCCTGTGGTGGTGATAGAGAATAGGGGTGACATGCAACAGAGCTCCCCATGTGGACATGACCAAGGGATGATAAGGTAACCTGCAGCCCCGACACCTTTGTTTAACTTTTAGCATGATATGAATGCTTAGTCCACAATAGAAAAAGCAGAGGCAGGTACAGCAGAATCAAGGCCCACTTGAAAAATCGGATTCCATCTGCCTTTATTGCATCTTCTCTTTGTTGATATGCCAACATTTCCACCTATCTACTCCACAAACGTTTAATATGAAAATTGAGGTTTTTTTCCTCTCAGGGAAAATTGAAAATGTCCATAAAAACAAAAGGGTGGAAGCTCATCTTGAGAGCCTTGCTTAAACTCCTAAATAAAATGAACCTAAGCGGAAGTTACCATTTTCTTCTTATCGGTGTAAGTAGATTGGCTATTGGTTTGATTGCATCAAAGTTTCAAACCTACAACAATGCCTATGTTCATGCCAAAGCTCTCTAGGCAGCAACAACACTCTTGTCAACAGACAAAGTGCATAAAAAGTGCATTTTCCGGTCGTGAAGAAAACGCTGTGTGGATTGTCTCACCCGCATTATTTTGAAGTTATTACGAACCGTTTCTTTTTAAAATGACGGAAAATGTTCAGAAAGGAATTGATTTGATGTTTTTCTCCCCTGACAAGAACAACTTAATTGTCATGTCAAGTAATCAAAACAATATGTTTGTTCTTGTTAAATACACTGAGTGCTCCCCCCTTCTTTGACATGTACACACAAACACACGCTTACACAGTTTACTGCCTGCCCTTATCAAAGCTGTTTTATACCTTTGCACGGATCTGATCCAGTAGGTGTGTCATGTTTACAGACCCGGTCCTCCAGGAGCCCCACATGGCCATTGTTTACCGGCTGAGGCCCGTTAAATTCTCGTTATAAAAGCATCGTGCCCCTCCCCACCCCCTCCACCTCGCTAAGCAGCAGACATCAAACGGAAACCGAGATGTGTGACTTTACGACTGATGGCCTGACCTGACAGACTGATAGAGCTGTCTGGATGAAGATGAGTGTGTGTCTGCGTGCGTTGTGGTTGTTTGACTGTGTGTGTTATTGATGGAAGGATCCTCTAACTTGCTGCAGCTGTGACCAGCTCCCCTCAGCTCTGTCTTCATTAAGAGTTGATTTATGGAGAAATCCCCCCAAAAACACAGATTTATTTTTCACGCTAAATGAAGTAGAATTTTCTTTAGTTCAAAAACGATTGCAGTTTACCCTTTTAGTCCCAGTCATTTGCCGTTTGCTATGACTAAACAATGCAGATGATGCTCCAAACTGTGAACTGTAGTTTCACTGTAAATTCTGGTTTCACCTGCTGCGCTGCTCCGTGACCATTAAACTACAAACATTTCATTTGATAAAAAAGGAAAATACAAAATACACAACTGTCCTTTACATCACTCTGTCTACAGTTTTTTTTCACTACCAAGTGGTTAAGCTCTGTACTTAACTTGCATCCTGTCTGGAACTCAAAAACCCAGACTCATGTTAATGTAATCTTAGCACAGTGTGTATGTGTGGACATCTTTCAGCAGCCCTGCCCTGCAGCGCTTCAAGTCTGATTGGGTTTTTGCAGTCAAACTCTCTCTATACTCTGTCATTAGTGTCATTTCACTAATGTTTGACTAAAAATACCCATAGGAGGGTACTTTTAAAACACAGCGGGGCAGTGTTAATCGTCTTGAAACACTAAACCTCTCTCTCGCTCTCCCTCTTCTGTCAGTCACTCTTGCCCTCTCGCTCACTCTCTAATACTTTGCTCTTGTTCTCTGTCATGTCACACACAGTTTTTTTTATATCTCTCCTCGTCTGCCTCTCATGAGTCCTATTACCAGATGCTATCGGGCTCTCGCTGAACGTGTCTCTCCACTCCCTAATGGTTCAGCTATTACAGATTATGTTATGATTAAGAGACAGAGAGGGAGAAACATACTGTGTGTGTGTGTGTGTGTGTGTGTGTGTGTGTGTGTGTGTGTGTGTGTGTGTGTGTGTGTGTGCAGTCAATTACAGTATATTTTGGGAGGAGTTTCTCTATGAATCATAGCATTGGCTTTAAGCAAGCTAACCATCATTATCATTATTATTAGCTCTGTGTTAGACCATCAGAAACATGTGTTTTGGGCCTTATGCCAAAAAAAACATCTCCATGACAACGCACTGCCCCTGAGTGTGCTTACTGTAACTTTGTGCATGCGTGTGTGTGTGTGTGTGTGTGTGTGTGTGTGGCTAGAGTGGGTATCTGGGCAAGTAACTTTGGCCACTAGTTGTTGGAAGCCATTAATTTAATATGAGAGTGCAACAACTGAGCTGACGTTTATGTTGCCATATGGTTGATGTCATATTCTTTTATGTATCGGGAGGAAAAAGTCATAAAAATCACCTTAACATCCTGACAATATGTCCCTAAATGTCGTGTTTTCTTAAGGGAGGGATAGTGTAGGCTGCATGTTCATGTGTGTCTTTGCATGTGCTCTAGAATATATGGCACATGTGTTTGCAAGTGTATGTTTGTACGCACTGCAGTCCGTCTGTGAGCGGAGGTGTACGGCAGGGTGGAGAACTTTTGATGACACACACAGAGACACAGGGAGTGTAGACAGCTGTGTTCCAGATGTACTCTGCAGAGTCACGTCTGAATCCCATTTGTTGTCTTTACGAATGGTGGACATCAGGACCAGTCTCATCCAAAACACCTCTGACCAGTGGACTCGCTGACCTCTCAGCTTGGCTACTGATCAATCAAAGTGGTGACCGCACACTCTACAGCCAATTAAAACACAGCAACGAGGTGGTTGAGCTGTGTATAAGGGCCAATAACCCGTCTAAAGGAATGTGTTTTGCGTCACTCCATGCTTGTGTGTGTACATTTAAATCCTTGCATTAGAGCATGTGCAACAAGCAACATTAGGACCCACTCATCAAAACATTGCTCCATAGTGCCACAAGTAGTCAGAACCTCCATTAAGTACTTTTATTTGACTGTTTGTACGTATGAATATTTCATACATTCAGTTAAAGTATTTAATATAAAGGAAACTGAAAGATGAAAAAATGGCAGAAACATTCAAAGTCAATATCGTGGTTGTTCACTGCTGTAGTGTTCTGTATATGTTGTTATGTATACTTTGTATTTTCTCTCCAGTGCATTTACCTTTAAGTCACTCTTACTCACAGAATCGGTAAGGATGGAGGTTGGTGTTTTGCACAAGGATGATATGACAGGTCAGGCTCTTTTACAGGTCAATCCAGCCCACCGGACCACCTGCCGAACCCGTCTGTCTCCTCACCTCTCCATCTGTCTTTCCCCTTCAATATTCTCTCTGTATCTGACTGATTGAGCTGTATGTAACCCAACACCCATCTGTTTTGTGTAGGCAGTTAAAAACCAATACGGTCCAAATTAAGCTGCTTCACGCTACGTCGGACTGACATACTGAGCACATTGACTAGTATGAGATGGCCCAGTAGGGGTGCTTTGTGGGGGCAGTTAAAAACCAATCCATGTTGGATGAGACTTTCTTTCACACTGTGTCACAGTTACTGAAAAATCCTTGAGGAGTGACACACACAAGTATTAATACTCATGGACACAGCCATGAAGCGACAGGAACATGGAAACCAATTTTCAGACACACACATGGAACATAACCATACTAATACTAAATACTGTTTTCCGCTCAAACTCTCAATGTTCCCATCGAGTGGTTGAGCATAATTTTTAGGCAAATGTTTCAAACATAAAGTAGGAGGTGTGTTTCAATCAGTTAAGTTGACGCTAATTAACATTTTTCCTTAAAAAAACAAAATTGCTTTTCAAGATTTGATTAGTATTGGACACATCCTTATTGTTCTTTAGTTATGGGGAAATTTCATGCTTTCATTTGAATAATAGAGAAATGCACTTGGCAGTATACTAATACACCAGCTAATAACCATACAACCACAATGAGTGACTTATTCATGGCAGCAAGAGCAGATAAAATATTTCCGGGCAGTCAGACATTTTACAGACAGAAATTTGGAACGTCCAGAGCCACTTTTGATTGCATGTTATGCACTGAAATTGATCGTTCCAAGCCTACATCCATATTTATTGGGCAAATGTGTTTATATTGCTGTTAATTGACAAAGAAAAATGTTGAGAGAGTGTAAAAACCTTTTTGGCAGTACTGAGAAAAATCTAGTTTTTCCATATGTGTTCTTCTTTTTTTATTCAATACTTCATCATTTACAAGAGAAGTGAACCGTTGGCTTTTGTCTCTATCAGCCACTGCTTTTCTTCATCTCTCTTTCTTTTCTGAGCCCTAATGCTCAAATTCTTTTTTTTTGTATTTTGCTCTCTCCTCTCTCTCTTTCTCACTATTTCTTCATCTGTCTTTCTCTTTCCCCCCAACTTTCTCCTCAGGTCAGGTCTGGTAGTGATCATGCACGCTGATCGCTTCAAAACCAGCAGAACTAATGCAGAGCAGAACAGGGGCTGTGATGTAGGCGGAGAGAAAAGAGAGGGAGAAGGACCCAGAGAAAAGGAGTTAATAACGGAGAGATGACGGAAAGAAAGTGGGATACGGGGAGATATTGTGTGTTGAGGTTATTCATCCCCCAGAGAAAACAGGCGGATGTTAAAAAGAAAAGAATAAAAGAGCGACAGTAATAATCCAAATATTTGTGCGCTCGGAGGTAAAGGCTGAGTGTTTGTGGTGTTACATTATGATTGGCCATCGGGTTCTTATTTCGTGTAACATAGACAACAGCTGGGACTGTATTTTAAACTATCATCCATCCATCTGCCTAGCACTCCATCTAGAGAGCGATTTTTCTGTCCATCCATCATCCCTTCATCCATCCTTCCGGCCATTTCTCAACATATTGATAAAAAAAAAAAGTGCCACAAAGCACCTATGCTGGACATCTTTTTATTCCTCCATAACTTCATCCATCCCACCCCTTCATCCTACTAGCTGTTCACCCTCTTGCTTCATCCATTCATATTTTGCGGCTGAGGTGATGTGTATTACCTCTTAGTTATTCACTCCTTTATCATCCTCCCATCCATGAAGCACACCACACGGCTGTACTGCTGCGCTCAGTCGCTCTTCATTTGTCACATAATTCACATTAGTTCATGTTTCCCTGCTGATACATACTTATCTACTATGCAAAACTCATTTTTATCTTTCTAAATCCATATTTCTGTTCACCAATTCCAGTGGTGATTCAGTCAGAATCGTTTAGAAACTTTGTTTTATCTCCTTAATATTGTATAATCCTAGCATTAAGATCAAAGGAAGATTTAATCGTCAGTGTCAACATATATCTTTTTTTTTTTTGGAAATATATAAAATATATGGTTTCACTCCAAAATGTTGACAAATAACATTCAGTTATTGAAATATTTCATTTGTTGTCTAAAATGTTAAAGGTCACTGAATTTGTAAGAGGAAAGATGTCCCAAGATAATAGGTGAGTTATAGAACAAAATCATAACGCGTAATGAGATTTTAAACAGAATAATAGGTAGCTCATGAGGAAAATGTGATTTAAAAACATTTTTTGATGAAAGCTCGTCTCCTCGCCCTTTTATCGCTACTACCATTCTTCTATTCATGTGTCACATATATCAGCTTTGCCCCCTCTTATCCATCTATTATTATTCCCACACTTCCTCCATTCCCTTCTTCATCCCCCTTTTTAATATCTGTCTGTTGTCCATTGAAGTAGCTGTGATTAAGTAGTGAGATCTGACTTTTCTTGGCTTTCAGCAAGGACGAGGACGATGACTTGCACATGTTGACAGAGACGGGAAAGAGATATAGAAAGAACGACAAAGGGAAGGAAGAGGGGAGGGAAGGCAAAAGGAGGGAAAGGAGAAAGTAAAGGTTTATATCAAACACAGAGAAACAGAAGAATCAAGATAGAGGGATGAGAGAGAGACAAAGTGCAAGCAGAGGATGAGATGTTGAAAGATGACGTCACTCGTTCACATTACCTTGCTGTGGAAAGATTTTCACCGTTGTAAAATGGAAGTTATGTGGGCTAATGGAAGGGCAGGTCTTTATTATTTTCTGCATTCTTTAGTCACCACATCTCTGTCTTTCTTTATGTCTCGGTTTCTGCTTTCTTTCAATTTTGAATTCAGTTATGCTCCGCTGGCACCAAAGCAAACAACTTCGCCAAAGCATCAGGAAGATCAACATCGTCCTGTTTCTGTGCATTGTATCTGTCTATCTGTCTCTTTTCCTGTCTCTCTTTCTCTTCTTTTTTGTTGTGATTATCTCACCTCCTCATCTCGTTTTCCTCGTTCTCTGTCTTCTTTGGAGTGTTGGCCTAATTTCCGTTGATGTATCAATCATCGCTGCTTTGTTGTCGTCCTTTAAACCTGACCTTTGTGTTTGTGTGTGTGTGCACACGTGCATGTTCATAGGAACGCATGTTAGTATATGAGCGTGTAAAAATATTAGCACGTCACCACGCTCCCCTCACTGCTGTTCATTGATGGTGATTAGTAGCAGGTGTTGGCTCTGAATTTAAAAACACAGATTCACACACATACAGGCACTCGAATGATAGCTGTGATTTATGGGGCTGGGACCTATGGGTTGCTGGAACAACACGGTCTCGCCCTCGAAGATAACATACGAAGCACGTACATGCACGTAATACACACATGCGTAAGGCATAAACGCATATAGACAATCTCACACACACATTTTTGTCTCACATGGCTGGCTCTTTTCAGCCCAGAGGTGAGATCAGACGTTAAAGATTTAGTGATGAAAACACTCCTTATGGAAACTGCACTTATTCATCTTCAGGAGGAGATACAGGCCCTTCACTGCAACCTTTTTTTTATATCTCTGGCCTGTTAAGACACCTGAAATAGCATTCTTGGCAGACATATTTTAACGTCAGACTCAGTCTCTGAACTGGCTAGCGGCTGGATTATTAATCCTTTAATCTTCTGACAGTTTAAAAAGAGAACAAAATTGCCCATAATGTGCTCATCTGTTATATGATTTAATACAAAGAAGTAGTCTAGTGAGGAGAATGCACTGAATAGTATGATGATTGCTGTGCAGTTTTTATTAGGCTGTTACTTTGTTCAACAGTGCATTTCAACATCAGCAATCAACTGTCATTGAATGAATGAACAATAATGTACGCTTGGTTCAGTCTCATTGCAAACAACAATTGAACTGTTCAGAAGTGGCTTTGGATGTTATGGAATGTATAAAGAATTCTGTTGATCACATTGCTGTCACACATGCCATCAGTCCCATTATAAGGTCCTTATTTAGCTTATTTTTTTAAATGTGTGTGTTTGTATTGCTTAAAGCTTGTCTTTCTTTTAATCTTTGTATTAAAAGGAAAACTTGTATTATTTAACCTGGGTCTTATTCTCATAATTTTGGGCATTCTGACTAAGGCTAAATAACACTATTTAAGAAACATAAATACGACGATATACTGTAGGGGCAAGCAGCACAAACCTCATAAAGCTTTCCAATATATTTGTGCACATAAGCTTAGTGAGAGTGTAACAATAGTTTGACCGTCTGTGAAGGATTTCCTTACAAAACATTTTCACATTTGATTGGACTAATGTATGTTTACTCCCCTGAGTTGAAGATAAGTCAACAAAGATATTTCAGCGTTTTACTATATTTGGCATATAACAAAAGGTAGCTGAACAGGTGACATAAAGACACAGGATTACAACTTGGGAAGTGCATTTTCTTTTCACTGTGTAATGTTTCATAAATCATAAAATAAATAAATAACAACAACTAATTACTGGGCAACCAGTCACATTTCCTGAATCTCTACATAGTCAGGATAGCCACACTTATGAGAATAAAACCAAGTTTGAAAAATACCAGATTTTCATGTGGCGATGCCAGGCTTCAGAGCAGCGGGTTGAGGATCCAGAAGACTGATGTTTTCTCCTGATTCCATGTTCAGTAAATCATGCTCTCCGTGACAGAAAGTTGAAACAAAAAAAATACTGAGACTGTCCCAACACCCCCTTCTAATGTTTAAATAAAGGAATTCATGTTTAAAGTATTATTTTTCTTTTTTTTGACTTTGGTATCGAGTATCGTGTTCTTTTGGTGGTATTGGTACCGACTACTAGATTTTTGGTATTGTGACATCTCGACTTGAGAAACATTAAGGTCTGCAGGGCAAAAGCAAATGAAAGACTGAAAGACTTTACATGAAAGACTGCAGGCATAAAGTAGTTCAATGAGGATGGCATCCAGTGTCGTGGTAACAAGGGCAATAATAGACACAAAATGACTAGCTGCACGAGGTCATTAAGATAAAGCTTTTCACACTGCTCACTGTGGTTCAGAAAAGAGCGACCCATCAGCCAAGCTGGCTGCAGTGTGAATTAAAACAACTTATTCCATACTAATTAAGACCGTACCTATTTGGTTTTGAGTTTTCTTTTTTTCTGAGATTAAGAAAACAAATTAATTCTATTCAAATTAATTTGCGTTTGATGTTGTGAAGCACATCAGAGCTGGTCTTGGACACAACAGTTGGGTGGAAACATAGAAAGAGAAAGAACAACAGGAAGACAAAGAGATTTTCAGTAAACCCTGGAGTCCTCTCAGTGGGTTCCAGTCTGCTGAATTACAGACAGACCATTAGTACTACTGTCAGTATTAATTACTCCCTAGACATCACACTGCATCTGTGCCTACTTTCTGCACATTCAAACTCTGCTCAGTTTGACTCTTTTATTTCTCTGTCTCTGTTTGTTACCTGTTGCCTCTGTTTATCTGTTGCTCCCCACAGGACACAAAACAGTACAGTTTATAATGGTAATTTATTTTTCTCTGTTTCCATTTCTTTTCTTCTTCCTCCTCATTCTCTGCAGTCCATTTCTCTCTTATCTTTCACTTCAGTTTACTTTTCTTCAATCCAGTGATGCTCTTTCGCCTACAGCTTCTCTGTTTAATTTATTAATCAATAATCAAGAAGTTAGCAAATTTTTTCATTGATGAGGAATTTTGAAACACATTG
This sequence comes from Perca flavescens, assembly GCF_004354835.1. Classification (NCBI taxonomy): domain Eukaryota; kingdom Metazoa; phylum Chordata; class Actinopteri; order Perciformes; family Percidae; genus Perca; species Perca flavescens. The sequence continues at coordinate 11,403,604 of NC_041340.1, forward strand.
CACAGCAGAAAAATCATGTCACATTAATAACACACACACACACACACACACACACACACACACGCACACACTGCACATACTTCATTATGTTAAGTGAAGCTGTTCAACTGCATTAGTTCTCCTTAACAAAACAGCAACAATCATTACTAAGGTGTGTGTGTGTGTGTGTGTGTGTGTGTGTGTGTGTGTGTGTGTGTGTGTGTGTGTGAGAGAGAGAGAGAGAGAGAGCAAGAAAGAGAAGTGGTGCGATGTGGGACACAAATGTTTGTGAGGATATTAATTTGTTCAATGATACCACTAGTCAGTGTGTGCATACGTGCGTCTGTTATACACTCGGTGGGGCGAAACTTGTTTACGCAGTCACATTGTGGAGACTTGTCTTCCAAATGAGGACAAAAGGCTAGTCCCCACAAGGTCAACCATTTAGTTTAGGGTTAAAACTTTTCATTTGTTTTTACATTTACATTTTAAATAAATATCTCCAATGTGTTAATAGAATTCATCCATCATTGTTCAATAGCAGCAATATATATTTAATAGATTCTCACATTTTATACAGTTATTTGCATTGTGAAATTAATCATCGACATAAAGATAAAGAGATGAGGTAGAATGGCAAGCATAAGTGAAACTAAAGAAGAGATAGGGGGCAGATAGATAAAAGAAACTAGAGAAAATAAAATAAAGACAAAATACAGCCTAATATTTAGAAGTAAAACTTGCCGAGGCTTCCTGGTGGTGTAGCTGTCTAACAAGCAGCACAACAACCTTGGTTCAAATAGGCCAAACAAACTTTGACACCTTATGCCTGTTTGTTCTATGTCCATATTATCTGTTGAACTTCGCTCTCAGCAATTCAATTCAAACATAATGCCATGAAGGTATAAGAGAAGAAAAAGAAAATGGTGTGTCAATTGTTGGAAAAAAAGAAAGAAAGTAAGAAAGAAAGACAGAAAGAAAGTTGCATGAAAAAGAGTGGAAACTTAACAATTAGCGTGGGTAATGAGGCAGGCGGTTTGTTTGGTGCTAAAGCGAGCGGGCCTTTATGGGTGGTTGGTTTTCGACTATGTGGGATTGGCAAGGTGGTGGAGAGGAAGAAAGCTTTGAAGTTTGTGGAAAAAAGAAAAGTAAAGAAAGTAGAGGAAGTGATAAACATGCTGCCACTTAGTGTAGAAAGATGGAGGATAAGAGGGAGGGATGGAGAGAGAGGAGAAGAAAATTGCCTCTGATTTCTTAATTGTTAAAGTAGTAATCCCGGTTATATTAGAGGTTCAGTCAAATTGATTGTCATGTTCTTGGTTACATCAATGCTGAAATGATCTGCCGTTAGTTGTCCCCTCGAGCCTGTACAACAATACATTAAAACTACCTCAAATACATTATAGTTTATGTAGGTTATAATTTGCCTCATGTAAGCAATCACATGTTCATCTGATACACAAGGACATTTAACTGGATATGGTTTATTATTGCCTAATACAGTCTAGAAAACATACTTGATATGAACAAGTGAATATGCTTTTCTAGTTCAAAACACTATGTTATGCAGCAGCTTGGGAGCTTTTCATGTTCTAATATAATATTTAATGTTAATTGCTTTCTATCATTCAACAGTATTTAATCTACCAGGGCCACATGAATGATATAACTCATAATTTAAGTACATTTATTATAGAGTTTTAGGATAAATAGAGGAAAAAGTTTGTGAAAGTCAAGGAAAACCAATTTGAAGAGAAACAGGTTAGCAATAGCTATGAGTTTAATAATACATTTGAGATATTAAAATGTTGCAGTCTGAATCCATGGTAACTCACATGAGTAACTTACACTGTTTTGATTTTATGATGAAAGCATGATGATGAAAGCACTGAAAATGCGGCTAATAACATTTTAGTGTGTATGTGGTTATGTGTTTGCCAATATGGAAACCTACAGTATTAGTTTTGTAGAGTAAATGTAGAGTGTAACCTTAAAATGAGATCTCCACCACTTGCAAAAAGAAGTGATGTCTAGCCAACTCCTATGAAAATAAAATCTGACATTATAAATCAATTTAGAAAAGTACATGTTGGTGGCTGCTGGGCTTTAAGACCTTTACCTATTAACTGCTAATAGTTTAAAACGACAGTCTTTTATATGTTAGGAGGTTAGATGATGAATCCCAAGCAAGTTTCCCTAAATAAAATGGCTTTCTTTAAATTGAGCGTGAAAGCAGCTCTCACATTTTGGACGTGGAGTTAAAACAAAAATATTAACGGTTTGATTCTAAAAGTCGCTTCCCACCATTAAAACAAAGCGCGCTGTCTGATAATGGCTCTCTCGTTCAGAGTTATGAATCAAGTTGAGGAAAAAAACCTGTAAAATATTGGAAGATAAACTGTGTGGTTTTAAAAATATCAACCAAAGTGATTTATCAGGAAGTGATTCCTTCCCCAACTGGATGTGTTGTGTTTTGCAACGGAGTTTATTCAATCAGAATTCTCACTGAATAGCATCAGCAGAATTCGACCCCCTGTCTGGCCACTGCATGATGGAATGATAGATAAACCCATCAGGTTTAGCTTTTCCACATTTTAACTAATGCAGATTGATAGTCCTGCACTGGGAGGTAGACACACACACACACACACACACACATACAACATAGTTAATCATGTATGTGACGGTCCAGTGGGGAAGAAGGAAAAATCTGGAATACCAGTTGTGTGAGTGTGTGTGTGTGTCTCTCTGTGTGACTTGGCCCTTTGCCCTGTCCCTCCACGAGCCACGCGGCAAGAGGTCCTACTCAGAATTATCCCCATGAGTCTCTCTCTCTCACACACACACACACACACACACACACACACACACACACACACACGCGCGCTCGTGTGCGCACACACACACTCGTTGACCCTGGCAGTCCGCCGTGGGTCGTCCAACAAACCGCCTGTCAGCCCTAAAGCCCGCCTCTAGCTGTCAGAAGCTTCCTGTCCACTTCCTGTTTCTGTCAGATGCAACACAGCAGCCTTCTTGTGCACATAGACGTCCCATTCATTCATCACCATTACCATTCATTCTAATAGGAGCTTCCTGATAGAATTCTTTTTTTCTACCCCTTTGGTGTCTTTCATCATTTACCTGCTACTACATCTTGTGTCATGTGTGTGTGTGTGTGTGTGTGTGTGTGTGTGTGTGTGTGTGTGTGTGTGTGTGTGTGTGTTTTGAGAGAAGCCAGTGTCCCCAGTATGCCCAGTAATGTTTAATTGGTGTTATTAACCTGTTACCATGGTAATTAACCTGGGCAACAGTTCTGTCAACATTATAATGACAAACAGATGGTACCGCTGCTGCCAACTCTGACACACGGACATGAACGCACACTATCTCTCTCTCACACACACACACACACACACACACACACACACACACACACACACACACACACACACACACACACACACACACACACACACACACACCCACAAACACGCAAAGACAGTTACCTGCTCATACTATGATATTTCACTTTGATGTGGACACACATAACCTGCACAAATCCTTCCTTTTAGCTCACTCTGTCTCACACACATACACACACACAGGTATACTGCATATACTCATGCACAGCAATGGGCATACTACTGTAGGTGCACTGAACATTTGAACATAAAATGTACTGTATGTTTATTTTGGAATCCCATTAGCTCTCACCAACCTGCAACAGCTACTCTTCCTGGGTAAAAAATTATAACAAAAGCAATTTATTCAAATAGAAGAGTGCAAGTAGTATTAAAAAGATAATAGGCAATGTTAAAATAATGAATATAATAAAGATAAAAGCACTACCGCTTTGTAGTAAAGTCAGTACCAGAACATTGTCTGCAGTGTATGTTAGAATTGTCCACTGACAACCCAGCCTAAAAAACAACATTTCCTATGATAAACTAGAAATAAAAAAAACAAAAAATGTAAGCGAAATTCACGAACATAATTGAGTTATAAATAAAAAACCAACCGTTTAGGGTCTTCTTCAACTGATAGTACTCATAATATAGGCCAGTTTTACTGTTGTTTAAATACATTAGTGGTATAAAAAAAAAAATGTATTAACATCTTTAAACATCGTTGACATTAAGTGTTGTATAGTATTAATTCAGTTAATATTAAGACCTGTATATCAGTGTGGAGGTGACAGCTGTATTTTGACCCTTTTTTTTAAGCTTGACTCATGGTTTGTACCTTTAAGAAATGGCAGACTAACAAGAGCAGGACCATGTTGATCTTTCAGGTACAGTTTCCATCCTGAGTATGATTAAAGCTCTGTATGCCCACGATGGAAATAAAAAAGCACTGAAAGCTCACACAGCAGCTGCCATGAAAAGTCACCATATGGAACCCAGTATTAATTGTGTGAGGATTTACAGTGTCACCACCACAGCTTCCCCTCTGCTCTCTGTGCCGTTATCCCACTGACAAGCTGCATAAAGGTTTCCAATGGGAACAATAGAAATTAAATGATTCTAGGCCCCATTGTCAGACGGTGTAATCAGTGGAGCATGATGGGAGCTTTGATTTGATTACTTCCTGGTGTTTCGGCCAATCAGGACCCATTTCTTGCTGCCATCGCAGTGTCTGATGTAATCAATAAAAGGCCTTGTCAGAGTAATGTTGGAGCTATTTTAATACACTTTGAAGGGAAGGATTGAAAGACATAGAGGCAGACAGAGAGAGAGAGAGAGAGAGAGAGAGAGAGAGAGAGAGAGAGAGAGAGACAGACAACATGGGGCTGATGGATAGACCCAGAGAGAGGGAGGTTTATCTTGATAAAAAGCAGAACCCCATTCATTTCTCTGTGTGTTTCTTTATATATATATATGTGTGTGTGTGTGTGTGTGTGTGTGTGTGTGTGTGTGTGTGTGTGTGTGTGTGTGTGTGTGAGTGTGTGAGTGTGTGCGTGTGTGCAAAGATGTGTGTATGTGAAAGGTTTGTACTGTTTGATGGCTGTTGGTGTAGTTAACAGGCGGGCACGCTGCCTCCCTCCTCTTACCTCTACCATGGCGGTCCAATCAGTTGGTATCACCCTGACAGAGAGCAGGACACACGTATTAGCACAGTAATGTCCTTTGATTACAGCAGGTTGGCAATGTATTGTCTGCTACACATATTAGTTAAGTTTTTGTCATGTGCATATAAACCCTGCAAGGAAGCATTTACCTATTTTCCTAACTATTTATTTTTATTAAAAACACACTAAACCTTATTCTAAAGTGCTTTTTCATCAACATACTTAATAGATCTTGGAGTCCTGGCAGTTTCTTCAAGGTTACGAAGAGGTGAGAGAATTTGGCTGATCCAAACTTTAAAATCCAAGTATACACAAGCTAAAAAAAAAAAACGGGTTGAAATTGTATATGGTGTGTGGATTGTGTGAATAGGATACGTTTCATGCAAGCTCTGGCAACTGGTCAACCTTAGACAAACATATTGGTCCGATTATTTATAAAGGAGTTCGGGCCATGCAAATTACGGGAGTTTCCTGGGAGAAACAGCGGGAGGGGTCCAGGAGATAGGCCTAAGAGACGGGAGAAACCCGGGAAAAAAGGGAGTGTTGGCAGGTATGAAATGCCAACAAGAATATATGTAGTTATGTTAGGGCTGGGCAATATATCGATATTATATCAACATCGATATATGAGGCTAGATATTGTCTTAAATTTTGGATATTATAATATTGTAGTATGGCTCAAGTGTTGTGTTTTCCTGGTTTTAAAGGCTGCATTACAGTAAAGTCACTCACTTTTATTTATTATTTGCCTTTACCCACTTAGTCATTGTATCCACATTATTGGTGATTATTTCTCAAAACTCTCATTGTGTGGAGCAATATTTTGTGAAAGCACTAATAGTCAACCCTACAATATCGACATTGATGTATTTGGTCAAAAATGTCGTGATTTTTGATTTTTTGATTTTTGATAATTTAGTGTGGAGTTCCTTATTAAAATAAAATGTCACAAATAATGTCCTGAAGTCACAAATATATGTAAAATAAATGAAAAATTATTTCTTTTCTTCTTCATTAAGTTGTAGGTGTCATTTCATTTCTTAGAACGTTCTTGAGTTCAATGTCAACATGCCCGATGTAACAGATCAAAAGTCTAATTAAGGTCTAATCTAAAAGTGTATCGTGAGAAGAATAAACTAATACTAATTTATACTAACGGGTATTTAAAACCAGGATTAAGAACTTGATATATGCAGAGAATTCATGAGAGGGTTTCACCTTGAATTTAGGGTAAGAGGTGAGCTCAGAAGTTTTTGCGCTGATGACATGATCTGTTCACACTCCCCGTCTGGAGGTGTCTTAAGGGAGCGTTTGTGTCAGACTGGGTCACGATGAGAGAAAGTGTCCACAGGGACAGTGAGGCAAGATAGGAAACAGACGCTGCTTCAGATAAACACAGTCATCCTAGTTGTCAAGGTCACAGTGTGTATACATAAGTGTGTATTTGTGTGTATGCATGCAGCCTTTGTGTAGTTGCTGCATATGCGTGTGTGTATATATGTGTGCATCTGTATCTGTGATCTGTGTGTGGCAGAGTCATTGAGGGCACATCTGGAGAAGTGGCACTACTTTTAAGCTTGATTCCCCCCCCCCCCTACCCCCCCCACACACACACACCTTCACTTTTCTCCCTGCCTCCTCCAGTAAAATGTACTGTATGTATTGCCCTTGGCAATTATTTATGCAAAAGTTGTCAACTTTGTCAAAACCGTCTGTGCTTTTGAATTAGGCCTCAACAAACAAATGAAAAGGTAAAGCTTCCCCTCTCCTTGGTTTTAATTTGCTCTTCTTTTAGTCGCTCTCTCCCCTGAACCCCTCGTGTATTTCGATCTTATTGTCATTGTGAGACATACTTTGTGGTATTGGCTGTTGGAGTATTTGTGAAAGAACGTCTTTAAAAATATCTTCATTTACTCAACAATTTTAGCTGCTCAGGTTGGTCAAATCTTACTTTGAAAACTGTGTAATTATTCCTTGGGAAACCACAGGGTTAATGTCATAAAGGGATGACTTAACTAAGTCCATGTCGTGGTTGTCAAATACTTTATCTTCTGGCATTGAATCCTGATCCCACTCAAGATGTTGAACTTTGACAGCAAGTTTTATTTTAGAAAATGTCCCTAGCTATTTCACTTGATTAAGACAAACTACAGCTGACAGGCCAACCTGTGTTTCCACCAGGCAACTTTCTGGCTCAAAATGTGCATTTTTGTTTTGAGTGTATGTGTGTGTATTTATGTCTATATGTAACCAGACAAGCAATGTTGACAAACCAACAACACATAAATATGTATTTTTGGTGTTGGGGGCGGTCAGTGTGGTCAGTGAGGTGTTGCAGCATGACTGGATAAAGTTGGGATTGTGTTTCATGCTTGTCTCCACCAGGTGGCGCTGTGCTGTAGTGTTTCCAGCCTCTTTCATGTGGGGGGTACAGGTGGGGCAGGGATGATACAGCAGTAAGGGTGTGTTAGGTTTGCTTTATACCTCATGGCCCGGCAGATAGAAAGCAGTCGATGCACCTAGCAGTGCTGCCTCTGCAGACCCAGCACAGTCAGTCACATTGACTTTAAAGGGACTCCAGGTTGTTGATAGTGGCTCAAACCCCCGAAGAGAACTAAAGAGTGAACAGATGCAGAAGCTTTATTGTTGGTCTGCTCAGTAAGCCTGCATGGAAAACAACACAGCCCTCTCCGTCTTGCTGTTTGTCAGTATTTTTTATTTTCTTCTCTGCTTCTCTGTATTGTTTTGTCTTTCTCTTTCTCTCTCTCTGCCAAGCTAAAGCACTGTAAACCCGCTTAATGCCTCTTCATGTAATCCACATGTAAATATGAAACACAATTATACTAATGCCTAATTCCAGTGAGCCTTAAAGAAGCCGGCATTAATTGAAACAGGACTTATTCCTTTGGAGCTTCATTTTTCAGTTTGTCATTGTTTGGAAGTGTGGATTTCTAGGATTTGTCTTTTTTTCTTTATACCTTCCTTTCTTTCTGAACATGTGTAGGTATTTTAGTGTGTGTATCCATATGAACTCATGGAAATATTTGTGAAAGTTGCAGTTGTTTAATATCTTACAGACCATGGCTCCAAAGCCAACAATTTCTCTCCCAAAGCTCTGAGTGTAAGCAATCGATTGAGTTAGTTCAGTACATCTTCATGCTGGACAGTATATGATGTTGTAAAGTTAATCTTCTCTTTTGAAAACATCTTTAAAGCATATTATGAGCTCTGAATGTGGAATGGCCTGTGACCTTTTCCCCCCACACCTCAATCTGTGTCTTGTTCACTTCTTTTTTTCTTTTTCCCTGTTCTTATAATTCTTTTCTCCCCCCCACCGATACTTCCTCTGTTTACTATTTTCTCGTTACCAGTGAAAACAATTTATTGATGACAATCACTCTAAAATATCCCGGAACTGTTAATCCGATCTGTTGCACAAGGTCATCGTCCATTTTTCAAACACGAAAAAAAAGAAAAACCACACTTGCTGCCCCAACATTGAACTTTGTAGAAACGTGTTTTCTTGGTTCTTTACCACAAACATTTGATTTCATAGGAGCACACTTTTCCGTGATAGTTTCTGACAGGCACCAACTAAGAACTGGGGAGAGGAAGATGAACAGATGGACAAGTTGGTAGGCAGGCAGACGGAGCGACAGAGAGTGATAGCTTCCCCACACCAATTCTAAATTATAGCGAAAGGAAATGAGACACAGAAAGAGAGGAATGACATAAAAGATGAAAGGAGAAATAAAAAGACAAATGGTGGGGGGTCAAAGAGAAGAGCTGGGGGGATTTCCAGTGAACTCAGTGTGGATTCTTGCAGTCTACGAGGGATTTAAAGTGAAATAAAAAATGATTGGATCAAGGTGACGTGTGCTTGACTCTTGGCAGAAGGACAAGGCATCACACTGATATTTTTTGTCAGTTTTATCTGTGTCAGGGTGGCTTTCCTTTATATTTGGATCTGAATGTCAGTAGGCTTGTTTTTCATTATTTAGACTTTTTCTTCTTTCTGTGTCGCCCTCCCTTCATCACATCAGGCACATTTACAAAAGAATTCACAATATTATATGATATCACACATACAGTATGATATCACTGTTTTTTTTACTTTTGTTTTCCCATCAGAAAACGACAAAATGTTTAGCTTCATGCTTTAAAAATGCTGAGTCCAGACAGAGCAACACACAACTAGCACTGATGAGGCAAGATGGACAGAGCTTGACCATTTTGTTTTCTTCAAGGCATCCCGCCTTCTTGGGTTGAAAAAAGAAGTGCAGGTTGTGATACACATCACAATTTAAAATTTAAAATTACCTGCACATTGTACTACTGTTGTGCAAAACTAAAATAGCTCCTGGAAATATGCTCTCTGAAAAAAAAGAAAAGACAAAGAATTGAATAATGCTGATGAGCAGAATACTTCCTCATTACTTCCTTGCTATGGCCAGTTAATTGCTGTAGCAAAATGGCCATCATAAAAACAACTTAAACAGCAGCTGTGAGATCAAGTTGTAGTGAAGCATAGTCTTTTTCATGGATTATTAAAGACACATGATGTAATTACTAAGCAGGATGTTAAAGAAGTGCACAATGAAATTAGGATATGTAATACAAAACTGGTGATGCCTTAAACTGTCTATAATGTAATGGAAGTAGTGAAAGCACAAAATGCCTTATTTTGCATACATCTATACTTTAATGAATGTCCATGTTGTGGGTAAATCTGCTGGATTACCATATGTTCCTCTCCTGCATTCATCTGATTTGCTCTCTTTTCATTGTTGTAAATTAGTTTGTCAGGGCAAACCATAGACAGTATATAATGGACCAATAGACCCCGTTGCTCTGGACGGAGACCAGTGAAGGCTATTAGAAGCACTTTTCCGGTGATGGCCAGCTTTACTGCGCAGCCTCCAACTGAGAGAATGTGACGTGAGCAACGTGTCTGAAAGTTGTAAGTCTTCTGGTAGCTGTGCCAAGAGAAATCTCAATCATTCCCAATCTTACAGATATGGAGAGTGTAGGTGTATGTAAGGAGATAACATGGGCACAGGCTAATTATTGCTAACTAACATGCTAGTTAACATTAGTAATTAAACCTAAACAGCTCATGTAAGTCGAAACTGCCTGCGAGCTTCTCCTGTACTATACGGTAATTCCTCTACTATGCGACAGTAAGTCACTTGGTTATGACACAATCGTTAGCCTATTTTTACAAAAACGTCTGCTACGGAGCCATAACGTGAGATACAAGGTAATGGAGCCTTTTATACATTGTCGTGTTTCTTTGGAACTAAACAACGGACAAATAGAGTCTTTAAACGCTTCTGATGCAAAGTTATTCGCAGTCAAGTGACGTAAAAAAAAAAATGGCGGTCAGCGGAATGCTAACAGGAGGTGATGGCCAGTTAGCAACAAAATGGCGCCATAGATGGCTCGAGTTCTGAAGCGAAGCTTACCCCCTTGGGGCCAACTCCTCCTTTTCTCTTTTCCTCATTTTCTCCATTTTCTGCAGCAGCGTCCCTCCTATATAACACAGTTTTTCAGAGGGCACTGCCTTTAAAGAGTTTACCCCATGTCACTTTATACATGGTATGTAATCTCCACTCTTCTCTCTGCCAGCACTCCTGTCGTTTTCCATCTTTTCACCCTTTTTCATTGTCTGTGTGTTACATATTTTGTGACCAAACTGCTCTGTGTCTGCTTCCAAAATTCCTCTTAGTTTTGCTGATTTCTGAAACAGCGCATCAAGCATTATGCCCCTGTTTTGTGAAAACCATCAGGGATCAATTTAGTTTATCTGCCATTTATAGGAAACCATGCTGTAAATTCAATAAAATAGGCTCTATTTTCCGATGAGTCATGCTCAACGAAAACTCAAGGTTCAGAGTTCAAATTTTCATTGGCTGATGCACATAGTTATCATCATAAAGTGCACTGAAGTAATGAGAAATAAAGATGATGATGGTCATTTCCTAGCATGTTACCATACCCAAAATAAACACACACACACACACACAAAAAAGTTAAATCACAATCTACAGTAAAAGTCAAACCTTAATTAAAGAATGTAAATCATTTCTTATTAGTCCCAGTTATTATACCAACTTTAGCTATAGTGACAGTTTGTAGGCTGCTTGACATTTTGTGGAGAAGAATAGGAAGGATAAAATGTAATGAAAACCAAGAAAGAGAAGTGATGCAGGAATGAGCAACAATTAAGGAATAATACTTCATGTCAGTCTTATTCAATTCAGTTTGATTGAAAACTAGTTCTCCTCATTAAAACTCAGCAGTAGTCAGGATTTTGATTTTAACTTAATAGTCTGAGCATGATTTCTTCATTAAAGTGAAAACGGTGTTAAATTCAGTCTTTCTTAGTATTTATTTTACGTTTATATCGTTGCTCTGCTCTCTCTCTCTCTCTCTCTCTCTCTCTCTCTCTCTCTCTCTCTCTCTTCCTCTGTCATATAACGCTCTGGATTGCCACAGCGGAGGTCGCTCAAAAACATGTCTGACTGAGTTTTGAACTTCACACATCATAAAGTCGTTGTGAGTGAATGTTGTGCCAGGCCAGATGAAAGTGCTCTGTGCCCCACAAATAACACCACATTAACACAAATGCAGACAGAGACGAGGCATGAAAAGACAGTCAGACAGACTGACGTGTGGGCAGAGAGACAGACGGACCTCTGAGTAAGGACTGTATGGCAGGATAAAAGAAACACAAGTTAATATGTTAATCCTTTATGTGAATATAATTCATTCAAGAGGATTCAAGAGGATGTGACAAAATGACTTGAGTGCCAATAACTTTGGTACCTCAGGGTTTGTCATTGCTGCATCCAGCACAACTGATTCATTAATGAATTAATGTTTGTCTTTATTTGTACCTTGTGGTGTTTTTATCAACCACGTGGTGATAGAGAATGCATGCAATACAGGCCCATGTCTGGACATGAACTGCGGACATTCAATTTACATACACCCCTGACACCCCTGTTTTTTTGTTTTTTTTGTTTTTTTTTAATTGGCAGGATTGGAAAGGAATGCAGCGAACTAATTAGTTCTGAGAATTTAGCTGAATGATGATTGGATTTAATTAGTCTTTTGTTCCAAAGCACATCTCTCTCTCTCACTGTCTCTCTCATTCTCTCTGGCCCACACACACACACGCACGCACACACACACACACACACACACGCGCACACACACACACACACCTCAAAATGTATTAATCAGTGCACCCTTTCTACTGTCACGCCATTCGCTTATAATGTAACATCCACCTTCATAAGAGTGTGTCTGGCTCTGTCCCTCTGAGACCCTCTTAGCTGATCAGGACGTAGGTGAGCTCAGCCAGACATGTCCTCTCCTCGTTATGGTGGGCTGTTATGCTAACGAGCCCTGGGGAGTTCACACTAACGACTGCATGTGTGCGTTCGGAGTGGCGTTAAACATGCTAGCGCGAAAATGTGTGATGGCATGTGTATTCATTCCTCTCTGTTTATACAGTATATGTGGAAGTAGAAGCGTCTGTGTGTTCTTGAGCATTCCCTGCACGCTTCTCCTCTCTTTGTAGTTCAAGTGTGGGTGTAAGTAAAGGCTTGTGTGTGTGTGTGTGTGTGTGTGTGTGTGTGTGTGTGTGTGTGGTGTGTCTGCACCAGGGTGCCCCTATTGCAGCAATAGAAAGCCACAGTAGCCACCTGGAATGTAAACACCTTTTCTCAAGTCTTCATTTACTTGCTTTCTCCCACACACACATACACACACACACACACACACACACACACACACACACACACACACACACACACACACACACACACACACACACACACACACACACACACACACACACTCCCACACACACGCTGCAGACATTAGAGCTACCAGATATCCTTCCCTGCTTAACCAGTCAGCACCTGGGCCGATGAACTGGGCCACAGATTTTGCAATGTGTGCGTGTCGATTCCTCCATGAACTTATTTAAGCTGCAGTTACCCAGAAACAGTTTCTCTGCATCACTACATTTTCTCAGAAATCCCCAGCCTATTTAGAAATCCTAGTACGTAAATCAGGACATGATCTTTTCTCTGGCTTCCAGTTGCATTGGTTAGACATATATATATATATATATATATATATATATATATATATATATATATATATATATCAAGGTCACTGCAGTGATGGACCCCTTAAAGCACAACATGTATCAATGAAATTTGAAATTACTTACCCATTTTGTTGTTGCACTCTAAGTCTAAGTTATTCTTGACATCTCTCCATTTGTGCATGTATAGGTACTAAGCATGTGTTTGTATTTCAGGCCTGTGTGTAATGTGTATTCTAACAACAGAGTGAAAACATTGTAATTTCCCTTGCGGGATTAATAAAGTATTAACATTTTTTTTTTATTACTATACAATTTTCTCTCTTGCTGTGAAAAAGGAAATATTGTGTGTGTGCTGCTGTTTATATACACAGTTTTTTCTTAGCTTGGAGTTTTGTGGTGTGTGTGTATGTGTGTGAAAAATGTGTGTCTGCTTCCCAGTATTTTAGTTTCAGATGGAAAGGCTGATAACATCTTCTGGAGGTCAGCCAGGTCTGAATCCTCTAACTTTTTACCTTTCTTGGCTCGTAGAGTGTGTGTGTGTGTGTGTGTGTGTGTGTGTGTGTGTGTGTGTGTGTGTGTGTGTGTGTGTGTGTGTGTGTGTGTGTGTGTGCGTGTGTGTGAACTTTCCTTGGCTCAGACTTGAGAACAGTGGGTGGTTTTCTCTGTTTACACTTTCTGCCAGCACTTCTTTAATCCCTTCGTCGTCTCCTACTTTATTTATTCAGTTTTTCTCTTACATGTCCCCATTGTTGTTTTCAAGTACAGTATTTACATCTTTGCATCCAGTGTTGTTTACATTATTCTCTTATTCTCGGTTTCTCTCACAACACATTTCTCTTTCTCTCAGCAATGATTTCTTTCCCTTCCTCTGTCACACATCCTGTCTTCCTTCTTATTTCCAGTCTTTCTCTCTCTCTCTCTCTCTCTCTCTCCTTCTCTCCCTCGCGTTGTCTACCTTTCTCTCTCTATGTCAGTGTCACCACCTTTTTAAATGGGTGTCACCTGCTAGAGTAATGGCCAGGGCTCAATGTGCCATAGCAGTAATTTAACACTGTCACATACACACACACATGCTGATGGATTACTCTTGAGACTGTTGCAGAAGTGCTGTACGTAGGACAGTTCCGCATGGATGGGACAGCAGTAAATTTCTGTGCGCTTGTGTGTTGTGTCTGCATCTGTGTGTGAAGCAGAAAGTGACCACTACAAATTCAACGTGCAATGAGAGCAGATACAGCTCTTACCAGTGTGTTTTAACTGGTTTCAAAGACTAGTTTGATTCCAGTTTTAAGCGGTTAGGACCTGGCTTGAGTGGATCTTTGGTGGTTGCTGGAAGCAATCGTTAAAGTAATAATCTGCGACATGGTAGTGAGAATAAATGTCTGTTTTGCCACTCACCATCAACATCTGATGTGACGTAACAAGGGCAAAATCTCAAAGCCAGATCAAGCTTTTACATGTGGTGATCCAAACACCAGTTGCCAGATCCATAAAAATGTGTATGTTCACAACTAAAATGGTACAAAGACAGAAATATGAAAATGCACAACTTGTGTCAGATTCTTAAATCTGTGCTCACGCATTGGTCCTAAATTTAAAAACTTTCATGTGGGTGCAAATGCTTTAGCCGGATTTCCTCACCCATAGTTGGTCATACATTTATTTAATTTATGGTCAACATTGGCCATACATTAATTTATCACCAGTTTGCATATCCTTCTGTCTGTCTGCTCCACAAGTCTTGATAACTTGTGAAAAGAGCAGCACAGAAAAGCAGTTTAAACAAATTGTCTGCGTGGCTGAAACATATGCATAACCAAATTGATTGTCTAATCATCTGGTCTGTACAGGAGATGCTACATTTTATGTTTCCAGTCGAAACAAAAGTGGCTTGTTTTAAATACTCAGATGAAAAACTGGGCAGCTGGAATTAGACAAAAAAACTGCTATGGCTCAACATACAGAAAAAGAGTGCAACCTGCTAAAAATTCAGACCCTGTGAACAAAATAGTAAAGAGAAAGACGTCACACTGTTTGACTGACACGTGTTCTCTAAGAAATGTGGTAGAAAAACACCAGAGCAAGATGCTGAGGACTGCCACTTTCAGTTTTTTTTTTTGCCCTGGCTAGGTCAGATGATTGATGGAGAGCTGCGTTTGAGTTTACCGTGAGCGGAGGTTGAGAAGGAGAGGGAGCATTACGTAGCGGTCGTACTGTAGGTGGTCGCAAACACGGAAAGATCAAAACATCTGAAGGCTCTGGGTCGTTAACACCATGCACACACACACACACACACACACACACACACACACACACACACACACACACACACAGTCTCAACTCGAAAGCGGTGGCATGGTGGAACAGAAATGTTTTATGTTCCTTTTCAACACCTGGTTGGGAAAATGAGAAAGAGACAAAGAGAGACGCATCGGAGAGAGAGTGAGTGATGGAAAATGGCTGCCCAGTGGCTTTTTGTGTGCCCATATGATGCCTTTGTACCATGCAGTGTTTATCATCCATACACAACTTTGGAGCCACCTTCTCCTACAGGTTGGCAAGACATCAGTCACTCACAGACACATGAATACTTCACAGGCAGGACTGCTGAGTGTTTTTTTTTTGCATGTGTGTGTGACTGCATGCTCCTCGTTCCATATTTTTATGCAAGTATTTTTGAGCATGTATGTGTTTTAATGTTTGGGTATTCAGACCTGTGTGTGTGTGTGTGTGTGTGTGTGTGTGTGTGTGTGTGTGTGTGTGTGTGTGTGTGTGTGTGTGTGTGTGTGTGTGTGTGTGTGTGTGTGTGCGTGTGCAGATGCTCGTGTGTGTGACTGTTTTCGAAAGGTCTTTGACGTTTGACTGACAGTTGAGGAAGATGGATGGGTTGCAGAAACTTGACAGTGGGGGATCGGAAGAGGTCTGTTGTGTGTATTTGTGTATTTGTGTATTTGCTTGTGCATGTGCATGTGTGTATGTGTGTGCCGGGGGGGGGGGCGGCGACACCCGCTGACTGATAGACATTTTAGTCTTTCAGGCTATGGCAAGAAGAGATGAGATGACCATATGTGTGTCATAGATTTCTTCTTCAAATATGTATCCATGGCAGCAGCGTATCACTGGACACAAAACACAGACAGACTCTGGACTTCAGAGAGCAAAGATTGCTCCCAAATACCACTCGTCACCACCATCCGCTGTTCCCCAGTTTCTGCTATTGTTACTAAACAAGCATGGGAAGAAAAACTTTCTTAACACTGAATCCTCCTCTAAGAAATCTTTACTCATGTGCCATCTTAAACTGTAGCGTCTTTGTCATGCAGTTGAGAAACATTTTGCTACCTCGATGAAACTAACTGAAAAATCAGAAAGTGCTGCAACTATTGGCAGCTGACAGAAGTTTTTCTTTGGATGTATATTTTCTCCTGTCAGCACTGAACAGTTTACCTTAGATAGGCTGAACGTGTTTGAATTGAGCAAACATAATTTCCCATGAGTGTGATTTTATACCATGTGTTCCTCATGCTGTTAATCACTTAGTTTTTTATACACAGTATGTTACAGTCATCCAGAGAATGTGGTGGACCCAATTGCAGAGACAGCAGGCAGTGTAGTGTAATCCCAAAACTGGAACAAGCAAAATCCAAAAACCAGGAGCAGGTAGGAACGCAAAAACAGGAACAGGCAAACACAGAACAGCGGTAAGCAATCCACTGACATAGCCAAACGAAAATAAACTGAACAGCAAATAATGATCTGACACAAGACAAGGGCAACACAAAGACTAAATACACAGGGTAACGAGGTAACAAGATAATAATAGATAGATACATAAGGGCGGGGCAGAACAATCAAACAGGCGGGAAACACAAGACAGGAAGTAAAACCAGAAAAAAGACAAGACAGAAAACCAGACTACCAAAATAAAACAGGAAACAGAAACATACAAAACACAGTAAACTTTTGCATAACACAACACAGAAACAATGAGTACATTTCGGGGTCTAAGGGCAAACATTCTAATCATTTGTAGACATTGTGAACACACAGGGAGTTCCCTCTTAGTTTAATGCTAGTATGATAGCAGAAAGCGTGAAAAATGATAATGATGAAGTGTGAGATAAAGTGTTACCTGATGCTCTGAAGTACTTTCATGTCATTAAGTCATACTCTACTATCATTAAAGCATCAAAGTAACCATGTCGCTGCCATTACAGACACAATCAATATGGATGCCTGATCCCTCCTACAGATGGAAGATTGACTGGGCATATTGAAAATCTTAGCTCTGCACTGACACTGGCAGCCATCGTTAAAGTCCACTTTATGCATTGTGGAGCTCTGATCAGCTGCATTAGTCCAGATGTTTTTGTCTGGAATATCGCACAACTCTAAGAGGAGATATTTTAAAACACCACTTCATGTCAACCAAAACCATTCCTCGTAACGTCAAATGGCTGAAAAGAGAGCAAAACCTGACTTGTAGCTCAGGAAGGAACAAAACATGGAACACCTACAGTGACTCCATATTAGCCTGGTTTCCACTGCAGCCAGTAAAAACAATCTTTGTGCCGTATTTGCAGAACATTTTATATCTTCAACATATGTTACCATTCGCCCAAAACAGTACATATAACACATAAAATGTAGCTAAAGTGTAAGTCTGGCATGTTCCGAGTATGGTTTTCTGTACAGGTCAGAAATGTCATTTTGTGCCAGTGGATGCAAGAGTGCATTGATATATTCCATGATAGACTGGTAAGGCAGTTAACCTACGACCGCCATTAGATGACATAGAGATTGATTGCCATAAATCTCCCAGTATGTGTGGGGTTTTTCTGATTATATCCAAGACTACAATTATTTTAGAATTCCAACAGCAGATTGGATTAAAACAACCTTGGTATCACAAAGATACCATCAAAGAAATTCACCTTTTCATCCCTATCACCTGTTCTCACTTTAGGTAATTTACAGGGCCACATGGTTAATTGGGAGACACACAAAAGGCCAAGCCCACCTTTTAACTCAATGAGCTCCCTCAACGTGACATTGTCTGGCCTGGAAATGACTGCCAGACAATGTCAATGAGTGTCATTTACCTCCTTTACCCGACTTAGAAATGGGAAAAAGGGGAAGGAAGTGTGGGCAAAAGGGGAGGGAGACACCGATAGCGACCGACAGTACAGTAAGTGCCATCTGGGCAAACCACCGTTTACAATCATTATCAGAGCTCAACCACAAACAACATAACACTACTTTGGCTTGCTCTTAGTAACTGTCTTGCTCTCATACACACACACACACACACACACACACACACACACACACACACACACACACACACACACACAACAAAACACTTATCTTCCCAAACAGACAAACACACACAGACTCACATGGTGGTCTTGGTGAGATCAGAAGTGTCTGTCAGGAGAATTTGTGGCAGTGAGATGAGAGATCAGCATCACAGTAGAGTACATCTTGGAGCCATTCACTGGCTACCATTTAGAGACCACAGACAGAGAGGTACCCCCCTAGAATAACACACACACACACACACGCACACACACACACACACAAACACACGCACACTACAGTATTCCTTGTCTATTCTTTTTTAGATTAGCAGATCACATGAAAGAAAAAGAGCAGTTATGTAGAGACACGGCATTTGAGAGGAAGAAAAGACAAAAAGGGTGGATGAAAAGATGAAAAGGAAAAAAAGATAGATTGATGAAAAGAAGAGAGAAGCAGAAAATGTGTGAACGGGTGAGGGGGTCGGGTTAGAAAAGAAAAAGGGATGGGGTCCTGTCATCTCCTTGCCTGAATTGTTTTCCACGTTGCCGATCAACTTCACTCACAGATGAAAGACTTGTAGCTTCATCCTGTCGTCCAGACACACACCAAGACACACACTCAATCACACCCCAGCATTCTCACACGTACAAACTGATACGCATGCACTCCCTCTCAACACGTACACACACATGCACAGGTCCCCCCCTGCTATTTTAACGACTTCTATTGTTCAGTGCAGTGCTTCTCCCTCCATATGACTTCCATATGGAGGGAGCCATGGCTAGCTGTGAAAACTACTGTACTTCAGCTCCAATCTATATGACTCTATACAAGCCCCGTGTGGGTCCTGCTAAGGTGTCAGGACCAACTTACAACACATGGTAACCTGACCTTCACTACTGCTACGCACCTTATGTCTCACAGGTGTCATTCATGCTACCCAGGCACACGGCCATATGTGGGGTAGTATGGAGCTAAATCGGGGCCAAATGTTTGGTTCATTTGAAAAAAATATATATAGTTGAAAAACTAAAGCTTGAAATTGAAAATTTAAGTTTTGGTCAAAACTTGGAAAAAATAAAACCATGTATTCAAACTAAAAATAAGTGTACCAATTTTTCTTTCAGTTTGAATAAAATATAGATTCAATTCTGGAATTATTTTGAATAAATTATAAATTTTCATTTTTCACTTTTATATTTGTTTCAGTTCCACATTTCATGTTTTCAGATTCAAAACTTATTTTTTTTTACAGCTTCAAATCTTTTTTTTACGGCTTCAAATTTTTTTTTTTTCGGTTTCAAATCTTTTTTTTCGGTTTCAGATCTGTTTTTCACTTTCAGATAATTTTTTTTTCGGTTTCAGACTTTTGGCCCTGATTTTGCGTAGGGGGCGTGGCTTCAACTCAGAGGGGCGTGGCATTATGAGTGACAGCCTATCAAAGAAGGCAGAAGACTCCTCGGTCATGTTGCCTTCAGGAAATGGTGTTACTGTGAGAACTATGACTGAATGCTTTCTATCCACTATATACATGTGATTTTTACTTAACAAACTGATGCCAGTGACAAAGTTCCATTTAAAAAATTGTTTTGGACAACAAATGGTATCAATTACATTATAAGAGCAATAAACTGTGCCAGATTGTGCAGTTCGGCAGGAAAAATGACTTCTCCCCCTTCCATGTATGACTTATAGCACCACAGTATTCACTGGCACCAGCCCACAGGTAAGACATGTGAAAGATATTTGCCTTTGTGAATAGATACTTTGCGACGTTATCCCCTCAGTGGAATTTTTTTTGTGATTAACACAAAAGGGAAAATAGGTGGACAGCTGGGAAAAGCTGGCAATCAAGCATCGCTAGCACTAAAGTTAGCATTAACTAACGTTAGCTTCACACTAGCTGGTGTTTTTAAACTAATTTCAGTGTCCAGCTCAAGTTTTTTTTACTTTAACTTGGTCTTTGTTAACCTCCGTTTGTCAGAATGACCATAACTTGACAGTGGCTGCAGTGAAGAAGGTCTCTTTTTATAAAGTAGACAAATAAAACTTTACATTAATGCTCTGGCCTGATAAATTACGTTTTACACTATAACGTTACATGTAACAGCATGACAGTTATGCCTTACAAAATATGCCAAGTGGGCAAACTTTGAAGGCTTCTACCACAGCCTAACTTAAGTATCAGAATACACTAACTTGTCTTTTTGTATTTGTATGTCTTACTGTCTGTTTTCTGGACCGTGTGTGTCCGTAATAAAAGCTTTGATTGATTGATTGATTAACAAAGCGGACCAGGACAAGTTATGTTGTTTAAACTAACCATGAAAAGGTAACACTAGCAATGTTAGTTATCTATACGTTTTTACATTTATAAGGCTGTACGGCTGCAGGCAGCCACTGTCGAGTTATGGTCATTCTGACAAACAGAGGTTAACAAAGACCACTACACGTTAAAGTCAAAAAACTTGAGCTGGACACTAAAATTGGTGTAAAAACACCAGCTAGTTTGAAGCTGACGTTAGTTAATGCTAACTTTTGTGCTAGCGATGCTTCATTTCCAGCGGTCCACCTATTTTCCCTTTATGTGTTAATGACAAAAAAAATGCCACTGCGGGGATAATAACCCAAAGTATCTATTCAAAAAGGCTAATATCTTTCACATGTCTTACCTGTGGGCTGTGCCAGCATGTTGCTTTGGCGGAGCGGACGCTATGCTGACTGCCAAGTGAATACTGTGGTGCTACATTCAAAGTCATACATGGAAGTGGGAGAAGTCATTGTTCCTGCCGAACTGCACAATCTGGCACAGTTTATTGCTCTTATAGTGTAATTGGTACCATGTGTTGTCCAATACAATTTTTTAAATGGAACTTTGTCACTGGCATCAGTTTGTTAAGTAAAAATCACATGTATATATTGGATAGAAAGCATTCAGTCATAGTTCTCACAGTAACACCATTTCCTGAAGGCAACATGACAGAGGAGTCTTCTGCCTTCTTTGTTAGGCTGTCACTCATAATACCACGCCCCTCTGAGTTGAAGCCACGCCCCCCACGCAAAATCAGGGCCAAAAGTCTGAAACCGAAAGAAAATGATCTGAAAGTGAAAAACAGATCTGAAACCAAAAAAAAAAGATTTGAAACCTAAAAAAAAAAAAAGATTTGAAGCCAAAAAAAATAAGTTTTGAATCTGAAAACCTGAAATGTGGAACTGAAAACAAATATAAAAGTGAAAAATGAAAATTTATAATTTATTCAAAATAATTCCAGAATTTAATCTAAATTTTATTCAAACTGAAAGAAAAATTGGTACGCTTATTTTTAGTTTGAATACATGGTTTTATTTTTTCCAAGTTTTGACCAAAACTTAATTTTTCAATTTCAAGCTTTATTTTTTCAACTATATATATTTTTTTCAAATGAACAAAACATTTGGCCCTGATTTAGCTCCATAGGGTAGCAGGGGCAGCGTGAAACGATCAGAAGCAGAGAGCTGAAATAAATGTAGGTGCATTAGAATGTCTAAACAGTGTCTGAAAGCCACACAGAATACTGTAATACTTTTATTTGAGTATGTTGTTGCCCTCAGCTGGTAGATAGCGGTGATGTAAGCAGAATCATATGAAGCCTACTGTTTACTACAGCACTCCTCTGAGCTAACGGTCTTCTTCTTCATTATTTCTGACCACGTTTAAAAGCATGCCAAAGGCTTTTACATTGGTTTTCTACTTTCCAGGCAGCTGTTGGTTTCAGTTATTCCAGTACAGTACGGAAATCTATTTGCAGAACCTCAAAATTGCTTTGGAAAGGTAATCCATCATACTGTACGTTTTGTCGCTTTTTCTTTTTTTTGTCAAAGTCACTTGGTGCTTGGAATAGTTCTAGGATTATCTGGGATTCTATAGTTGGCAACCAAAGAGCAAAAAAAGAAGAAAAATCACAATATTCTTTTCCCAACTGTGCATGTGTGCTAATTGTTTGTCTTCTGGGTTTAATTTTCCCACAAAGTGGCTCATTAATGCGCCGCTTCTCATAAACGCGCCGCTTCTCATAAACCATCACTTGAATGTTAGAGCATCCTATCAGTGCCTTCTCACGGCTGCGTCACTGCGTGGCATATAATAACATAACGTTTACTAAATAAATAAATAAGGCAAAACATTATGGTTTACGATACTTTTGCTCCAAAATCTTGCATTGTCTTCGCTTTATTGTTTTTTTAACGTGGTATTTCATATGCATACATATCTGGTAGGGTCTGGTAGTGCAGGTTTAGTGTCCAAAGCTTGAGGTGATTAGTGGTTATGTTGATGCTGCTGGCCGTGGTTTTTGTGCTGCTACGCCTCTGCTCTGGTATGTCTCTAAGGCCATATGTGTCCCATAAAGGTGTCAGGACCAATGCAACACATGGTAGCCTAAGTTCTGCCACTTCTGTGGATACTGTAGGTCAACTTCGGTGAAAGCCTTTTATCCATAAGATTAGCTGCATTTGACTTTTGATGATTTTCTCAACTTCTATTCTTTAGAAATACCTTATCAACATTTGCATGGTCTTTTATGTTCCATCCAGGTACCCCTCTTACAGGTAATTAAACTAAGTTATTTATTCTGCAATCATTTTGTTCTTGCAATGCCCCTTTATTCCATGTAAAAGGAGTTTCAGAAAACATTCAGGGCTCACAGACCCAGACACGCACATTCCCCTGGCGTGGAGTCAACAAGAGGAATAAGAACTGCGCACAAATGTGTGTGAGGTGAGAGAGAGGAAGAGAGGAAAACAATAATAAAAACAAAAGGCAGACATGTAGCGTGCATGTTAGTTTAACTTCTCAATCCATTCACTCCCTATTTTGTTAATCTCTGACTCTAAACACTCGGCTCCATCATAAATTATAAAAACAACAACCGTATCAATGCATGTTCTTGTAAAACGCAGGAGTAGAAGAAAATTGAAGAAATGGCAGGGGAAATTCTGAATAAAAACTTCTTCTTTTTTTTAAAAGAGGCACATTAAAACGTCATAAAGATGTGGGGAGATTTTGAATGTTGCATGCTTTCTCATTATTTATTTATAAGCGTCAGCTGCCTCAGAGTCCCCCCCCTTTGCACAGTGCTGCCCCAAAATGGAACCAGATTTCTGGGAGGCCGGGAGGTGGTGGATGTTTTTTTGCGTCCTGAAGGAAAGATTGGATCAAGACGGGGGAGATTTCATGGTTTTGGGGTTTTGGAGTGAAAAAAAACATATCAGGGGTGGTTGTATTTTTTTGCTGAGGGCCTGGGGTTGACTGACAGAGGGTGAGCTTTGGAGTCTCCTTCCTTGAATCAGTCTGAGTTAGATGAACTAATGCAGTAAAGAAAATATTTTCAGAGGTTGAATTACTTTATTGGCCAAGTACAATAAACATTCAGGGGTTTAATCTCCAATTTTCCAAGTGCAGTGTTAGCGTATGATTATTTGGCGTTAGTGTTTAAGTGTATATAATGATTAAAGAGTACCGCAGGGCTCCGGGTTTGTTATGGGTATAATGTAATATAAATAGTACTTTTAGGTTGTTATTACTAATAAAAAATTCTATCTCTATAATTTTGAAATGCTACCCGAAGAACTGCAGCAATTACTTAATTTTTGTTATTAGATTATTTTTTGGGGCTTTTCTGCTTTTAATGGAGAGGACAGCTAGGTGAGAAAGGGGGAACACACGCAGGAAATCGTCACAGGTCGGAATGGAACCCTGGACCTCTACGTCAAGGCGTAGACCTCTATGTTTATGTGCGCTTGCTCTTCCCACTGAGCCAACCCGGCCACAGCAAGTCCTTGACCTACAAACAAAAGATTATAAAGATTCGGACAATTAAGGTAATAAATTCATTGAATAAAAGAAATTGATAAGTAATTCCTAGCTCTGAAAGACATTATAGAATGCTCCCTTTCAATTTTCTATGTTAGTGCATTAGAAAAAGTTTAAACATTATAAGCCTGTAAAATTCAGAAAACCAATAAATAGGGTAGATGATGAGTTAAACTGTTCAAATAAAGGCTTTTTCTTGTGGAACTGGCTGTACTGTGTGAGGCTTTAGTGAAACTCTGTTGGCTCCGTTTGACACCAGCAAGCTCTCCTGTGGTTTAAATGGAAACAGGGGATAGAAAGACTGAAAATCACCTCTCGTTTTGTCGGCAGTGATGAGAGATTCTGTCTTTATGTCTCTGCTTTTTGGCTCTTTTTTTCATATTCTTTCTCGTTCTGCTACATCTGCCTTCCACTTTTTTTTTCTGTTCTGTCTTTCTTTCGACTTGCTTTCTATTGTAACTTTTTCTCAAGTGCTGGTGGAACTCTGTTCCCATTTTATTCATAAAAAGAAATGTCTTTCCACTACAGTATCTATTGTTGATTAATATAACACATCTCCAGTAAAGATGTGCGATTCAAGAATGCTCCAAAGTACTTCATATACTGCTACGATAGGACAAGAAAACAATTTACATTGTTTTTGTTTTTTTTATTTGGAAGGCAAAAACAGTGATTTGTGAGGATGAAATTAAAATGCTGTGGTATTTCCTCCAACATTTTAGTTACATGTTTCTGGGTAGAGGAAGACAAAGTCCCCACAATGAGCCTTTAGTACCAAATATATAACCCAAATACTCTGCTTCTCAATAAATAAATACATTTTGGAGCCAAGCTATGTTTTACAGACCTTGTTGTTTACACATGGATACAATTAAGATGTTGTTGCAAGCTAAATATAATGGAGACAGTCTGTGAAAGATTCACCATTTTGTAATCAAAGAAATAAACCTAAATGTTATTTTCAAAATGCCTAAGGCTCATTATCTTTGGTTTTTACAATTGTTCCTTAACATTACAAGATTCCAGTCAAAGGAGCTGATGGATATAATATGATTTTCACTAATTGTATGTGCCCACATAATAAATACATAATCAAATGGCTGCTGTGTTTCCTGCTCCAAAAGGACACTTTTCATTGCAATTAACCATAAACAAGGTGCTTTTGCAATGAAAAAAACAAAGGTTTTTATTAAAATATGCTTTTCATAATAGAAAACAAAGAGACAAATGGGAAGAAAACACAAATCAACTGCAGAATATGTGGCAGAGTCCCTTTGAGTAATTTAAAATCAAGAAACTACACAATGTTTCAGCTATAGATTTTACTTTTAAACCCTATTTCCACTTACATTTTGTATTTTGTATTTCATCTATCTACTTTTCCCTCTCTCTTCAAATAGACAGTAATACATTTTCATTAATGAACCCAATAAATACATTGAAATATTTATAATGTTATAATATTGTACTTTGAACTATAGTCCGCAATTTGATACCAAGTAAGAGTGAAATTCTGATGTAATTTGTTTTCAGGTTTTTGTCAAAGTTTCCAATAACTGAACATCCAGCTGTCATTCTGGTCTTACTGTAATTACTGCATTTTATCTGTTGTTCCTTTTAACGTGTTTTTCGTCACCTCAACAACAGGAAGAGATAAAGATAGACACCACAGAGAAAAACTAAAAAGGAAAAAAATCCCAAAGTGACACTGTTAGTCGGATATGGATGCGAGTAAGTGTGTGTGTGTGTGTGTGCAACTGTGTCTAAGCCTGCGGTCTGTGTGTGTTTATGTGTGTGTGTGTGTGTGTGTGTGTGTGTGTGTGTGTGTGTGTGTGTGTGTGTGTGTGTGTGTGTGTGTGTGTGTGTGCGTGTGTGTGTAGCCCTTGGATCAGAGAGCAGTGTGTGTGTGTTGGCTGAGATTGGGGTGAAATGAGCCGTTTTAATGAGTTAGTTACTGTAGCTGTGTCTGTGTCTGCGTGTGTGTGTGTGTGTGTGTGTGTTTCCTGAAGCCCACATGGCTCAGCATGAGTAGCAGCATATCTGTGCGTGCACACACACACACACACACACACACACACACTCATAAATTCTTCAAACATCAAATTATGTCAGTGCAGAAGAGTTTGTGAATTTACAGGAACACTCCAGCTGTAATTATGCTTTGATTGCCATGTTACTGGCTCGTTATGTGACGACTGCCAAACTTGTAAAAATATGACTTGAGCATAATGAACATTTACAAAACTGAATATATGAGGATTTATACAGTCCAGAATAAGTGTTTTTCCAGTTTCCTCTAAATTTAAGTTATTGCAAAGATAATGGCCAAGTTGACTGGCAATGTGGAAGGAAATATTTTGCCAATTACTTGACTGCAACCAAAGCAGGAAAGTAATTATTATAAAGACAATAAAAAGTTCTCTAATAGACAAAGTTGACCAAATTTCAAGACTTAAATTTAAGTAAATGTTGCATCTCAAAAGCTCATTTCAGTCCAACTCCTAAAAGTTAAAGGAAGTTAAATGAAGAGTGGAGAAGCAGTTGCCCGGACCAAATTTATGTGGACTAATGTTTTTAAGCAAACATTGCTGCTGTCTCTGGCTCAAATGAAGTTATGAAAATAATTACTTTGCCTCCCTTGTAGCGATTCCCTCCAGCTTGGTTGGGTGATCCATCAGACACAGTTGGCAATGTCCACAGGTTTTGATCGCTGCGACAAATCAAAGTGACACATTTAAAATAACAAAAATGTGGGTGAAAGTTTTTCTGTTTAAATGTGACAATGCTGGATGAGTCAAGTGGGTTAGAGTAGGCCTATTGTATGGGTGGATGAAAGGATGGTTAGGCATTAAAAGGCGTACAATGATGAGTGACTAAGCTGCACTGAGGAAATATAGCATTTTCAAATAACATTTTAAAGAACTTAATTTTTCTAACCAGAAACTGGTTACTACTAAGCATCCATAAAATGTCACTTTGCCACTGTGTTCTGCTGTTAGCTCAGTGGTTTGAGGCTCTGTATGACCCTTGATATTGCAATTCAACATATTCAATTGAAGTGAACAGATCAAATGACCTTAAATAATTTTAGCCTTAATATATATAGCACCTCAAATATGCACACACACACACACACACACACACACACACACACACACACACACACACACACACACACACACACACACACACACACACACACACACACACACACACAGACAGTGAAGTGAGAATAGGAGAAGAGGGGTGACCTCAGTTGTTAATCCAATACAATGCACCTGGTTATGATGTAAATGGATCATATATCCTTACAGTTAATCATACACTCAGCTTCAGGACACCGTGTGTGTGTGTGTGTGTGTGTGTGTGTGTGTGTGTGTGTGTGTGTGTGTGCCTGCCTGCCAACTGTAGGACACGAGCAGGGTGGAGGTCATTTATTCATTTTCTATGAACATACACTATCAGACTTCCTCCTCTCTTCTTCCATTATTCTTTCTCCTCATTTCTTTTCCTCCCTATTTTTTCCTCACGTCATCTGTTTCTTTCATAGCATAGCATATGTGCTTTTATAGACTCCTCACCTCCCCTTCTCTTTTGACTTTCCACCTTTCTTTCTTGTCTCCTTTCTTTAACTCACCTCTCCTCTCCTATACTCAGTCACCATCTCCATCTCATTTTCTTCTTACTGCCACATCCTTTCCTCTCTTCTCCTGCCCCGGCTGCTTCCTTTTCCTTCCCGAGGGGCCCCCTCTGCTCCACCTGGGGCCTGTTTGTTTGAATATGGTCCTCAGCACACCATGCATATAAATCAAGCCTACCTTATGAAGTCATGATCACTGAGGTCACCTCAGATGGAGGCTGGCTGCTTGGGCCTCCTCACTCTCAAAGCAGCATTTTTCACACAGTGTGTGTGTGTGTGTGTGTGTGTGTGTGTGTGTGTGTGTGTGTGTGTGTGTGTGTGTGTGTGTTTGTAGCTACTCAGATTACTATATGGCGGCAGGCACACATCATGTCACAGAGCGCAGTGGGACTCATGCAAGCGGTATAGTAGTTTGTCATTGTAGCAATTTACCTCTGTATGTCTAACGCTCAGCCGGTCCACTTAACCCTCCCAACCTCTCTGTAAGTGACACTGAGTGTTTAATCGGCCCCAGAGGATACAGTACTTGGTGGGCCATGCTTTAAAAAAACAAAGGAGAAGAAATTTATTTGCAATGCAAGGAAATAAATTTTCTACTATGCAAAATGGTCAAATGCTTGCAACTCTTCTGCTTAAGCTCCATAACTTCTCCCTCGGTGGCGCTCATCGTTGACATGGGCCACTTTCTGCACAATGGGTACACTAGGTATGCTTTGTACGTCTGGTGAACTGTCCCGAGTTCAGTTTCTCATTGAATTAAATGATCCAATGCTTCACTTATCCCCGAAACTGCACAGTCTAGGGTAAGCAATCAAGTGCTCTTCTGTTTGACACAAATGATATTTGGGGAGTTATGGGTGTAGAAATGGGCTTTTATTCAACCACCTACGTACACTAATTCAGAGCATCCACTTAACCTATTCAAACATGCCATTTAGCACCAATTAACATTTAGATGGGGTGATTTATGAATATGTGTGTGCGCGAGTGTGTGTGTGTGTGTGTTTTTTTTTATAATCTTACTTCCCCCTCCCTCTCTCTCCTTCCATCTCTCCCTCTTTCTCTCCATCCTCCCACATTTTCTCTAACAGGTTAAACAACGCTGGCCAGCCCAGTTCTCTGCATCACTCTATCCTGCTAACCCCCAATCTTTCTTTTTCCTCTACCAGCCCATTGAGACTTGACATAAGGATCGTATATTTGATGAGTGTCTGCATGGCCGATGGCGCCACATGTAATCTCGGTGGCTTTTTGCTTTAGACTGTCTAGGAGGAAAGCGTCTAACATTTACACTCAAACACAGACAAATAAATAGAGGTAGATGCATGTCCTCACAAATGGACAAACACAAAAAAACATTGCACACAAGCATCCACATTAATGTAAGTGCACTCTTAGTGGTAAAGTTCAAGGCATGAGTGGTTCTTGTTGGAGTGTCTATGAATGTAAATATTAATATGATTTGAGGAGAGGACAAGAGTAGTCAAGAGACAAACAGGGCATAGGCAAAAATGGGATATACTCTAGAAAATGATGGCGATGAGAGCAAGGAGATAAAAGATAAAAACAGATAAAGATAAAAACAGACACTGTATCTCTTCAGCAGGGCAAGATGAAGAGAAGAAGTAAAATGAAAGAAAAAGAAAAAATGAAATGTTGAATGATAGACAGGAACTGTTATGCTAAAAGAGTAAGACCTTGACAAGCTTTAAGTATTTGAGTACCGGTATATGTATTTATATCTAATGAACTCCCCATTTCAACATATTTCAACTCACTGAGGACAGTATCATATTTTTTGCAATATTTTTTTCCCTAAAATTTTAATTTGTACCTAATTTTATTTTAGGAAATCAGAAATGTCAAGTTACTGTATCAAATTGTTTATTTTATATTATGTTCCATTTTCTGTCTGTTATCCAACATTAAAATGTAAGTCAGTAGCGGAACAGGAGCAAGAGATGTGAATATATTATATTTTTTACAACATTTGCTTGTAAGTTGCAGCTTTTTTAAATTACAGATTACATATGTCAACATTATGAACAGCTGGATTTTCAAAATATGACATGGAACGTTATGTCTGAGCGGCAGTGACTGTGTTGCTGTCAGTGACTGTTCATTTCCTTCCTCTCTGAGGCACAGATAGCATCAGCAGACCAAACAAGCACATACACTCACAGAGGCTCAGACATGCAAACACCCCCTGAGACACCCAGATGAACACTCAGACTAGGGTGTAATATGTCGAGAATAGGTGTCGGTTAAAAAGGGATTTCCTCTCTTTGGCACAACGGTCACAATTGGTAGAAGTTTAAGTCAAGATAGCAGCGTGTGTGTGTGTGTGTGTGTGTGTGTGTGTGTGTGTGGTGGTTCTCAGGAAATGGTGTCCTGTAATACATGTTTCACTCTCACTGATTTGATTGAGGAAGAGAGATAATAAACTTAGTTTTGCTACCACTTCCTGGAAATACCCAACAGACTCCACTGACCCACGTGCACACACACACACACACACACACACACACACACACACACACACACACACACATACACAGACTGTTGGTGTTTCTAATCTAATTCCTTTTTTTTAAATAAAAATAGAACCATTTAATTTAATACACACACACATGTATATATATATATATATATATATATATATATATATATATAATCTGAAACATTTGCTGCTTGTCTATGCAGTTCACATTACTTTTTTTCCTTTTTACTCCTGAAGAAAGCATCCTTATAGAGCCATTTCTCTATCTCGTTAACTCTTATATGCTGTATTTTAATGTTTTTAATGTAATTGTAGCTGAAATGTTTTCTTTTGTGCTGTATTTATGTAGTGCTGTAACATGGATTTCATTACTTCCTTCCCCTACACACGCGCACACACACCACCCACATAAACAACATACCACAGCCACAATGATGTGATGCCTTGTTCTTCCAGTGGAACCGAACATCTAGTCCAATAGATTGTTCAAGATAGATTTATTTGTTTCATAACTTCTCCGTGACAAGACGACAGATCTCGACAATGAAGTGTTTATCTACAAAACTGTGGCGGGCACCGTGTTTTTTTTGTTGTTGTCATGGTGACATCGGACCGCCAAAAGACAAAGGGAAGAAGATGAAAAGAATGACACGAGAAAAAACACTTTGCAGCTTATTCTAAACAGTTCAGTTTCTGTGCAAAGGCTCTTTTTTATTGAGATCATTTTTCACTATCATGTTTGCTTGTCATGCCCTTGTCTGTTTCTAATTTACCATCGGGGCAGTATTGTATTATAGTTTCTACTTGTGGAAGGTCAGTGCTGTTCAGATACATTAAAGTAATAATATAACACATTGTCATATCAATATAATATAACAGCGATGCAATGATGCAAGTTGATGGCCAACTGACATAACACAATAGCTATTCAATCTTTCCCAATTTGACTGGATGTTGTAAACAGTGTTAGTGGTCAGTCTTTCTCGGGAAACTCCTTCTAGCGGCCGGAAAGTAATGCATTTCATGTTTTTAGCGGTGGCAACAGTTCATTTGGAATAAATAGGAAAACTGAGTAATGAATATTAACAGTGAGAGATGTCATGACTGAACAAAACATCAGCAACCTCAACTGAACCTCTCAGTGAAAAATCGTGGCCACACTGAATTACCTGTGATTGAGAATTTAATGAATGTGAATTTTAAGAGCTACCTTCTGAATTCTGCTTCACATTAAAAAAAATGGACAACATCACCGATTTACTTTAATCTGTAATCTACATTTTGTTAATGTAACAGGGAGGATGGATTGCAGCTCGGATGTTGAGGATCCCCTTTGCACCACTACATGGGTAGAATAGATTGATGGAGGGAGCAACAGCAAGATAAAGTTTAACGAAAATCAAGTAGGGAGCCAATCTTTTTTACTGTAGCAGAGGGAGGCAAAAGAGGAGTACATGGATGGAAAGATGAGAAAAAGGAGAGAGCTGCAAGTAGAGAAAGGTGAGGCGGGGTTGTTTGTATCAGGATTGACAAAAGTGAACATGGAGGGAAAAATAAGAAGACATATGGTAACAGGTAGGAGGGGTAGAGTTGTAAAAGCACAGCTATAAGAGAGCAGAAGATAAGAGGGTGAAAGAGGAGTAGCAGAAGAGGAGGTGAATCAGAACGAGGTACTAAGGGAGGTGTGGAAGAAGGGTTGAAAAGAAAGGCAGAGGAGTCTAGTCCCCTACTGAGATCTCATTTCCAGCTGTCTGATAATGCTGCTCTTCTTTGGCCATAATCTCTACATGGAGGAAATGAGAAACACACACACAAACACACGTGCACACACATACGTGCACACAATAGCGCACACTCACAAGGAGGCACATGTTCAGAGTTGGTGTACACAAAAAAGAACAGGCACATACAGTAGAAATAGAAACATGATGCATGATGAACCTGTATGTACAAATATGTATTTTCCCTACACAACCTTTCTCTCTTTCTCTCTCTCTATCTCTCACACACACACACACACACACACACACACACACACACACACACACACACACACACATGTATTCCCTGCTGGGAGCCTATTAGCTTCTCTGTGTCAGGGGTGAGCAGAGGATAATGATTCACAGATCCCTCCTGTGTCTCTGTCTTTCTTCTTTGTAGAGAGAAGAAAGACAGACACCGCGGACAGACTGACAGACGTAAGGAAAAGAGGATGTACTTAGAGGACACACAACAGGTGTGGACAAAGACAAAAATGCAGGCGTCCATTTTCTTTCGTTATTTCCTCTGACGGTGCCAACTCTGCCTTAAATCAGTCCGCTTATTAAACAACATGTCAGCTTGATTCATGTTCGGCACTGACAAATTTGGAGTGCATTTAGTGGAGAATAGGGAAATTATGCAACATTTCATTTGATTTTTTTTCAGTTTACCCAAGCTAATAAAACATAAATATAATATAAATGACAATAGGTTTGAATGCAAAGACACAAGATGCATTTACTCTCTCCCACTCTCTCTGTCATGACATAATATTCGCAACAAGAAGAATTTTTATTCCTGCCATCCTTACTGCAATCAAATGAAAATAATTGTGTGTTCTAGTGAGTACGTTTAACAGGTGTTGCTTTGGAAGTTCACCAGGACAGGAAATGGCGATCATTCACTTTTCTTCAATCTGTGAAGTTTATAATGACAGTTTGTCTGAACATGCCCTCAAAGGAGGGATAGTGCTTGTCTCTGAGTGCCAATGATCCGCAGGTACTGATGTTGATGAGCATCCAAAGTGTGTGATAGTGATCTGAATGAATTGATTGTGCTGAGAAAGAAGCACAGAGAAGCATTACAGCGCCATCTACTGTCTGGAAGCTCTTTTGGGCTCTTCTTCCAAGCAAGATGCTCTGATACAGGCGGCCTACCTGCTGGGTGTTGTTCGAGCTTCGCCGGGCGGCTTTATACCTATTCTATTCTGTTCTGTTCTATGTAAATATTGCACAAAGTAGATATTGCATATAAAGAAAGTGTGTTTTTGTCAGCTTTCCTATTCAAATAAGAGAAACAGAGATTTTTCTTTTATAATTCATTTAATAGCCGTGCTTTGACCCAATCTCTTTCCTCGTCTGCTTTGCCTCAGCTGTAACATTCAACACTGTAATGGCTATTTGATTGCAGCGCCGTGCCTGCGACCTGAATGAGTAAGGTAGCGCACTTGCAATCTCATGCACTGAAACTGTACATTACCTCATAAACACATGAGCCACTGCAGAGTTTCAATGTAATTTGGTGTAATTGCCTAAGCTGCAGTGTAATGTTGCATCTGTGTTTTCTTTTACCGACATGTAAATTAAATGGCTAAACACAAGACGTTGCTTGACATTGTATCTAGCTGCTGTTCAGTATCATTGCCAACGTAATGGTCGCCTATCATCTAACTCTGATTCATAGGGAGTTTTGGCTTATTTTTCTACACTCTTGGGGACCTGATTGAAAGCGTTTTTGGTAATGCCTTTAATAGCTATCAACTTTGAAATGAGTAATTTAAGAGATATAGTTACATTTAATGTATTTAAGTTAAAGTTTCTTTGAGGTAAATGGCTGTCTTACAGTAATACGATAATGCACCAGTACAATACCCTGTGTGTTGTATGTTTTGGACCTCTTAGCTAGTTGTTGTATGTTGATGCCGTATCTTAGATACTGTTATTTGTAGATCTGGGGTCCTGTTTACTATCAAGATAATGGAGTTGCCATGTGGCTCTGCTCTGTTTGTGTTGCTCATAGCAGATTGTTGAGGTTTTGGTGCAGTTTCACAGGGTGTCTGGATTTCAAACCCGTGTAGGAGTTTACCACTGCGGCCCAAGGTTCAATTTCCAACTGCAGATTGTATTTATAAACCCAAATGATCACAGACACATGAGTCATAAAAATGATTTTAAATAATATGATATGATACAGTGCATACAATAAAATCTGACAGGCTTGACAATCACTTTCCTCACTGCTGAGCTGGCCACCCAGCAATGAGGTGAGTTTACTTTACTTTCACTGGAGAGTTTCAGCATGACATGATCTACATAAAAAGATCCAGGGGATTAAGAGGATATGATTTAAAGATCATATTCATTTTTAAAGGTAGTACATGACTCATATTCGAGGTTGACCGCAATGATTTTGCTGCTAACTGATCATATGCTCTTTCTGCAGCCCTTCAAGAGCAGTTGCTGCATTACAATCCTGCAAAACAACATGCTGTCTGCAACTAACAATTATTTTCAACCATCCGTATTTGGCATTTTTGCTTGAATAATTAATTAATCAATCGATTATGACGTTTCTGTCAATAGACTTTTTAATTAATGGACTAATTGCTGCAGCTCTAATGCTATCCTCTTACTACAATAAAAATGTCTTACACTGGAAAGACGATTTGGAGAAATCTTTTGTCAGAGCACCTTTGCGCGATGCACATACACGACATCTTCAGCTTGGGCGGCCACACACTTGGAAAAAAGCCTCCAAATTATGCACATACCTATAGCAGCACCACCCAATATCTCACAGAAAATTTAACATCTACTTCTAGTATCCTTTCTGTTGTATCTCTTCGGAGTGGTTGTAATGCGGTTGTCAGCCATTTTGTTGAGGTAACGATATCAAGTTGTGAAATTAGCCCGTCCTTGTAAAGACTGGTGTAGTTTTATCCTGGAAAACATTAACAGTCTGTTGCAATTACCTCTCAATGGCTGCCTTCTGCGGTGTGTGTGGGTGTGTACGAATGTGTGTGTGTGGCAGAGAGAGCAACAATGGGGATGGTGTTTGGGTTGCACGTACGTCATGTATGTAGAGTGTGTGTGTGTGTGTGTGTGCGTGCGCGAATAAACAAGAGAGAGCATTTTGTACACCACGTGATAGCAATATGTGCTGATTGTGCTCTCCTGGGCCCTGCCCTCGGGATGCCTCCACCCCAGGTTATTTTTCAAACACACACACACACACACACACACACACACACACACACACACACACACACACACAAACACACACACACGTAACATGTCCCACTTTAAACTCACCTCCCACCCTTTCACTTTGTCCTTGACCTTTTTCTCTCCACATTCTTGCTTTCTCTCTTCTTTCATTGTTATATTTCCCCTTCTTCCTTTGTTTTGTGTTGTGTTTTTCTCAGCATCTTCATCTATATGCTTTTCTTGTTCTATACACCCTTATCTTGCTTCTTTTGTTCTGCTATTCTCATCTTCCTCATTCTTTCACCTTGGTTTCTTTAACGTCCTCTTTTAGTCATTTTCTGTTGTTATGCATTATGTCCTTTCCTATTATGTACCCTATTTTTCTTTACTCGTTCTTATGTCTCTCCATCCTCTATCTTTGCCATTTATCCTACAGTTCTCTTCTTCTTCTATTCCTCCTTTCTTCTTTTCGGTCCTTCTTACCCTTCATCCATTCCTCTTTGCTCAACCTTTATTCCTGCCATTGCTGTCCTTTCCCTTCTTCATCTATCCCCCCTCCTACTTCACCCCTTCCTCCTCCCTCCATCACCCTCCCAGCCCATGCCCCCCTCTCCATTAGCAGATTAGATTTAGTCCCATAATGCCGCTGGGCACCATGATTTTACCGGCTCTCATTACTCCTAAATCATCTTTTCGTTCTCTCTCTCTCTCTCTTTCTCTGTCTCTGTCTCTGTCTCTCTCTCTCTCTCTCTCTCTTTCTCTCTCTCTCCATCCCTCCCTCCCTCTCAAATATGCAAATACACACACACACACACACACACACACACACACAGATACACAAGCGCTCACACACGCCATATGCCAAGGCCTGTGCACCGTAACACACCTGAATTAGCGGCAGAGCTAGTGATTTGTG
The DNA here is from genome assembly GCF_004354835.1 of Perca flavescens. Lineage (NCBI taxonomy): Eukaryota > Metazoa > Chordata > Actinopteri > Perciformes > Percidae > Perca > Perca flavescens. The sequence goes on from NC_041340.1 coordinate 11,439,951, forward strand.
ATGCAGTGTGATTGGGTGGGAAGGGAGAATTTGGTTCAATTTCTATCTGTCCACATCTATCCTGTATTCCTCTCCATATATTCCCCCGGGGCATGAATGATTTTCATATCACAAGACATCCGCTCCTATGCTGTTATATGAGGTGTTTTGCAGCAGAAATTTCTGGAATGAAGGAATGGTTTAGTACCATTTTTGAAGGACAGGTTGTTTTCTTTTTTTTGTCGTGTACTGTAACTGATTGTAGAGAAAGAGACAGATGTAAAAGAGGGCAAAAGACAGACAGGCAGAAATTGAGAAAAAAAACTAAAAGAGTTGGTTATATTTATGCATGCGTGTGAGCGAGCGGGAGCAGCCATTAGTTCAGTGTTCATCATTCCCGTTGTGTCAGCGTCTTATCGTTTATTATGGCAGCGGGTGAGTTAGCTGTACTTTTACCCTCTGTGACAAAACTGCTGATCACCACGTCCATTTTAATCATGCCACGACAGCTTCAAGCACATTTACAACATCCATCTACATGCTGTGCTAAATGTACCATATATTAAACACCTCCCTGTACCAAGATAATACCTCTTAGCATTTGAGGCTTATTGGCCCAGAATTAAAAAAACAAACCCGCTAATTGTAAAGCGGAAAAAATATTGGTATGAAGGAGAAAAATGAAACAGTGGTCTTTCATTTTCAAAATAAAATTATATCATATAAAATACATGATAGTGGTTTTGAGTTTCACAAGGAAATATTTTTCTTGCCCAAGATGTACAGTAATGTGAACATGATCACATTTAGATTATCTATCATATTTATTCATTTAATATGTTCAGGTATCAGTAGTGTAATATAAGTTAACTATATATCTTTTTTCCTACTGAGATCTTCGGGAAAAAAAACATGCATTTTTGGAGTGGAATAATTTTTACATTTTTACCTTTTCGTAGTTGAAACCGGAATTTACTGCACCCTTAACTCTGCTGATCATGAAAAATCACTGTTATACAATTTCTCAATAGAGACCAATTTAGTTTTAGTAGTTTTTAACCTTGATTTGACCAGGCAAATTAACTAAAAATCCATTTCCTGTCCTGTTTTCTACAAACTACAGAGAAAGCCTGCTGGAGAGGAACAATAATGCAGAATCTGGATCCACTCATCTAATCTCTCAGCCTTAATGGGCACTGCTGCTTTTCAGACACCCTGCAACACACACACACACACACACACACACACACACACACAAACAGTAAACCATCTACACACATACATGGAAGTGGATATGGTTGCAGGCATGATAACATTTATTCGACCAATAAACACTTGAGTTTTCTTAGAGCTGGATCATGACAATCTCACCGAGGATGTGGATACAGTTAAAGGCATACACACAAACATTTATAAGCGCACACTCACATAGATCCCTCTCTTCCAGTTACCCCTGACATTAGCCACTCGCTCTTTCTAACTGGATCATGGGGCTTACTAAAGAGATTAGGGCCTAGAGACAACATAGTAACCATACACACACACGCTCTCACGTACACACAAAAGTCTTTTCCTGCTCCCTGGTTGTCTCTTTTATTCCTTTCTCTCCCTCCATCTCCCCAACTCCTCTCTTTCTGTATATATTACACACACACACACACACACACACACACACACACACTCAACCAGACAGGCCCTCAGGCTAAAAAGACAGCAGCCAGTGGCCATTGTTGAAGACAGTCTGTCAGAGGAATTAGCCTACTGCTGCATGGGAAGGGAGGATGACAGTCTGCTCTGTTAGCCATCAAAATCACTTTATTTCACCAAGTACACTCAGACAGATAAAACAATGGTAAAAAAAAAAAGCCTTCCGTTCTTTCTGTGCATTTGCTTCACTACTGCGTTATGAAACACCAAGGAAGAATGCTGAGAATAAGTGCATTTCAGACGTGAGAGGGTAGTATGAGGAGCTTGGCAGGAAGTAGTTTAAAACGCAATAGTTTTAACTTTTATACTATTCAACTGCTCTTAAAATATGCTGGATGGGATAAGATTACTGCCGATGTTGTGAATAAATCTATTCAGGTTTGGATTTTCCTTCAAACATTTTAGTTCTAGTAATTTTAAGTCTATGATGTCATTGACTTGAATGTTGCCTTTAACATATTACATATCGTTTCGTTGATTGAATAGCACCTGCACTTTGGGCACACATGATTCATCCTCTTTGATGCTGTGTGGGTTGTAATTTTGTTTTGCTGGTTGACAGATTTATTTTTATTTTTATAGCTAAACAATGTTGCCAGTCGCCATTTGGACTAATATTGACTAATGCCCACCTTTGTCGGGATTTAGTTCGTTAGCAAACCACTCGATGCATTTTGCATCAAAAACGGCATCCTTCATAATTCATCATTTAGTCAAACCAGAACACACTCCAAAGTCTTTTTAGGATAAACATTCATGAATCAGCGTAGAAAGCATATAAAACACACACTTCCGGGGAGGCTGCACTGTGGATGCCCTGCTGCTTGCGATTGTGCCGCAAACCCAACTGCCCCATGGGGACAATAAAGTTATCTACTACTAAAAAGCATTCTTTTTAAATTAACATTCTAACTCACAATCATCAAATTTTGAAATTTTCTGCATCAAAAAATATGGTTGATTGTTGTCTGTACATCCATGTTTGCAGTACAACACTGAACTTGTTTGACTTTTAATAGTGCAAACATATCTCACAAGATACATTGGACAAAATTGTGTTAAACTCTTAGTATTTTCCATGAAAAGCGGCATAGAACACACAGTATTACCAAAATGCCAAATCATGGCATTTCTGAGTAGCCTATTGAATCTAAAATAGCAATACACGGCCAGCTAAGACAGTAAAAAACAAGCAAAAAAGCCCAAAGTTCAAAACTTTAAATTAATTTGTTATAACATTTTTAATGCTAGAGCACCACTGTAGTGCTAAGTGTAGTACCAGGAAATATGAACACTTATTTGTAAACAACATTCAGATATTTAGTCTCATGTAATTCTCAGATTAGCTTTCAGACATTCTTTCAGATTTTGGCCCAATGTGATTTAAGAAACCTTCTTTGCACACAAGGGTGACAACGTGTCAACCTTTACGAGGAAACACATTATGTCATCTTCGGCACACAGGAGCCCTGACTCCCTTAAGGCTTGCTGGGCTCAAACTCACATTTGGCCGCATCTTATCCTCAATTGTATTCTTCTCTCAGCATCATGAAAGGCCATAGAGCTATTTGCCAAACACAGAGACAACAAAGGCTTTCAGTGCTTCTTTTCTCTCGCATTCCTCTCTTTCATACATACACACACACACTGTCACATTTCATCTGACCACCATCCTCTCACTGCTTGAGGCACCTGCCTGTTTCTGTTTCTTTGCTAAAAGTTAATTGACCCACTGGCAAATGGCCTGCAGTAACCTTGACAACACTGACCTGCTGAGAGATGGATCAGAATAAAAGAAAAATGCCATATATGTATATATATATATATATATATATATATATATATATATATATATATATATATATATATATATATACACACACACACACACACACAAAACACACATTTATAGTAGTGTAGATTTAGTGCCATGCATGCATGTTTGTAGAAGCACTCCCTGTCTGCATCACACACACACACACACACACACACACACACACACACACACACACACACACACACACACACACACACACTTCCAGCAGTCCTCTTCTTCTGTCCAATCTGCTAATTTGTGGCGTATTATTTATGGGTGCCGAGGTGCTCCCCAGATGCTTAGAAAGGCAAAATGCCACAGTCAGCTTCCTTATTTACACCTCTTCCTCTCCTTCTCTCCATACCTCCATCACACACTCTTTCATTGCCCTCTATCCTTTACTCAAACTTACCTTTACTACTTCTTTCACCCATTTTTCCTCCATCACTTGCCAGCTTTATTACTTCACCTTGCCTCCTGTCAACCCTTGTCTTTCCTCTTTTCCTCTCCTCATGCCTCTTTCCTACTTTTAGTCTCTCTAACAACCTATTTTCTTTAAAACATGTCCATCTCTCCTTCTATGAGGAAAAACAGGGGTTGTTTGGTTCATCCTTATTCTAATGGCAAACCTCTGCTCCACCAATCTTCTGTTCCTACATCAAGCATTTATGAATGCCATCCATCCATCCATCTTCGTCCGCTTATCCGGTGTCGGGTCGCGGGGGGAGCAGCTCCAGCAGGGGACCCCAAACTTCCCTTTCCCGAGCAACATTAACCAGCTCCGACTGGGGATCGAGGCGTTCCCAGGCCAGGTTGGAGATATAATCCCTCCACCTAGTCCTGGGTCTTCCCCGAGGCCTCCTCCCAGCTGGACGTGCCTGGAACACCTCCCTAGGGAGGCGCCCAGGGGGCATCCTTACCAGATGCCCGAACCACCTCAACTGGCTCCTTTCGACGCAAAGGAGCAGCGGCTCTACTCCGAGCTCCTCACGGATGACTGAGCTTCTCACCCTATCTCTAAGGGAGACGCCAGCCACCCTCCTGAGGAAACCCATTTCGGCCGCTTGTACCCTGGATCTCGTTCTTTCGGTCATGACCCAGCCTTCATGACCATAGGTGAGGGTAGGGCGAAAACTGACCGGTAGATCGAGAGCTTTGCCTTCTGGCTCAGCTCTCTTTTTCGTCTGGCGGTGCGATAGATTGAATGCAATACCGCACCCGCTGCGCCGATTCTCCGACCAATCTCCCGCTCCATTGTCCCTCACTCGCGAACAAAACCCCAAGGTACTTGAACTCCTTCACTTGGGGTAAGGACTCATTCCCTACCTGGAGAAGGCATTCCATCGGTTTCCTGCTGAGAACCATGGCCTCCGATTTAGAGGTGCTGATCCTCATCCCAACCGCTTCACACTCGGTTGCGAACCGATCCAGTGAGTGCTGAAGGTCGCAGGCCGATGATGCCATCAGGACCACATCATCTGCAAAGAGCAGCGATGAGATCCCCAGCCCACCAAACTGCAACCCCTCCCCACCCGACTACGCCTCGATATCCTGTCCATAAATATTACAAACAGGATTGGTGACAAAAGCGCAGCCCTGGCGGAGGCCAACCCTCACCTGAAACGAGTCCGACTTACTACCGAGAACCCGGACACAGCTCTCACTTTGGTCATACAGAGATTGGATGGCCCTGGTAGACCCCCTCACCCCATACTCCCGCAGCACCTCCCACAGTATCTCCCGGGGACCCGGTCATACGCCTTCTCCAAATCCACAAAACACATGTAGACCCGGTTGGGCATACTCCCAGGCTCCCTCCAGGATCCTTGCGAGAGTGAAGAGCTGGTCCGTTGTTCCACGACCAGGACGGAATCCGCATTGTTCCTCCTCAACCCGAGGTTCGACTATCGGCCGAACCCTCCTTTCCAGCACCTTGGAGTAGACTTTACCAGGGAGGCTGAGAAGTGTGATACCCCTATAATTGGCACACACCCTCTGGTCCCCCTTTTTAAAAAGAGGAACCACCACCCCAGTCTGCCACTCCTTTGGCACCGTCCCAGACTTCCACGCAATGTTGAAGAGGCGTGTCAACCAGGACAACCCCTCCACACCCAGAGCCTTGAGCATTTCTGGGACGGATCTCATCAATCCCGGGGCTTTGCCACTGTGTAGTTGTTTGACTACATCAGTGACTTCCGCCTGGGAAATCGGCGACAATCCCCGTTATCCTCCAGCTCTGCCTCTAACATAGAGGGCGTATTAGTCGGATTCAGGAGTTCCTCAAAGTGCTCCCTCCACCGCCCTATTACCTCCTCAGTGGAGGTCAACAGTGTCCCATCCTTACTGTACACAGCTTGGATGGTTCCCCTTCCCCCTGAGGTGGCGAACAGTTTTCCAGAAACACTTTGGTGCCGACCGAAAGTCCTTCTCCATGTCTTCTCCAAACTTCTCCCACACCCGCTGCTTTGCCTCTTTCACGGCAGAGGCTGCAGCCCTTCGGGCCCCTTCGGTACCCTGCAACTGCCTCCGGAGTCCTCCGAGATAACATATCCCGGAAGGACTCCTTCTTCAATCGGACGGCTTCCCTGACCACTGGTGTCCACCACGGTGTTCGTGGGTTACCGCCCCTTGAGGCACCTAAGATCCTAAGACCACAGCTCCTCGCCGCAGCTTCAGCAATGGAAACTTTGAACATTGTCCACTCGGGTTCAATGCCCCCAGCCTCCACAGGGATGCACGAAAAGCTCCGCCGGAGGTGTGAGTTGAAAGTCTGTCGGACAGGGGCCTCCTCCAGACGTTCCCAATTTACCCGCACTACACGTTTGGGCTTACCAGGTCTGTCCAGAGTCTTCCCCACCCCTGACCCAACTCACCACCAGATGGTGATCGGTTGACAGCTCTGCCCCTCTCTTCACCCGAGTGTCCAAAACATACGGCCTCAGATCAGATGAAACGATTATGAAATCGATCATTGACCTTCGGCCTAGGGTGCTCTGGTACCAGGTACACTTATGAGCATCCCTATGTTCGAACATGGTGTTGGTTATAGACAATCCATGACTAGCACAGAAGTCCAACAACAAACAACCACTCTGGTTTAGATCAGGAGGCCGTTCCTCCCAATCACGCCTCCAGGTGTCTCCATCATTGCCCACGTGTGCGTTGAAGTCCCCCAGCAGAACAATGGAGTCCCCCACTGGAGCCCCATGCAGGACTCAGTCAAGGTCTCAAGAAGGCCGAATACTCCGAACTCCTGTTTGGTGCATATGCACAAACAACAGTCAGAGTTTTCCCCCACAACCCGCAGGCGAGGGAGGCGACCCTCTCGTCCACCGGGGGTAAACTCCAACACAGCGGCGCTCAGCCGGGGCTTGTGAGTATCCCCACACCCGCCCGGCGCCTCACACCCTGGGCAACTCCGGAGAAGAAAAGAGTCCAACCCCTATCCAGGAGTATGGTTCCAGAACCGAGACTGTGCGTGAGGTAAGCCCCACCAGATCTAACCGGTGGCGCTCCACCTCCCGCACCAGTTCCGGCTCCTTCCCCCACAGAGAGGTGACGTTCCACGTCCCCAGAGCCAGCGTCTGCCGCCCGGGTCTGGTCCGTCGAGGCCCCTGACCTTCACTGCCACCCATGTGGCATCGCACCCGACCCCAACGGTTCCTCCCACAGGTGGTGGGCCCATGGGCTGGAGAGATGGGAGCCACGTAGCTTGTTCGGGCTGTGCCCGGCCGGGCTCCGTGGCAAACCCGCCACCAGGCGCTCGCCCGACGAGCCCGCCGTCTGGGCCTGGCTCCAGGCGGGGCCCCGGGCTTCCTCCGGGCAGGGTCACTCCATCTCTACCTTGCTTCTTCATTGGGGTTTTGAACCATTCTTTGTCTGGCCCCTCACCTGAGACCACTTTGCCTTGGGAGACCCTACCAGGAGCACAAAGCTCCAGACAACACAGCCCTCAGGTTCACAGAGACACACAAACCTCTCCACCACGATAAGGTGATGGTTCACGGATGAGCTGCACTATTTACTTTAAAGGTTTGCCCAGCCATTTACTAGGAGAAGGATTTAATCACATAGCCTACAACAGGATTTATTCCTGTTAGTATAATGATGCTCTTGGTGGTTTTCAATTGTTCACTTGTTCAATTGCTTTATTTTTTTTATCTTAATTTGCTTCTTTAATTCATAATCTCTTAATTCATTGAGGTTTTATTTATTACAACATTTGATATAGTTTAAGATAAGACAGGATTGGCTGTGGACTAAGGGGCTCTCAAATAGCCATACAGTATGTTGGTTAAAACAAATCCATTTAGTCAAGGAGCTTTGGTCTTTCTCAGAATGAGAATCTCCAGCCTAAATCCTCCATCACCCGTAATGCTTCAAATCCATTTCAAACCGAGGATCACTCAATTCACATGGGATAATCCATTACCAGTTCATCTTTTTGATGCAGATGTATTGGATTACGTTGCATTGCAATTATTCCACTTAGGCATGGGCGTAAATCTGATCCAACAGTAGGGGGGGACAATAAACATAACATTTCTGAAGAGCAATTTTTGAAGGGGACGCAGATAATACAGCCACAATTATACTTGTAGAGGATATGTGTACACAGAGGAAAGCCTTAATACTATCATTAGTGTAGCATGGAGACTGTACCATTATCCTTCTTTTCAGTGTTTCTCTTGATTCAATGAAAAAGCTGACCAAATTGACCAAAATATTCTTCTTTAAAACCATTTATTTATTTTTAAGTTTACAATCAAGCTACAAAAATACCTTAAAACATAATGACTTATTTTGAAAAAGTGTCCCATATAAAAGAAATACAATGATTTGTACACTTGTTAAATAGCTGATCATAATGTAAATTAGTGAGCCACTGGTAAAGCTCATCTGCTCACCCTGACAGCCACATGAGCCACACTCTCTGCAGCAAACCTACTGATCTGCCACTTATCATATTGAACAAAACACAACTGTAGATCTTCAATATACAGTCTAGCTATGATAATAACCCTAATATCAGTTCACACACATAAAGTTAGGCTTATCGCCGTGGTAACGTTAGTTGTAGTGGGTGCATTTCTATCCAACAACCTATTAAACACGCTAGGTAACGTTACATTATATTACTAACATAGCAACCTTTTTGTCATGACTAATTCATTAATTACAAAGGCATCATTTCCATTTGAGAAAAGAACGTCATCCGATGTTTAATGTGAATCAAATAGCCTTGAACCGCCTACTTACTACATTCCTGACACTACCGATGTGACTGTGAGTCGAGTGCAGATCCGATTCTTAACGTACAGCAGGCAGTGGACCAAACCACTGTGAGGCAAAGGAGGGGGAACTCAAAATGTTCCTAAACTTAAAAGGCATTTTAAAGTAATAAGTAATAAGTCTAAAGTAATAAGTTTAACAAGTCACTGCATATATATCAATGGAGTGCAACTATCTGTTGAATGCAGGGACACAACCTTTCCTTGTTACCAATATGATTTATTATTCTTAAAAAAAATCACATAACATCCTGGTACAAATGCATCTGACATTGCATCCTCTTGATGTTACAGGGTAGGTAAGATTATCCTGCTCTTCTGGTAGAACCCACTTTTTGTGATTTTTAAGTTTTAATCTTAATTAAAGGATTACAAAGTCCTCTGTAAGTTGAGAAAATTGCTCAGCTTCAGAATACAGTAGATAAGACAAGAAAAACAAGCTTGAAAACAGTGATTTCATCTGCTGTTGTCATGTCAGTAATGAGTAAAATAGAATACTGTTAAAGCTATTTTGCTTTCATTTAGAGTCTACGTATAATTTTCGTTTTGGCAGGTTTTACTTCAAATGAATACATCAAAATTGAAGACTGTGATTTTATACTGTATGTTACCATACATTTATTTCATTACTGATAAAGCACCCTAAGCGTGCTCACAGTTAGGTGTGCTTTTATAGGACTTGGTGGATTTGGTCAAGGTTGATAAGCATGAAAATAACATTGCCCTGATGTACATGGGAGATGCTAAATCTATTCCAATAGAGACACAAAGAAATAGATTTCATCTGTCTGTCTCCAATCTATCTTTTCACCCATCCCTGCATCCATCACACTATTGTATGTTTCTATCTTTTTTCCCCCTTCCTGTTAATCCGCCCTGCCCTCCCTCTATCTATCTCTTCTCTCTTCGTCCATTCTCTTGATCCTTTCCTGCTGAAGTTTTATTAGGACCATAAATGTCCTGAAGAGCCTGCAATATCGCTTAGCTAAAGCACTAGAAGAAAAGGAAGGACTAACAAGAAGAAGAAAAAAAAGCAAAGAGAGGCAGAGTAGTAATATCGCTTAGTCCTAGATGACAATTCAAATAAGAAAATATATTAAAACAAAATGGCGTCAGGGACATTAAAGTGAATTAGCCAATTACAAATGACCATGTGTGCGCCCCACTACCTTAACCTCTCCAACATTTTTTTTTCTAATAGTAACTCATCTAAATTTGTTGGACGTCTTTCGGGCGTGGGGCCAGAAAAGCTTTTATATCCATAAAGGCCTATGGATCACAGAGAATTGCATTAAGCTGTCCAATTTAATTACAGTATCGACAAAACATAATAGATACTTACAGCCTTACGGAGAGCGATGGGTCGAGTAGGGGAAAGAGCAGAGGAGAGAGAGAGAGAGAGAGGGAGAGAAACGAAAAGTGCAGACAATGTCCATTTTTAATGCTGATGCAGTGTATGTATCAGAGGAGGCGTTTGAGGAACGTGTGCATGTGTGTTTGTGTGTGTCTATGTAGGTGTGTGTCTCTAACGAAGGATTTGCAAGGGCCCATGAGAGCTTTTGAGAAGGCTTAGTTTGATTTAGATGCTACTGCTCCCTGATGGCTGTTTCACTCGCACACAGACACACAGCACTCTACTGTCTACACACACACACACACCCACGCACAATCTTACACAATGTCACTTGTATATACACACCCGTCCACACACTTATTGAAAAAGCTCCACACACACACACACACACACACACACACACACACACACACACACACACACTTAGTTAGATCAGTGTAATGGAACGAGTTAGGAGAGTGGCTGTCCTGTCCCGTCCTGTCCAAGCCAGCCTGAGCTCTGAGCTGTCATCCTCCCGTCCACCATGATCAATAGAGGGGGGCAATATTTTTATTCATAATGCGGCCATTTAATTAAATCACAGTGAGTGGAGTGTGGGGAGGGGGGTTGAATAGGGGAGGAGAATGGATGAGGCAGGGGTTACAAGACGAAGCAAGGGCACCGAGTCAAAAGACTGATGAAGAATTACAAAGGAAATAAAAAGACTAGAAGTGGGCGAAGTATGGAAGGAAGACCATTCTGTGTGACCTCCATTATACGATAGTACACCAGGATACAGAGGACAAACTTGAAAGCAATATGTGTCTGATGTAAAATACTTTTTGCTGAAACATTTTCCATAAAAAATTCTGTTAAATAAAGAGCCAGCTTCCAGGGAAGTCATGCAATTTGGAAGAAACACATGCTAAAACCATAGTGTTAAGAAGAATCAAACAACAACTAAAGGCAAAAGATGTGAAGATAGAATCCACTTCAGTCAAAAGACCATCATTACTTTGGAGCCCAAATCAATAACAAAATTTGGCAATTAAAAATTACTTCAAGTTGTGCTTTAAGAAATCAAAAGAGTCAGTCCAACACTGCAGTCCTACTGTCTGCAACGCACTGCCAGCATGTTGGATAATATATCCCCACCTAGTTTGTTGGCGCAAATCAGAACTCACTCAAGTAGAGTAACTCTGCAGCCAAGACTAGAAGACCGTGGCTGTAATGGGAAAGTTCCAATTTTGAATGCATGGAGTTATATGTCTGTGGCATTGCCAAAATACAGCATTTATAGTCAGTAAGTTTTCCCAGGATAAATGAAGGTTAGAATAAAATTAATATAAAATTATTTCCACTCAAATGCCACATTGCAACAACAGACCTCCCAGTTTGCTGTTGCAATGTGGTAAATATATATATATAGACCATCTCTAATATATATATATATATATATATATATATATATATATATATATATATATATATATATATATATATACATATATATATATGTATATTAGATCATATAAATACATGTCTACACTCACTGTGTGGTGAGTGTAGTCATTCATGTATCTTTTTTTTTCATTTCATTTCATTTCTGCAATGTGACAAAAAGTGAGGGGAAAGTTTTATAGCAGTCTTTACCATTTAAAGCCAAAACATGAATTGACCAAGTTCTTCTGCTTTTAAATTTAAACAGTCTTCTATCACAGGCATTGAAACATTTCCATGTATTTATTGTGACTTAAAGGCCGTACTTAACAGTATTAAAATGGTATAAAGGACACTTATAGACTTAAAGGACACAATAGTTCCAAAGGTTACAGATACCTACTAGGATATTTCAATTACTATTACAGTACAGGCCGTACGCACTGTAATACCTGCTGCATGACTTTGGTCTTACCCTACAGTAGAGTGCCTTAAAAAACAAGGAGAATATGAGCTAGCCAGCAGTCGATATTTATTACTCTCTTTATGGAACAATATTAAATGCAGTTACAGCCCCCAAGGGAGAGAAAAAGAGACAGACAGAGAGAGAGAAAGTGAGATAGCGGGGTGGAAAAAGAAAGTGAGAGAAGAATTCGAGTGACAGGGAGAAAATAAGTGCGAGGCTTAAGCTCAGCATTGAAGGTCTCTTAGGTTTCAAAAATGAAATTGTGCCACCTCTGTCTTCCTTCTCTATCCCTTTTCTTCCTCTCCTTCAGTTTTCCTCCTGTTTCACTCCTCTCTCTTTTTCATCTCTCCCCTGGAGCTTAGCCAAGGGTCATCTCGTTTTCTTTCGTCCACTACAGTCACTCTTCTTTTAATAAAAGACACACACTGAGACACATTCAAAGATGCGTACATTGTCGCCCATACAATCTCACTTGCCCGCTGTTGCTTTCACACCAAGACAAACAAATTCTACCTGACACACGGGTACACACCTTTGCCGCCTTCCTTGTCATCTTTGTCAAACTAAGACCTCCTGTGATGCCATCTGACACAAAGTCATATGAAATCAAACAGGCCTGTTTCCACTCCCCCGTTCGCGGGTTAATGGTACAGAGTGGCCGTGGCTCATATCTAAACGAGCCTGAGGGCGGATCCATCTAATATCTGGTGTCTACTGTTACACACAAAAAGTGGAGGGTGAGATATCCTAGGAGAAAAGTTCATTTGGTATGTGTGTATGTTAGAAAGAGGGAAAAACATAGATGTATGTGTTTCTGTTTTTAGATCTGCATGTGCGTTGCTGAGGCGTATGCGGGTACAAGTGTGTTTGCATGCACAACGTGTGTTTGTAAAGGGTTAACACCAGTATCCCAGGAGGCACTGTTTAGCATTGTGTGTGTGTTTCTGTGTGTTTTAAAGGGTTAACAGTAATATCCGAAGTGGCAAAGGGTGACCTGGCAAGTGTTATTATTCTCCTCACATGAATAATGGAACTTAATATGGAGGAGGTGATCGCCGGAAGCACACACACACACACACACACACACACACACACACACACACACACACACACACACACACACACAAACACACCCTCACATACCAACAGGACCACTACCCCAACCCGAAAAGGATCTTGCTGTCACCCTCAATCCCTCCAGATTTCTAGGGGGCACAGAGATCCAGCATACCCAGAGAGGAGAGGCCTTGGCTGGGGAAACATTAACCAAGGGTGGGGGGGCTGTGTGGTGAAAGGGAAAAGTCTGGAAGATATTTGGTCAAAATGTAATCATACAGTTCTTAGGATGCCATTACAAACATGGAATGGATAATGGAAGATGTTTTTCTTCTGCTGTTGCTGTTTGTTGTTGTTGTTGTTGTTGTTCTTCTTCTTCTTTTTCATTTTCTCATTGTACCCATAAATATTAAACTTAGCTTACTGTGAACTTTTGCGTTGTTTGTCTTGTCATCCAGTTTTAGCAATCTCCCAATTTTTTAAAAAGATCTGAAGTTGTTTTCATAATCAGTATCACTATAATTTACAGAACTTGTCATCCTAATAAAACTAATGTATAATTCAAACAGCCATCCGTCTCTTTAATAGATTTTTTAAGAGATGAATTGCCTTATCCCTCAAATGCTGTGGCAATAGAGGAGGACCAAAATGGCTAAATCCAATAAATGAAATGTGGAAGCAAATTGCTAGACACTGGTGTACAGACTATCCAGCTAACCAAGTGAGCCTTGTGTCTGCTTGTGTGTGTGTGTGTGTGTGTGTGTGTGTGTGTGTTGCAATTCAGCTAGTGTCCTTTTCAAGGACCACAGGCCAATCTCCTATTGGTGATAGCCTTTGCTTTACTCAAAGGTCAGCAGGTATGACTCACAGAGAGATGGGTGGAGGACTGTTCACTTGAAAACATAACGTAGCTCTAGATGTTGAATGTGCGACAAGAACAATACTTTATGATAGAGTAAAGAAATAGTTTTAATATGAAGGCCCTGAATGACTATCTTCTCAATCGGCTTCCTACTATGAGCAATAGGATCCTACATGAAGACATTTCGTTCAACAACATTTGAATCATAATGTGATGACAGTTGTTGGATTGTTTGCTTTTGTTGCCAGGCCACTCTCAGTCAAATCTTTTGAAGCAAATTCGTTTTTTGATTTAAAAAAAAAAAAAAAATGTTTTCAGAGGATTTATGGCTTTCGCTTTTCAGGAATTGCGTGAAGTGACCTGAAGACAACATCATTTTTGTCCCTACATTTGTTCGTCTATATTTCTGTTGGAGCTTGAGCTAGTGAAAATGGTCAGCCATGGCTATTCAGTTTAGCCTTTTTTGGGTCAAAGCCTGCACTTTTTATTTACGTTTTTTGTGATTTGCTGTGTTTTGCCAGTGACCACACCAGAATTTAATTTTTACAGCAAATCTATTCTTCTCTGTTTCAGGCTGATGAGACATTTCTATTCGTAAATCTTGCCTAGTGCAGCTTAAAACAATTACTACACACACATCTTTCAGACTGATACATAGTTTATCTAACTATTAACACATTTTAAGGATAGCAAACATCCCTTTTCTCACTCACTTATTGAATCCTGTCAAACGCATTAAAATCAAATGTGTTATTTTTTTTGTAGTTTCCAATAAAATGTTGACGAGGTGTACATGTTTTGTTTACACCTTCTAAAATGTCACCCAAAACATTTCCATAACCCTGAAACCGATTGCACAAGTGGACAACGGCAACCACCAACCACTTGTATGATGAAAACTTAATTCAAGCCTTGTGACATATGAGTTTTATTATGGAGGCCTAAACTGTGGACTCCCAGAGCTGGTGTCAGTCACTCAGCTGGAGTCATAAAGGCCGACGGAGAGACACACAGTCTCATAATGGCTTTTATTTGACTTGGATGGCTTTCCTTCTGTTAGAAGCAATAACAAATAAATATCATGGTGGGTAAACAAAACAATAAAAGATTTATTAGCCATGGAACTCCTCTGAAATATGACTTCTTAATGTTTTGTTTTTTTCTTGTTCTCATCCTCTTGCTTTCTCGTTTTATTTTTTTTGTAATCGTTTTCCACTCTGTCAGCAGTCCGCAGAGGGGAGGGTGGTATAAAAGAGATGCAAATCCTAGAGATAAACAAGATAGATTTATGGATATAGTTAGTTAGGTAGATAGACAAAGAGAATGGATAGAAAAGGAGTGCAAGAGTGATAAGAGCTTTCCTTTGTGTCTGTTTCCTATTTGCTCTGTCAACGTCATCATGGGAGCAACACAGACAGAAAAAAAAGAAAACCTCCTTACAGAAAATCCTATCAATACCCAAAAAGTGTCAAAACCTTCAAAACAAAAGTGTAAACACAGGGAATATTTTCCGGCTGTGCGGCACATTAAAATATCATAATATCATTCCTGTCCATCATGTTTGCTTTTTTGTGCTCCTTCGTTACCGCAATCGCTGAGCAAAATTATACATGAAAGCACATATTTTAGTTGCCTAAAGAGTATACAATGCCAGGCACATACTTTTCCCATCAAGGCCTGAGGAGAAAAAAAAAAAAAAAAAAAACGGGAAACGCTCATCTCTTGTCAAACAAAAGGAATGAGCCAGAAAACACAGGGCTTAAAGGGAAACGTCAAAAATGATGAAACCTTGTTAGTTTGAGGAAATGAGTTTTCTGTTTTCCGAGCACGGCCCGCCAATTAACATTCACAGCCCTAATAAAAGTTGATTGGCTCTAGAATAATGCACAACCAATTTTCCTCCTGTGTGCGTGACTGTAATTCAGGCGGTGTAAACGTATGTGAGGGTTTCTGTATGTGTGGCTGTATGTGTGAGTATGTTTACTCCAATGTATACTGTATGTGTGTGGGCGGGTAAGCGTGCCATTGTCTGTCTTTGAAAATTGACCAATAACAGGCTGCGTTTATTAAATGCATGACAGGAAAATGTTATGAATATGGTTGGTACATAATTACCTTTCTCCACAAAGAAGTTAGCTGATTTCCATTCTGTGTGTGTGTGTGTCAGGGTCAAACAGAAAACTCATGCATGCATGGACCTGTGTTTGTGTGCTGCCGCTGATTGGTTTTGTTAGCACGTGTGTGTTTGTGTGTGTGTTTGTGTGCGTGCATGTGTGTGTTCAACTCAGGCCTGACTGTCAGGGCTATAGGGTGATTAGCTTGTCTGATATTTCATACTTCTCTAATTACATTGTGCTTCCTGAACCCGGTTTGCCTGCCAGGCCTTCTCCCACAAACAACACTAATAGAGTTAAGGCCATGCTGTTGTGTCATGTCAAAAATCCTTTGGCTCATATCGGTATTCATTATGGAGGAAGAAAAAGCCTTAAAAAAAAACGTAGCAGGGCCGTTGTATGTTCTGATATGTTCAGTGTTTGTGTTAAAGAGAAAAAGGGGCAGAGAAAAAAATGTATATGTTGCTTGATGGTGGTATTAAAATGTGTGTGTGTGTGTGTGTGTGTGTGTGTGTGTGTGTGTGTGTGTGTTGTCGGGTTTCTCAATATAGCTGTATTTTTCCTTCAGAGCAACGCTGCGTTGTTGGATGGCTTACGTTAGAAGAAGTTAGAAGACAAGAAAAACTTTTACATTAAAATCATACAAAACACAAATCTAACACACACACAGTTTTTTTTTATTCTGACTCTCTTTTCTTCTTTCCACGTACTTTCCCCATCACTGCCTTTCCATTAATCACACACACACACTCCCTTATGCACACACACACTTCAAGGCAGTAGATGGACTCGTGCCAGCAGTATTTCTGATTGTTCTTTTTGTCTTTAAAGCTCTTTGGACCAAATTGTTCCACTGATTATAAATGTCATATCATCCTCTCTCTCTCTCTCTCTCCATCTCTTTCTCCTTCTGTGCCTTTGTACTGTAATTGGCTTTGTGTGTGTGTGTGTGTGTGTGTGTGTGTGTGGGTGGGTGTGTGCGTGCGTGTGTGCATGTGCGTGTACCTGTGTGTGACATAGATCAAATGTCTTTGGTTTTGTTTATCATTTGACCATATATCTTTGAGTGCTTGGAATACCTCAACTAATGTCACCCTCCCTCTCTCTCCCTCCCTCTGTCTGTCTGTCTCTCTCTCTCGCTCCAGAGACCTCAGCGAGAACCAGATTCAGGCGGTTCCAAGGAAAGCTTTCAGAGGAATCACAAGTGTCAAGAACCTGTAAGCACAACTGCTCTCCCTTCCTTCCATCCATCTTTCTACCTCCCACCTCATTCATCCATTCTATTCTCAGTTTTACTGAGCACAATTTGTGTTATTATCTCACAGAAAAGTTGATCCCAATTGCTGCTGTAGTTTATTTTAGTGTTTACTTTTTTAACCTCTAAAACCTCACTAAACAGCTGGTGGCTCAGTCAGCACAAGCAGTATGTTAAGAATAACATAATACAAATACAAATAATACATGAACTAACTCTGTATCTATAGTGTGCTTATTGTAGATTTTATCACAGAACATTGCAGGAAATCAGTGTTATTCCTGGACATGGGATCAAATCTAATTTCTGAATCACATGATGTGTCTGTTATAGCCATCTTCCCCCGCACCTTTTTAATCTATTTAGCATTCTGCTCTTCATCACTTCTCCCTGTCCTCCCTTTTCCTCTTCACACCTTCTCTATACTTTTTTTTCACCTTTCCCCACTTTTCTCATCTTCTTCTTCTTTTTCCTCCTCTCTTCCTGTCCAGAGAGGATTTGTCCTCACGTCAAGCGCTCAATACTCCGCTGTCATTTATTCATGACGACCTAATCACCAATTGTGTGATCAATACACTGCCTAATCAATGTTTCTTATCAATAATGGCTGATCAATCTGGCATGGTGCTGTATAGGAAACTACTACACAGACGCTTACGGGTAAACAATGTCCTCAATGTGAGAGAGTTCGATTTAGGAATAGAATAGAATAGAACTGTATGTAAGCTGAATGATGCTGAAAAAAAAGCAGAATTTCTCAACAAATCTTCGCTGTGTAAATTAAAGTTTGCTGTTGTGTTTTTTCAGTCATGACTGACATGACAGATGGAAGGAAGGGAGAATGGGATAGAAAATAGAGCAGAGCATAATAACTACAAGATGCAAAAAGATAATAACCCATCCTTTCGGATGCTTCACAAGCTTTATTTCACTACTAGAGCTGTTGGCTGACAGAAAACAAACACATAAACAATATGCTTTGGCTAAATGAGAGAGAGAGGAAAACAACGAGTAAGAGGATGATTTGGATCTTCACATACAGATTTTCTTTTGAAGTGATTTAATTGCATTTCAAACAAATAATTATAATCACACTTTTTCAACATGTTATGCCTTGTGTAGGAAAACTGCATACATTGGGTAAATAGAATCAGATAAAAAGTTCACAAAAATGGATTTAAGCTTAGAAGTAAATAAATCATCATTGCAATCACTAATGCAAAGACGAGTAATATTTGATTGCATGCCACCTGTATTAGTCATATTTATCCACTAGACTAGTGCTGGGTGAAAATAAATCATTTATTTTAATTAACCTTGTGGTGAGATATTTTTTCTCAACCACAACAATTCTATTGGGCTGACAAGTGCTGCTAATTGGCATCCAACCTTGGTAGTAGTGTTTGTAGCTGTGATTAAGTTACTTTAGACATTTTCCACACGTGTGTTATTTCAGTGTTATTTTTATGTTATATTGTACCCCCCTGTGTACATCAAACTAGTGTTTTCTCAACACAAAAGTAATGATTTAAGATAGATTCCTTACAAACAGAGAACCTGCAAGGAATTCTGTGCCCAGGTTTGGGTTGGCACAGCCATCACAACATTACATCCCACTAGCAAAAACATCATCCATAAAATCACCTTAAAATGTGAATTTATGTGTGGTTAATACGCATCTTGCTACAGATCAATAATTCAGAGTTAGCAGACAGGCAAATGTGCTCCTCTGCTTAGTTTCTTCCCCCAAGTGTGATGTAAATTCAATATGGCCGCCAAAGTCTACAAGAGATTATTACTCTTAAGTTAAATGGACCTGAAAGTGCCTGTACTCTGTACTGCTGTGTGTGTGTGTGTGTGTGTGTGTGTGTGTGTGTGTGTGTGTGTGTGTGTGTGTGTGTGTGTGTGTGTGTGTGTGTGTGTGTGTGTGTGTGTGTGTGTGTGTGTATAACTGAGTGAGTGTCAGCTCTCATGGCTGAGCTCCAAACCTTTGAGTTCAGGTTGGCCTCTGATCATCTGATCTACTCTCCTTTCTCACACCGGACATAATCCAAACTAAACGCACCACCTTACCTCTTTGACCTTAGACTCACTCAAGTATTTCAAAATTACTTGAAGTTTGGTGCCAGAGAACTGCACAGTAAATCACTATCTTAGTTGCAATGTTGCAGCACCTTGCATGTCTTTACTCTATATTTATCCATGCAAGCTCTTTATCGGTAATTCCCTGCGTCACAGTCATACATTAACACACAATTACACCTGAGAGTTGCCCAGCATAACCACAGTCTCCTCCTGTCGTCCCACTAAGCAGATCCAATGTACAGCAGGTGAAATTCAATTAGTTTCCTGACTTTGCACATTGAATTTAAATTGCCCTTACCTTTTTAACGCCACACTCTCTGTTCTATCATGGCTCTAACACCTTCTGCCAAAGCTATAAAGTCATATCAATCATATTTGACGATAAAATATCGTTTTACCGTTAAAATGTTTTGCACTAAATTGCTTTGACCTACGACGTGAATCATTTTACTTTTTTTGTGCCAAAATTAGGAGTGACTTAGGCATATTAAGATCATTCATTTCTTCCGCCTCCTTTTTTTGACATTTTACATGTATAGCACTTCCACATCTTCCTTCTCCTCCTCTTCCCTATTCTCCTCATCTTTCCTTCCTCTTGTCAGTGCCAACACTTTCTCCTCCTCCATTTTACCTGCCCCCCATGTTTTCCATGCATCACTTTCCCTTCCTGCTCTCTCCCTTCATCTGTCACCATATCTTCATCCTCTATTCCTTCCTTCCTCCCCAATCATCCGTCATTCTTCCTCGTTTCTCTTATCCCATCATCTGTCGGTCAATCTTTTGTCTTTCCACCCTCTTTCCCTCTTAGTCTATGCTCTCTCTTTCAGTTATTTTCTCTTTTATCCTCAATCTCTCTTTCTCTTCTTTTACTCTGCTCCCCATCCATTCCTCCCTCCTCTCTCGCCATCCTTCCATTCCAAGCCTTCTCCAACTATTCCCCTCCCTTTAATTTTCTTCCCTCTCTCTTATTTTTTTCTCACTATTTCCCTCTTCTTCGTTTTCCACCCCCCTCCATCCCTCCATCCCTTGCTCCCTCCATTAGACAAGGTGACTCCTGCAGTAAAAGGCTCCAACCCTCCATTATGCCACAGAGTAAAAAAAAAAAAACTTCATGACATTCTGTCCCTGGTGGACACAGCATTGATTTTCTTGTATGTCTCTCGCCCCCTTTCACTTTGTCTCTCTCCCCCTCGCTCTCACTTTCTCCTCTGTCTCTCTCACTCACTCTCAATCTATGCCTCTCGCCCTTTCTGGCTAACTAACTCTGTTTCTCAGAGGGTAGGCTCCCTATCCCTCTCTCTCGGTTGTTCCCTTTCATGCTACCTGGTGGCTAGTATAGTATCCATTTATTGCACTTCTTTCACAGACACACACACACACACACACACACACACACACACACACACACACACACACACACACACACACACACACACACACACACACACTCTCTTTTGACCCTGCTATCAGATTGACTGCTTTGCTGAAACTGCCAAGAAACTGGCAAACATGTTTACTGTAGTCTTCTGCTAACCTAAGGAGACATGTATATGCCATACATCTGTGTGTAGGTGTTTGTGTGTACATTTGTGTTGGTACAGTATATACACTGTGCTGACTGCTGGTCCTGTCATCCCCTAAATCTCAACCTGTCAGTCAAAGTACAGATGATCGAGGTAAATGTAGAGTAAGAGAGGGTAGAAAGCATCTTTCAAAATTCCTGTAATATGCTCTGTGTTTTATGGTTTTATCTGCCGTATGTCAAATTCTGGATGCTTATCTTTTTGTATATAATCTTATCTAATCTGATTTTCTGTAACCTAATCTTGTCTTGTCATGTCTTGTATGGCCGTGTCTTGCCTTGCCAGAAAAGTCATCATGTTAATACACCAGTGAATGTCCTACAACGTGGTTTCTTTGGCATCTAACACCTCTGCTCATAACAAAGCTCAGAATGTAGCAGGGAAAAGCATCTGAAGAACAAGATGCTATAGAATCGCACAATTTTTCCAAGAACACTGTGTCGAGTGTGATCACCGGTGGCAGGTTCCCTCTGCACACAGGAAGTGACAAATCAAAAATGAAGAGAGAAATACAAAAGTGGCTCCTAAACAGCGTCAAGCAAGCTCTCCGTCTATAGAAAACTGCCTGACCATTTGCTCCATCACCTTCCCCATAAGACTAAAAGAATAATACATTTCAGACTGTGGTGTGGGCAGCATGCTTAAGTTAAATAATTTCTGAGTATGTAAAATATCCCAACCTTTACTGCATTTTTGATTTTCCAAAGTCAAGTCACTGTACCAAGTGCAGTCTTAACATGGATGTATTGTTAAACCTATACATCAGAAGACCTTGTTAAACTCTCAACGCTCGGCCTGGGTTGACACTAAGTGTCTGTGTCTTTGTGACCAACAGCCACTAGCATTTCAGCTAAAAAGCTTTGTGCTATTGATGTAAAAGCTTTATCTGAACTGGATTGAGCACTAAGCCAGGCCTGCTTTGTTCATTATGAGTGTTAAGTCAAAGATCTAAAGATATGTTTAAAAAGTTTGCCATCTAAAAGCGACATTCCCATGGCCAAGCAGTTACAGAATGAGTTTAATTAACCATGTACAGAATGTTCAACACTATCAATTACCCCCTCGTATGATTTTCCCAAGGACATTGGTGAGATAGTTAAAAGAAAATCCAACAACTCAAAACATTGTTTCATGTGTTGCAAAGACCTTTCTTAAATTGGTGGTGTGTCACAACTCATTCAGTTCAACCCAAAATGTATTCATCCCTCAGGGTGCAATTTTAGTCAATTTGAGGCAATCAAAAACAGCATAAAATCACGACAAACAATTAATTCACACATTTCAAAGCAATGAAAAGGCTTAATATATTCACAGAAAGATAAAAATCAAATAACAACAAAAATGAAAAAGCACGGAGCGATCATTAACAAAACGTATAACTATAGGCTAAAGGTGATAGTGTTAAAAATGACACATCCCTGCCCTTCTTCGAACAGTTGGATTGAGTGCCATACACTTACTCACCATAGACTAGGTTCAAATGGCACATTTAAACATTTACTGACTTATTTTGATGGTGTCCTATAATGTCATACAGCACGTTTACACAGTAAGAGGAAAGTATATTAAAACATTTTTGTTGCATACGTTTCTAAATGAGTGACAACAACCTCATCCAGGCTGATACAGAAAACAACCACCCAACTTGTATACCAAACTGGTTACAGCTAACAGCGAAAGAAGAACAATCTTCCGAAACTGACATGCAGATATATTTGATAAAGTCATAATATAATGAAATTCTGTCAGACTACTGTTAAACCTATTTTCTTGAAACCTATATAAAGGTTATACTACAATATTCAGTAGCTACTGAAATGCTTTCTGCTAACAGAGAGGACAGAAAAGCCAAGATAAATGTGATCAACCACAGATGCTGTATGTGTACAGTTGTAGTCACGCTTAAATCACAACATATGGGAGTCAGTCATGCTGGGAGGCATATAGCACTAGTTGGCTTACACAGAAAGCATGGACGCATCAGATAACATACAGCTGTTTCATATGCCCTCACATTACACCTCAGTGCCCACACAGACACGCTTTTAATCTTCTGTAGCCATCACGTCCTCATATTGTACCTTGTTTTCCATCTGCCTGCCTTCTTGCTCCCTTACCCACTTTTTTATTGTGATAAAATGTAATTCATTTTCCCTACTGGGTCCACCCATGCCCAACATCTACACACTCAGAGCCCCTTCAGGTGCTTTGGAATAATGTGTTCAGAGAATGTAATATGTAATTTCTTCCAATAATACAACCATACAGTATATTAGTATAAAAACAGAAAAAGAACCAA
This sequence comes from Perca flavescens, assembly GCF_004354835.1. NCBI lineage: Eukaryota > Metazoa > Chordata > Actinopteri > Perciformes > Percidae > Perca > Perca flavescens. The sequence goes on from NC_041340.1 coordinate 11,463,237, forward strand.
CCCCATGGCTTTACATCTTTACCTTTCTCCTTCCTGTCAGACTCTCCTTTCTCTTCTCCCTCATAAAACGCCTCCACGCTTCACGCTTCCCTACCCACAATGCAGTGCAGGATGGCCGTTTGTTTGAATTATGACTACAGCGCCTTAGAGAGAGGTGAGAATATTGTGTCGGCTGTGTGCACGCGCGCGCACACACACACACACACACAGTTTCTAACGTGTACTGTTGTGTGTCTGTCATTGCAGAACCTTGCTTTCAGTTGTTTTTATGTTTACCACATTTACAACAATGGACAGCTAGAGCCAGGTACATATCTAGCAAGAATTTTTGAAAATATAGAAAAAAAGATTAATAATGGCCATCCTTGTGAGAGCAGAACATCTTTAGATTAAGGTGACACCAGGAGGGATAATGCACACAGACTTCACAGTGTCATTTCTTCACCGATCAAGCATTCAAAGCCTTGCACCAATATTCAAAGAGTGGCGAGTAAGAACAATGAAGACATGGTAGCCTGCTTTATGAAATGGTTTACTGAGATTCCCATCAATCTTTGCCATTCAACAACCCCCTACGCACTTCTTTAAATGGCAGAATATGGCTACGTCATTAAAGGTTGTGACCAACCGAGACAGAGGAAGAAAAATGTCAATAGCTTTGTCTGAATTGTAACTTATTTAGCAAGACAGGATTCCCCTAAGAGTTGCTTTTTTCAACACAGGGATAGGATTTGGGATTCAGTATGATGTAGAATTTAAACTCACATACAGTAAAACAAAATCTTAAAAGTTTAATGGTTAGTTTCAGCCAGAGCCAGAGACACTTCAAGGCCATCTAATTAGATTCTTGCATGGTTGCCTTTATTTAACTTCAACTTCAACATTAGACAAATGTGTTTCTAGAGTTATAAAAATCATAAATCCACTTCAAGCAAATGTATGTTTACATTCAATTTGTCTAATTCAGTAAGCAAAAGAAAATTTGAGGGAAAGCCACTTGATGTCCTTGAATTCATGTACTAATCTCAGTCTGGAACACAGTCAACAGCGGTGTGCTAGCGTAGACATATAAAACACGACATGGCTTCCTGTATCCTTGAAAATCACTAAAAGCAAACGAATCATTTGCAAGTCAAAGCCTACCCTGTATTGTGGACATCCCAATGTACTGCATGAAGGCTACATGCAGTGGCACCCATTGCATCCACCCTGCATTATTCCTACATAAGCAGCACTGCAGACTTTCCCAACAATTGCTCTTAGAAGTGAACCAACAGCACAGCAAACCAGCATCAACTGTCTCACTTATACTTTCCCGTTAGTATCATACTGTTATTTTTTAGCTAGAAAGAAAAGGAGACAAGGAGAGATGGTGAGGGATGTATACATGCAAACAAAAGGATTTAAAGATAGTTAATGGCAAAGAGAGAGGGATGAGTCCTCTTAACGGCCTGTCATTCTTCACTTCTACATTCCAAACACATCCATCCTTAATCCTCTTTACATCTACCTCTCATTCCTCACCACGTTTTGGCTTTTCAATCTCCAAACTCCCTCTCCTCTACTCCTCTACTAGCAGTAACAGCAATAGACAAAGCTATATGTTTACTTGATAGACACAAAATGACAGAAAGTTGGGGACTTAGACTTTAGATTGGTGCTGTTTACATTATTTACAGATTTGATGAAGCTGTATTTGTTGATATGGATTGGATGTGAACCCAGCTAGTGTATCCTCCTTCCCTCCCACTGTCCGTTCATTAATTACTCAGTCAGTATAGTGGATGCTCATTGATGTAGTCAAGGAGTGGCAGTGATCCTGTGTGTGTGCTTCCCTCTGCTCCAGATGGTAGCAGAGGGAAGCATTGAATCTGTCTGCCAATAGGCCTTATGATAGACATGATTAAACACACTAACTAATTATATGAAAGGAAATTACATTCTGGGCCCCCGTTCTTCCCCTTTAACAAACATTTGTGATCTGAACACATACAAGCACAAAGGTCTATGAATGCAACACAATGGTACAAATATGGAGAGCACACACACTCACAGATCTCCAGATTGATACCAATCATGTCACTGCTAATCAGGGTGCTTGGTGAACAAAGCTGTCAGAGGAATCCAATCATATCACACAGCTGATGGAATCGTTTACTGTGGATGAGGACAGAAGATGAAGTGCATGGCCACCAATATGAATCCACTACTTATTCTCAATTCTAGAAAAATTACAGATGCGAGAAGCATAGTGATATGTTCTCAAAATTATCAAAAACTCCATCCTCTAGAGAATGTACAGTTCAAGAGTTGAAGACATCTCACCACTTGTCTGACAGCCTTTGTCGGCTCTACAGAGTGGTGGGAATCCTCAGACTCGCATCAAGAAGTCACGTGTGTCAGTGGTGACATGGTGGCCTTTGAGTATTAATAACAGTATATGATATTACATCCAAAACACACGATTCACTCTCGGTGGTTTCTGTGACAGGAAAAATACTGAATAAGTACGTAGTTCCGTTTACAATTGAGTAGACGGTCTTTAATGTGGACACAGGACACATTCCCATTTTCACTGCTATTAGAATGTGGACACATGCGGCTCAAACCACCTCTAAATGTGTTTTTTGCGATCCGATCTCAATGTGTCCTCAGTGCATCCTGAAAGAGTTTTGACCTATACTTAGTGCTGTCCACTTGTGATCCAATCACTCAGATCGGATCTTACTACCAGGTGAAAACAGGGTTATTGATTGGTTGTAGATGACAGGATGTGAATACAACTTGTCTTCTCTTAAAAAATTTGGGACACTATAACAATAGCAAGTTTAGGCAGTTGAAACACTTGTTTAGGGAAAGATCATGAACAATAATTGCAGGACGTGAACTTCTATCTCGTGCATGAAAGTCATGTGTTACACATTTATCCACCACCCCGATCTCCATAACCTATGGGACTGTACATGGATGAATGAAATAACACAGATGTATCAAATGAGACATACCCAGATAGCCCTCTTTGTTCCTCAGAATAGCACAAACTTATCCCTGAACTTCACATTCAGTGTTACAAAACGGTAAACAAAATTATAATGGCTTTAATAATTACAGTCAACTTTGGCAGTGCCATGTGTCCCCATAAAGCAGATCAGGACAGGCTGTGTGCCATTTTTCCCACTTGGAAAAAGAAATCATGCCTTTTAATTACATATAACACAAACATGGCATAGCCATATGTTGGTATGATCCCCAGACTCACTGTATTTCAGAGTCCAGTCATTTAACAGATGCTCACACTCACAGCTCCCTTCAAACAAGTAGCCAAAAAAGAAAATGTAATCTTTGATTCAAAACGAGGCTTTTGACAAGAGCACACAACTCTATGAGACTACTCTTTTATACTGTTATAGAACAGAACACTCAACATTGATGACCCTAGCAATCTTTACAAATCTCAATTAATCAAGTGGGGCATGGCAAGGCCGTAAACAAGTTATCTCTAAATCACCTCTCAAATATAATTGCATTGCATCAAAGCAGATCAAAACATCTCATCAGTCTCTGGAAGCTTTTGGAGGACCAAAAATAATTGTGCTGCGAGCCAAACCTGGCCTGTGGGCATAGGGTTGTTTGGTATTTACTGTCTTGAGTCCAAACTGAACTCATGCCAACCGTTAACCACCAGCAGCTGGTCAATATCAGGTAGAAATACATGAAAAATGTTCTTGCTGTGTGAACTGCTTTCTAAGACCCTGTTGTGTTCTCCATTGCTGCCTCTAGCATGCAGCAAATTTCAAAATAAGAGTATAGAGATCAAACAGTGTTACAGTATTGGCTTTGTATAGCAGCTTTTCTAAGTTTTGCGTATACTGTACATACTGTATGTTACAAGTTTAGTTTTGTTTGCAAGCTCTTGTTGCAGTGCTAGTTAGACGAGACAACACTTATTTTCCATGATGATGATGCTAAATGTACATTAAATCTTTTCACATTTATCTTGTCTGAGGTCACTGCAATAGAGCCTTCCTGTAACCTGCTACTTTTTGAAATGCAGCTACATTTTCCGGTGCAATTGTGGTGTGCTATAGTAAATACATTTCTTAGATACTCTGAGGACTTCTTCTAGCACACACTCGCATAAACATGCACATATAAAAACTAACCAAAGAATATGTTGCTCCAGAAGCCCAAATGTAATTTCTGTTGCCCTGCAGAAGCAATCCAGCTCCTGTTTTGGGAACCACCTTCCTCTGGGTTGAAAGCTGACATGACTGATATTTAACAGGTGCTGCAGTATGCCGAGCAGACATCGGGGCTATGTAGAGAAGAAGAAAAGGAGATTTAAAAGGTTGATAGAAGAAAACAGGGAGAAGAAATGGATTAGCAATGGATAGAGTCTGAGAAGAGAAAAGGAGAAGGGGAATTAGAGATGAGAGGAGACAAGAGGGCACTAGAGAGAGAAAAAAATGGATTATAAATGGAAAGAGGGAGAGAACATGAAAAATGTACAAAATAGATGCTTGGAAACGATGGGAGAAAAAAGAAAAGAAGAGGATAGAAGTCAAAGAAAAAAGGATTAGGATAAAGGGATCTAGCAGAAAAGAGATGGGGACAAGGAGGAGAAGATTAAGGTGGAGTGATATGCTGGAGAGCAAACAGTAACTAGCCATGGTGTGTGTGTGTGTGTGTGTGTGTGTGTGTGTGTGTGTGTGTGTGTGTGTGTGTGTGTGTGTGCGTGCATGCATGCGTACATGTGTTTTTCTGAAAGTGTGTTTCTAAAAGTATGTGTGCATTTTGTGTTTGGTTACATTTGTGTGTGTGTGTGTGTGTGTGTGTGTGTGTGTGTGTGTGTGTCTAAATGCCACTCATCCTTTGTGGTTGAGTTAAAAAAAAACAAGAAAAAAATAAGAAGATACTTCTAAATGTCTGCCCTTTATATGTGCAATCCATCCACCTGCTCCTCCGCAGAAGAAGAAGTAGAGAGGGGGAGGAGAGACAGAGGGAGGGATAGATGGATGGATGGGATAAAAGGAAGTAAAGAAGAAAGGAGGGAGGGAGGAGTGTAGGTTTCGGGGTTGTTGGGTTCATGGATGAAGGGATGGATGGTGGCGGGGAGGGGGGTTACCTAGGTAATACCTAGAGCCGAACAAATTAAAGTAAAAGCAAAGGATGGATGACAGTGGGGTACAAGGTGCATCTGGGAGTCCAGTGAACGAGGCGTCGAGCGAGCCAGGGAGGAGGGGGAGGGGGAGAGAGGGAGAGAGAAGAAGAGTAGGGATGTAGAGAGAGAGAGAAAGAAAGAGAGATGGAGGAAAGAAGGAAAACGGCAAAGAGAGGCAGAGTCGTGACTGTAGGTTGATTTACGGAGGCTTTCCTTTTAATGAAATTGTTTCAGTGACAGAGCCGGTAAAAGGCCCTTAATGGATTGGCTGGCCTAATGTAATGAAATTACTCCCTCTTTCACTACAGAGAGAGGAAAAAAAAGAATAAAAGAGGACATGGGGAGGAGGGGAGAGAAGTGGGAGGAGGAGGAGGATGGGAGAGGAGAAAATGCAATTAATATTTACAGAACAGACAAGCAGGGTGGGCTTTAGTAGCTACGGCTGGCTCGCTCTCTTCTTCACTGTGTCTACCTCTCTCGCCCCTCTCTCTCCTGGTGGCCAGTCTGCGCTGGGCGTGCAGCAGGGGAGGGAGGTGATAGGCTGACGCCAGGCAGGCCACTTCAGCGCACCGTCTCTTCTCTTGCGCTCTTCTTTTCCTCTCCTGCTCTCCTCAGGGCTGGCCATATCAGCACTGAGGTGAGAGACTTAACCTTAGCTTGTGTGCTGTCGCCTGGACTGGGCATCCCTAGAGAGTGTGTGTGTGGGAGTGTGTCTTGGAGAGAGAGTTAACACCGGTGTCTCCTACCTGCTACCTTTAGCCCACTTACTTGGGTATCACCTCACACACACCCACACACACACTCATTCACGCAACCCATCTTTTGTTAGTCCCTCCCCCAGCTCAGCGGACCTTGCAGACTTGCGCCTGACTCTCTCCCATCTCTCTCTCATCTGTGTGTGTGTTTGTCTGTGTGTGTGTGTGTGTGTGTGTGTGTGTGCGTGTGTGTTTGTGTGCTCGTCGCAGGCAACTGGACAGCAACCACATCAGCTGCATCGAAGATGGAGCTTTCCGAGCGCTGCGCGATCTGGAGATTCTGTGAGTAAAGAAAAAAAAACCAGTCTCCTCACTCTGGGTCCTCTATCCCTCTTCTCCTCCTCTCATCCGGTGTTCTCCTCTCTCCTTTTTTTCATTCGTTGCCTGTGAAGCAGGGATCTGTCCTGCGCTCTCCTCCTCTCATTATCAGCTTTGTTTTCTGTCTTATTCAGTTTATTCATCTTTTCGTGCTTCTTTTTTCTATTCACGTTTTCATCTGTCTTGCCTCATTCTTTCCTCTTCATCTACTTTTCTGTCTCACCCTTTTATCATTCTGTTTATAGACATCTTCTGTAAGTCTTTAATATAAGAAAAACTTAAACGTAAAATTGCTTTTGCTGAGAAAATGTAGTTTCTTTACACGTTTCTGTCTGTGAATTATATTTTGCGATATCCCTGTATGTGTGTTTGAGCTAAAGTGCACGTCTAAGTGCTTCTGTGTTGCTTGCAAGGATGAAACGCAGCGTACCTGTTCATTCACCAGCCTGTCCTTGACTTACAATACACTGATACACACACACACACACACACACACACACACACACACACACACACACACACACACACACACAAACGCACACAAAGGGTGAGGAAAATAGTGCATCTGCCACCTGCTGTGGTCTGCGCTTTCTCTGAACCATGTGTTTTAGTGCACGTGAGTGATTCCCTCTGCATATGGGAATATGTTGATGCATATTTGCTTCCAGCTGTGTGTGTGATGTGTGTGCGAGTGTGTGTGTATATGTTTGAGTTTGTGCAAGTTTGTGCGTCTGATCGGTCCAAATTTTTAGAGCTGCTCATTTATCACTATGCTCAGAGGTGTGACTGGCGACTGTGCAGTGTGAGGTTGTGTCGTGAAAGGTGTCTACTTTTGCCACACTTGAATGTGTGTGTGTGCGGGCACGCATCATTTCACACAAATATGTGTGTGTATATGTTTCCATGGCATTTATTTGCTCTCACAAAGAAGCGGATACAGTGCTTCATTGTGGGTTGTTCATCTGAACCAAATCTTTTGCTTCAGTTCATTACAACATCGGAACTGTCAGAGCATACATTTCCCATTTTTGTGCTAAAACATATCAAGCTTATAGTGTCATGTCTTAATTTTATGAAACATTGAGCTGGAAAAAGTTAACAAATAGGATCTATCTTTGCTTGGCACCAGCATTGGTTCATTTGTCTGCAGGGTTGTTGGCAATGATTCATATTCTGGATGCATGTCATTTTGTCGTGCCATATATTTCCATTCAATCAAATCAAGTAAAAGTAGTCTGTCTTGATTGTGTTCTGAATACCAAATACATCTGTTATTATTTAAATACAATTTATTTGGCTTTTGTTATATTAAAATGTGTGCCTTTGGTGTAATTAAATTCATTTTATATCAATGAACATCAAACTGTTTAAAACCCTGCCTTATGAACTACTACAGGTTTTTATCTGTTTTACTCAGTCTTGTTGAATGAATTAATGTGGTTTTTGATTGGTTTACTTACAGCAATCTTGTTGTTTTAATTAATGCTGTTTTCATTGCTAGTACTAATAATAATTTGTTTCCATTAAATGACCTAAGGCCCACTAACTAAAAAAGTTAGAACAAACATATAAAACGATTTACATTTTTTCACATCTGCCGTTAACAACAGATACCTGCCAACATTACTGTTCTTTTTAGTGTTCTTTTCATTGTACATATGGCTCAACATGCAGTAAACACAGCATACAGTAAAACATAAACTTATTGTCCAGTTTATGATGTCCACCTAGCTTAATCTAATGCAGGCTAATACACAGTCCTGCAATACAGGTTATAATGAAGGTTATAATGTTGAGTGTTGATTTAACTGTATAATCATTTTGGAAGATGTAGTTTGTGGTGCTGTTGAACTGAGATTTACTGAGAGGTGTTAATATTTGGTCAACCCTTATTGATATATATATATATATATATATATATATATATATATATATATATATATATATATATATATATATATATATATATATATATATATTAGTCAGATAAAATATTAGAAACAACTCTGTAAAACAGTTGATCAAAAACTCAACATTATAATGTAAGTAGCATATTAGTCCAAATAGATCAAGAGTCCAAATAAAGCCAGCACAATCCTCTCCATTCAACTGGAGACCTTTTATCCAGCCAAGACACCGTTGTCCTCCGGATCAGGCTTGGGATCTGCACCATCCCTCCGTATGACACACATTGCCTTATACTATAGAACTGCTGGCCTCAGTGTCTGTGATCTGTTGGTTAAAATACAATAATGGGCCCATGAGTATACTATGCAAGTTTTAAGTGCAGCATGGTGCTCATGGTTTTGAACACATTGAGGAATGGGGAAATGTAAGTGTAATTGGCATCTTCTGGAGGAAATCTGTCTCATTATCACATGAAGATCTACTGTACCTGCAACATTTTGGGAGACAGACTATTAAAACAGAGACCGTTATGTAAAATGCATTGAATGTGCTAGCGACATCAAACACCAAAATCTAGTGGGAACATGTGTCTTTTACCAGTTGTATGTAACATGGCAAAAACAACTTCCTAAAGAATGTGGTATTGAAACCATTGACTCCTCTTTTGTGCACAATGTACAATTTTATTTTTCTTGGAATTGCCTGTATTTAAAAACATGAAGTGATTAAGGAGAAGGTTAAAACCATTTGTTGCCATAATTATATACAGTAGAACCCAGGGATATGTAATGTAAAAGCTCAGTGAGACTCCCAACAGTATCAGGCTCATCTTGATCCTGCTGTTGTAGAGTGTTTTTGGTGCAGTCTGGTGCTGCCTAATGTGTTCACATGAATGATTTAAGAGAGCAGGGAACAGAGGAAAATGATTCAATAAGTTGCAGCCTACTCAATGGACCACGTCCAGTCCAAATACCAACATTTCAAATGTTGTGCTAGAAAGCATTGCAGATATTATTGTGTTGAAATATTTTCATTCAGCTTCAGTTTAGTGGAAATGCTGCAATATAAGGTTTATTTTATCATCTATCATGACAGATGATAAAAAAAAGGTATTTCTACCTTTCTTTCCCCTCTAGCAAATTTTGCTTTTTTGATTTCCCTGCCTCACCTTTTGCTAAGCGCACGATGGAAGTGATAGAGGCCAGATAGAGGAGGATCGGCAGCGTGAGATACAACATATTAGCAATTCATAAGACTCCGACAGCTGAGTGCTTGGCAGGATTTACAATTCACTGTAAATACGCAGCCGTTCCCATTCACAGCAGACAGCATGACAGCACAGAGTATATTCACTGAATGTGACGTTTTAATAAAGGGGTGTGTGTGTGTGTGTGTGTGTGTGTGTGTGTGTGTGTGTGTGTGTGTGTGTGTGTGTGTGTGTGTGTGTGTGTGTGTGTGTGTGTGCAAAGGGCATGAATGACAGTAACCAATTCTGCCGCTGGACTGTTCTCCATTTCAAGCATCTTAACACACACACTCATGCACAGATGTATGCTTATTCACACATATGCATACACACACACAGACACAGACACCATCCCATCTGTTCAGTTCTTGGGTTGATTTCGTGACCGTAGTACAAAATGGGATGATAGAGAAAACAGTGATTGGAGGTCATGTGGCTGCACCATCAGGTAGGTGTGTGTGTTTCTGTGTGTGTCAGTGTGCTCTTTTACTTCTGTCATTGTGAGGACCAGTTTGTGCTTTAGACCTTCATAGTGAGTCATTTTTTCAAAAATGTCAGCCACCACTTCCTCCAAGCGCTGTTTGCTGGTTAAGACTTTATGTTTTGGGGTTTATGTTAGCATTATTAGGTTATGGATTTTGTTACGATTAGTTGATTTATTCGTTAGTTGATCAATAGTTAGGGCTATTATCAAGCAGTAATGTAATGCATTTGCTGGTTCCAGCCTGTGTATGTGCTGCTTTTTTTCTGTTTCATATAATTGCAAATTGAATATATTTAGGTGTTTGACTATTGGTGAAACAAGATAAACAACTTGAAGATGTCACCTTCATCACTTAATTAACAGAATAATCAACAAATAAATTCATAACTGGGTCCTCACAAGTATAAAAGTCCAAATTTGTGTGCATGCAAATGTCTGTTTCATTGTGGCTGGAAATACATGCGTCAGCGTGTGTGTGTGTGTGTCTGCCAACATCCTTGTGTGTTTGCTTGTGTCTGTGTGTTCAGGTCTATCTTTGTGTGTAGGTGTGTGTGATCTTGTGCTTGTTATATGTGTGTGTTTTTATAAATAGTGTACCAGTCACACATTTCCATCCCCATTACTGGTCAGAAGTGTCCAGTTAATGTTTGATGGAGCTTTGAGATGATGATAGGTCCAGAAGATGTCTGCCTACATGTGTGTTGATGTCCTTTTCTATATTTCAATGTAAGCATGCATGTGTATTGCAGTGTTTGTATTGTGTGTGTGTGTGTGTGTGTGTGTGTGTGTGCGCGCGTGTGTTTCATCCATTGTGCTAATTTAGTGTGCTAATTGAAAGAAGCACAACGCTGCATGTGTGCGCCCCTAACAAATCTCCACATTAATTAATCTAGTCATTTTTAATTAGTCACTGCTTCTTGGTGGACTAGGCTTTATCTGAGTTGCTTATTATGTTTCCCAGGAGCAGCGTTGTCTAGTCAAAACTAAATATTGGGGCATCGGGCTCAATGAAAACGCTGAACTGATTTTAGTTTGTTGGTTTCATTAATCTTGTCATAATTGTTTATTAAATTAGAAAACATGATAAAACTGAGGCCTTTCAAAAGATTGGGTTTATAAAATATTTGACAAAATCACACATTTTAAACTATGGTAAAACTCAATTTCAAAAAGTGACAGTTGACTTTTGGTATCATGCGGACCCTCGGTCTCCTGAGTGAAAGTCCTGTGTTTGTTTGACCCACCACCTCACTTCCTCATGTGCTCTTATGATAATTACTACGGCCAGGCGAGAATGCCGCTTAACAACATACGTAAATATGAGTCGTTATGAGCTGCTTGCACAATCGATCTATACAGTCATTTTCTGGGTGAAGACGGGCTGAGTAAAACACGGGGTAACGCGGTTTGAATTGCTGTTAACCTTTATGTCTCGGTTTGACAGAAGAGTTTCGCTTCCCAAAGAGGTTTAGGAAGAAAGACGGATAGGACTAAAGACACTTTTACATTCACCATTTCCTTTGATATCCACTCCCTTTACTCATCTGTCCTTAGATAGTCTCTTTCTCCCTCACTTCCTCCTCTCTCTCTCTCTCTTTCATGGCTGCCAGGATGAAAGTGGAGGCTCGGTGTTGTAAAAGCAAGGCGGTGCTGGGCTATGATTTATTTAGACCCAAAAGGACTGCGGTTACTATCCTTTCCTCTCTTTTTTGCTAGCAGAGACAAGACAGATTTTGGGCAGGTGCAAGGTGTTCACAAAATTGAAAAGGGAAGAAGGAGCGATTTTAAGGGGAGGGAAAGAAACAGAGGAGTGTGGTATCGGTGTTGTAAAAGCAGACAGTTTCCTCAACATCATTTATTTATCTGCTGTTGGACCTGAGGGGGGGGAACCAGGCGGGAAGGGAAGGAGGGAAATCCAGAGATGAGAGGCAGAGGAATCAGAAGATTGAGAGATATAGGTGTAGAAAAGGAAGGAAAAGAGAAAAACAGGAAGTTGAGATCCCTGAGAGATAGACACATACAATAAATACAAGATCAGACGAATCTAAACACCAGTTAGACAAAAAAGATGCTAAGAAAACTTCCAGTGTCCCTTAATTTCAGTCAGTAAAACAAGAAGGACGAAAGAGAGAACAGAGAAAAGTAAGATGTAGGACATAAAGCTGTAGAGGACATTAAAGAGTAAAAAGATGTTGAAATAGGAGACAGAAAAGCAGGAAGAAACACTCATGTGACATTAGCGGGTTAAAAAAAAGACCAGTGATAGAAAATAGATTGAAAGAATCAGAGGGGAGGAGGGCAGGATGGCATTAATTATTGATGGAACAAATGTCTGACTGACTGACTCAATTTGGCCCTTTGTCTGGCTGTCAGATAGACTCAGAACAGCGTTTCTCAAAGTAAGGACAGAGACTCCGATTGGGTTGCAGACATGCTCAAAACAAGCTATAACTACATTAGTTTTAGTTAAAAATTAGATTGATATCTATTTCAAATTGGATATGATTATGGGTTTAAAAGATGTTTATTAAGACTTACCTGAAGTGCTTCCATTTTTATAATCAGTAGATTCCGAAATTAGTTTTCATACCAACATTTTTTAATCCGTGATTATAAAACTACTCCTGTAAATTTAAGTCCCCCCAGTGATGGATAAACAAACTTGAGATTGTTGTATTTGATAATTGACTTCACAGTAGCCTTGAAAGGCAAGCATCAGTATGTTTAACAGTCACCCGTCAATCATAAAGTCACATACTGTTTCTCCGACTTTACGCTAGTATACGACCTGTTGTAAACTCATGTCATAGTGTGGTTCTGACCTCTGGCCTGGTCCTACCAGACTCTCGTACATTTCATTTGTTCGGAGAGTCTGGCCACTCTCCATTGACAAGTGTTAACTTCCTTGAAGGCGGGTACTCTGTTGAAGTTTAAAAATATTGGATCTGCCCAGAGCCACTCTGGATCTGCCGTAACCAATCGCTAACGTTTGGTCGCATCTTTCTAGCGCATGTCCTCAACGCCATCGTTCTCAACGCCGTCGTTCTCAACGCCATCGTTCTCAGCCACTCCCTCTGTTTGCTGATTGGACCGCCAAATATTTGGCCGGAGAAAACCCCAGAATATACCGCAAACCCAGACGGAGTGCTGAACGGAAATGAAAATTGAGCAGAAGTACGTAGGAGGGCGGAGCCAGTCTAGGTCATCTCTTCTCCCTCTTTAATATCCGTCCAGTCATTTTGCACTGGCCAGTAATGAAGATAAACTCCACTACTGCCATGGTGAAAAATTAAAGAAGGAAATTAGCATGCTCTGGTGATTTTAGGCAAGCTTCCATTGTCTGAAGATTACAGGAGTGAGTCTGGGAAGTTGCCAGTCAATTTCTGAAAGTAACTTTTTGGCTTGTCCGCAAGGCCTTTTGTGCTAACAAAACATTACCTGCCAGGAATCACTTTTCGTGACGACAATAATAAATTAACATTTGTCACTAAAACACTGTTCTCTACTATGTTATTCCTTTAAAACAGGTTTCGATGCATGTGAGGCTTTGATATAGAAACACTGTGTTGGTTTGAACTGTTTGCCTCATGGTCAGAGGCACCATACACAGCAGGGATACAGTTTCAGAACAGACCAAGACCAAAGACTTTATATCACTGTGGAGTTCAGATGTTACTGTTTTGAAAAATAAACCACTGTAGTTGATGCACCACATTATTAATTCATTGATGAACACATTTGGCATGTGCTATTGTGGGTGTCAATTTCAATCCATGTTGTGTAATTTAAAGCCACACACCGGGTGGGGAAGAAACATTTAACATCAAGCGTCGAGGGTTTTTTTTTTTTTAAGGATTATTTTATTTTAGGCCTTTAATTCCACAGGACAGATGAAGACATAAAAGGGGAGAGAGAAGGGGAATAACATGCAGTAAAGGGCCGTAGGTCGGAGTCAAACCCACGGCCGCTGCGTCGAGGAGTATTCCTCTATATATGTGCGCCTGCTCTACCAGCTGAGCTAACCCGGCCACAAGCAAATCCTGAAAGCTAAAAGGTGTGAATGATCATGCATCTCTTAGAACTACATTCACGTTGGAAGATTCTGCTGTACACACTTTACATGTATGCCGTCTAATGCCAATACAAGAAGTCAGGCAAGTCAGGATACAGAGATTGAGGTGGTGGATGGGCGGGTAGCACGTTTGATGCAGGAGACCGGAGTTTGCAACACTGACCTGAAACTGCATGCATGTTCTTTTTAGCTTCGTCACTAGTCTACGGACATTATCATTCCAATCCTATATTGTACAATACTATTATGTTCAATGACAATATATATACAGTATATATATATATATATATATATATATATATATATATATATATATATTTTTTTTTTTTTTTTTTTTTTATGTCCAATGGCAACGTTTTAAAAACTTCTTTCTTTCTACAACATCTGCACATGGCAGGTACAGTCTGATTAAAGATACAAAATATAAAACAGTTTAGGCAACGAAAACACTTGGTTAAGTTTCAGTTGCGCTTATCCTCCCACCTTTTTGGGTGGAACTCCCACTTTCCCCACGACCCTCCCACGAACGCATATTGAAAGCGCAACTTGTCTCTTCTCGCTCATGTTGCAGACAATCTGCGATTGCAAGTGCGCCCTGTTTGTAAATAGCCCGCATCGGTTACGTCCGTCTTTGTGACCAATTAGCGCCTGGAAACAGGCGCAAACGGCTTGATAAATCTAGCCCAGAGTCCTGGGAAGAGGTCTAATCAACCGGAAAAACTGAAAACACCTATGTGGGTGTCCAAGACCTTTAAGGTTAACAAAAGGTTGTGGTTAACAAAAACAAACTAGAAATAAATAATGTTACAACCGAAACATTACAAACGTTAACAGCTCCTCTTGTACAGCAAACAGACCCTTTGAAATGGCGACAAATCAAGATGCTAAACCCAGTGTTATTTTTTTTTTTACCAGACGAGTCGATTCATTGACATTCCTCTGCCTGTGTTCTGTGATGCCCTGCCAGGAATTAGTAGCATTGATTAGGTTATATGAAAACAGCTGTCGTTTCAAAGTTGTCTGCTCTGGTTTGGTGATGGGACACTGAACCAGCTAAAAGCAGTGTCATTTAAAGATCAAAAAACCCGGAAATATTCTCTCTGTCATTCACAAACAGAGATAGAACCGCACTTGACTCATTATTCTTTCACTTAAAATCATGAACAGATTGCACGCCAGGGTGGCCTTATCACATTTGTCATTAAACACCTATCAGAATCAATTAGAGCCTCACAATAATTCTAAACAAGTGATTTTCCTAATGGCAACTGTTATTGATGCATGAGTCTCGTAGTGTTCATTGTTAACAATAAACAAAAAGATTAATCTTGATTACTTGACAGTCCTTTTCATCTCAATACAAGCCTTTGAAGGCTTCAGATTGGCACTGCAAAACTTTATAAACACATTTTGTCATTTGGAATTTGACTTTATGTGCTGTTTATTAAAAACAACAAATACAGAGACTCTTTTCTCTCCCTGTCCATTACAAAGGTCAAACCCTGCCCAAAGCTGAATGTCATGAACAGGTTATATCTAATACACATATTAAGGGGATTTGTTAGAGGACGTCCAATTGGTGCATGAGTACAAAATTTGTTCTGATTAATAACAAAAACAAAGATTTTCCATATTGTATTTTGATGGTCAAAGCCGCGATGCCGCCCAAACACATCGAGGGCAACTTGAAGAAAACTTGCCTCCAATGCATGACTGAGAAGAGTACCACGACCGTTAAACCCCACAGTCGGCTTTCCTCCTAATACTTTGATTTCACCTCTTTTTTTTTTTATAGCCTTTGATTGCCAAAGCTGTATGTGCTCAAACTTGTAAGGCCAATAAACACAGCAGAAGTGGAAATGTAATTATGTGATAAACACAGTCTTTATATTTGGCAGAGGAGCCGCTTGATCCCCTTTTTCTGTTTGATTCCCCAGAATTCCTCGTCTATGCAATCACGTCAGCGCAGATGGTCGGCATTCCTCCTGTAGCGACTAAGGACTGTGTGCCAGCGTGAATGAGTGTGTTTTTACTCAGTGAGAGCAAATTTAATGCTGAGCGCCAGTGTTGAATGCAGGCCAGTCTTCCTCGGCTGTACCCTGAAGTCTTTCCATATATCACCGTGTTCTTTTGTATTTTTTTGGATTATGTTATTTTGTTAATATTACAACTTTTTGTAGCCTAATTAAATACAGTAGCACATTCAATGTTCCTTTGTGGGCCGCATATTTGAGCCACCAACCTGTAAGCTCATTTCTGTAACCTTTATTATTATTTAATTATGTCTCCAACTGAACACTTAAGTCAAAGACCGTACTGTAGAGCTTATTTTCTTAATTTATTATTCTCATTTGTCAAATTTGTCTGCAGCAGGGCACAGTTTTTAGATGATTAGCATTCACAAGGGCAAACCATTCATTACTAATGCCCTGCAATGTATCAATCAATAATATATAATCTATTTTAAAACACTTACTACGCAACTAACGCCTGATTTGGAATTCCACTGTGTTTTAGCAAGTGTGTCTGCATGTCTTTGAATGAGTTAATCCAGTTAGTGCATGTGTCTGCCAGGCCACATCAGAATAAATGATGGGTCCCTGTGTGATGATGAATGGTAATTTAGATTTAACATAACTGGACTAACGAGCACGCTAATGACTCCAAAGCTAGCCTGGACAGCTCTCACTTGACGGTCTCTCGCCTTGCATCCCAATGAGCTGGGGAAAGGGCACGCATATACACACAAACATTGCAAAAAACATGCAGTGAAGTGTTTTCATACACAATCATAAATTCAAAAATAGTCCTGGCAGGCAAGCACACACGTACACGGCCACATGTGGTTGGTGTGTGCACATATGTGTATGTTTCTAAGGACTCCATGAGTAGTTGAGAGCAGTGAGGCAGTCAGGCTAATATGAAGCTGATTAATTAATAATAGTGCGTAGGCCGGTTTTCAACCAGTTGAATTAGATGCGGTTTTCGTTCACTGATCTTTCGAGTTTTTTGCTCTGCTGAAAATGAAGATTAATGAAAATAGATGATAAGTACTTCATCATTTTCAGGTATAAATAGTATTAACCATTTTCATTTTTCAAAAGGGTCTCCATCTCCATCTCAGTCAGAAAATGTAAAGAGGGGGAGTTTTCAAATAATCGTTTATCTTTGGATCTGAAAGCTGTATATTTCTGAAGATGAGGGCAATACACCATATGTCCTGCATTTTGCTGCAAAGTCACTGCACTCTGGTGCACTGTTGAACCTTGTCTTTTTCAAAGTTGTCTTTACAACTTAGAAATTACTTCTTTCCCAGGGCAATGACATGTTCAATACACCTACACACATGAAAGTTACCTGTGTGTTTTGTTGAGTGATGCTTATTGCAAAGGGGACAACATTCCTGCCCTAGCGTGCCCGTTTCCAGGCCAGGGATCTGTATCTATGACCAGATGGAAGCAGTGTGAAGAATGGGTTTAGGTGGTACCTGAGGGTCATGCACTGTGGTGGGTGCTCTGCATGTGATCGCTTTGCTGTTGCTGTAGGGGAGGCCGATCATTTTGAATGCGTGTGATGCATATGAGTTTGTTCCAATTGGAGGCAGAAGAAATGGGGAACAACAGATGAGAATGAGTTGAATTACACTTTGTAGAGCAGCAACAGAAGGTAGTGGGGCAACAGAAAGTGCTTTGAGTTTGTGGATTGCAGATAGTCTTTGTTGGCAGCGTTTGTGGATGTCAGTGGTGTGTGCGTCAACGCTCAGTCTATTGTCTAGGGTGAGTCCGAGATATTTGAAGCACTCCACCCTCTAAAGAGTTACATTATTAATGCTGGTGGGGTTTTGGATTTATATCTGCAGACCTTACTGTTTCATAAGTACAGTTTATTGCATCTTTGTTGAGTGACATGTTTAAATATTGGATGTGTCTTTGTAACAGTATTTTTACATTACCAATATGGATTTCTGAAGCCACTTGTTGCCTTGATTTATGTGCAGGCTCAATGCCATCGATACCATCAGAAATCAGATCATCTCTACCCGTTCAGTCTCCGAAAAATCCAATATGTGTCCATCAGCATTCAGCATCTATGGAAGTGTGCTTGAGCCAAAAGCTCAATTCTTACCTGGTTTTCCATTATTGGAAGTTAGTCTGGACACAAGTTTTAGTTGAATACCAAATAAGTATTTGCACGATCATCTGTAATCATTTGGCAGGACAGCAGACAGCAGTACTTACAAGACAATTCTTAACAGTTACATGTCATGAAGATTATTTAAAGTATAAAATAAATACAGTACGCTAAAATCAGTTTACACCTTTTTAAATCTAAATAAGTTCAAACATTTTTGAGATCTCAGTGCACTTACATGAACTCAGAAATACCAGATATAATTTGCAGATTAATGACGGGACTGCCTACAGGCATATACAAGCAAACGTGCAGCAAATGTACAGATAAAGGCAACGTTTAAAAGAAATAAGCAACACTACTCTGAGTATGCAGCCATATTTGATTCCCTCCTGCACGAAACCTACCTTTCTGCTGATGCAACAAAAAAAAGAACATGGGGGGACGAGGATGGATTGAGCATGAAAGACAGTGAGAGTGAATGAGAAGCAGGTCAGAGCCACTGCAATAATGTCCACTGAACTGAAATGAATTCAATTTTTCAAAAACTGAAACTGTGACCAAGACAGATAGAAATCCAGGGTGTGACAAAGAGAGACAGATGGAGAGAGGAATGACAAGAGGGTTAGAGAAGTAAGAGAGAAAAGAGAAGACTAACACCGCCATAACATGACACACACACACACACACACACACACACACACACACACACACACACACACACACACAGAAAGATGGGTTTGAGAAGCACTCTAAAGAGCAGGGTAACAGCTGCATATTTTATGATTGCTCTTCTCCATGAAGCAAAGCTTTCTGGAAAAGGGTGTACCACCTAGAGAGATGGACAGAGTGCGAAAAAGATAGAGGGTGTGTGTGTGTGTGTGTGTGTGTGTGTGTCAGAGGGGTTTTGGCCAACCAGCAACTGTCATAATTCATAAGGGGTGACAGACAGAGTTGCTTAGTGCAATGTAGCTCCACAAGGTGACTTTCACTCTGCCTGTAACTCTCTCTCTCTCAAACACTTTTTTCGTTCCTTATGTGTCTTCCCTCTTGTCTTCCAGCCTCTCTTTTTTCATTATCTTCTCAATCATTTTTCATCTGCAAAATTTACTTCTCTTTCCATCTACCTCCTTTCTATCTTTTCTCATCCCTCCTTCCCTCTTGTTTTCTTGATGGTTTGCCCCTTCTTCTCTTTCTGTATCTCCCTTATTCTCCTCCTCTTACCTTCTTCCACCATTCTTTTATTTTTCCCCTTTATTATATCCCACCTCCATTTCCTCCTATTAAGTGGGATTGCAAAATCTACTCTTGCATCTACTCTTCTAATTCAGCCTCTACTTTGAACCAATAGGAGTTAGACTACACTCTGACATCATCAAATCAAGGAAGTTCAGTGATCATCCAACCAAGCAGCGAGACCAGAATAACTTTTTCAAACATCAAGAGAGAAAAGCAGTGAAGAAAACAGAATGACGTGTATCAAGCTTGTAAGCTGGAGGCATGAATTGTATTTCCACCCACTGGGCTGTTGACTTCTCAGCCTCACTTCCACCGGGCCTCCCTTTCTCTTTCAACTATGTTTTTGACCTTCTTGGCTTTAAGTTTAACTTAAAAAAAAAAAAAATATGTTGGAAAAAAATATGTTGGAATGGGAACAGAAGTGTCAGCATTACTCTTTAATGATGTTTCCAACAGCAGTACTATAAAGGAAATCATTCCATAAACACACAAAGAATGCCAGAAGTACTGTATTGCCAAATGGCATTGCTTACACTTGGTCGGCTATGCACGCTACATGAGAATGAATGACAGACACTGGGAGAGCTAATCTAACATTTAAATGCCACATTGAGATGAACAAGATTTTTTTTTTTCTGTCACAAATAATATAGAAAAAAACTAAACATAGTTATCAAATAAAATATTTTCAACTCTAAAATTTTTAATGAATGATATATATGCTGTTAAATATCTGTTCTCTTCCGCTATTGTGAAGAAATACAAAAAATATTGTATTTCTGTGTGTTTGTCCCATGTATGGTGAAATAGCCTTGCTTTGTGTGCATGTGTGCGCGTGTGTTTGTGTGTGTGTGCGTGCCCCACATGTCAGAACATCCCCGGTGCTGTTGGTGTGTGTCCAGCCCCAGCCACCCCCAGTAACGATTGTATTTCTGTGGTCGCGTCCTGCCTCCAGATCTGTCTTATATCTCTGACGCACAGGCGCTGGATCGAAGCCCCTGAAAAGAACCTTTCTTAAACCTAGAGTTTAGTTATACAAATACAAAGGCTAGTGTGTGTGTATGTGTGTGTGCATACCGTAGAGGTTTCTGAAAAAGCAAATTCACTTTCAGTGGATGCATGTTTTTAAGTCTCTTTGTCAATGCTTGGCCATGTTTGTGCCCTATGTTCGACTACACTTTCTTGTTTTTGTGTGTGTGTGTGTGTGTGTGTGTGTGTGTGTGTGTGTGTGTGTGTGTGTGTGGACGGAGGGGTCAAAAAAGAACAGAGCAGTGCAGCTTTCTGCTGTTCAGTGATTTTGGTTTGGCTGGCCTTTTGGCTTCTGTTTGAGTCAGCAAGCTCAGCAGAGCCATCACACTCTGGCAACAACCAGCACCCTGGCCATGACAGAGGTCTGACCTGACCTGAGAGAGCGAGGGAGAGAAAGAGAGGGATGAGGCGGTGTGGGAAAGAGAGAGAAAAAGGCCAGAAAGACAGAAGACAAGATGCAGAAATTGAGAAAGAGAGAAAGAGTGGGTCAATAGTGACCATAAGAATTTAGAAATATCATCAAATATCATTTGGTAGGGAGGTGGGTGAGGAATGACTGTTTCCAGTTGATTGCTCAGTAGGTATATCTTGGATGTGATATGTTTTATCTGTGTATCATTATGCTGCTATGCTGTCTTGATGAGAGCATAAATTGATGGATTAAGTAAACATGTTGACAAATTATTGGATATTTAAAAGTGAATTATTTATATTGGTATTGCTGCAATGTTCTAACATGAGTCTGTGCACCATCAACATTGTCTGATCTATTACTTTTTCTTTAAAAAAAAGAAAACAGCAGATAAAAGCGGGAGGGAGTATCTACAAATGTTTGACTCAGACTATGCTACAAAGAAACAGGTAACCCATTCAGACGGTTCACACAGAGGAGGGGGCGGGTAACAGAGCTTGCAGAGGTGGGAACAGCGTCAGATATCGGAAGAGCTTGGTGCCAGCAGTCTGACCCACTCACAATTAATCACATCCCACTGGGTGGCAGGACAGGAAAGAGGAGGAGAGAATGTGATGAGGGAGAGGAGGAGCAGGAGAGAGAAAGAGAGAGAGAGAGAGGTGATATAAGGTGGAAATCAACCAGACCTGTGAGACAATCGAGAAAAGATTATAGAAGAGCAAAAGAAAGAGGGAGGAAGAGAGGCAATCTGCGTTCTAATTTGTTCCCGTTTAAGGTGTAATAGTCTCATCAGTAGATTTTTATGTACCTCTCTATTTCTGCCCGTCTTCCTCCCTCCCATATTATTAGTCTCTTTTTTGTTTTTTTCTCCCCTCTCCCTCGCGTCTCCGTGTCTTGCTTGCAGATTTTCATTTCGGAAACCCACAAAGCATTTGTAATCGATCGGAATACAAGGGTGACATATTGTGAAATATCAGAAAGCAATAGCCTGGCATTGTGTTTATACACAGACTCACAGAGATATCCGCTTTGCACACACACACACACACACACACACACACACACACACACACACACACACACACACACACACACACACACACATACATACAAACAGTCTTCTGCCAAACCACATGGATTTGTCCAATGATAATCATCATTGCTCAGTGTCAGTTCATTTGATTAAAATCAACATCATTAGATTGCGGTTTTAGGGGCAGCTTTTGTTACTTTATTACCACATTCAGGCTATTATTTAAAACCCACGTCAAAGAGTTGATTTTTCACAAAGATACCTTCATATTTCATCTGTTGAAACTCTTCGCCAAGAGCTTGGCACATTGTTCCCTCCTTTGTCCATTGGGCAAAAACCTTGCAGCTCTCAGCACCTACTGGTCTTAGTGAGGAATAATGTAAACATCTATCGATCACTTAATTGAAGCGCCGATACAGTAACTTTTTGTTGCTTCCACTTGTGCAGCCATAGTTTCAGCAGAAAAATAATAGGTTGGATTTTAAAATGTCATAGTTTCACTAATTTTACTGTTTTGTTTATCATCTGAAATGTGGTTTGTCATATGCTCACTTTGTTGTAAATATAGTTTTAGACTTTAAATGTGGCAAAGCTGAAATCTGAAAATAACTTAACTACTAATTATATCAACCCTGCAATGCGTTTTCACTTTTGGTTGTACACAGTTGAGCTTTCTCAGGGTGGTTTCCAACGGCAACCCCTTGGAAATGTCAATTTTCTCAGAGATGAGAGGAGTAAATTGCACTACTTTGGTTGTGCAAACACTCAAGAGTTCATTAAACTAGCTCGCTCGCTCACGCTCACGCACACACAATCACATACACATATATGTATGCAACAACACAAATACACAAACGGGCACATACACACAAAAACAAAACACACTCACGCACACACAATCTAACTCCAGGCTGCCAGGGCAAAGCAGTAAAGCAGGCATTAAAACCCGTGGGAAAGTTCAAATGTGAGACAATTCAACCACTAAAAACCTAAAGACCCTTAAAGCCTCTTTGCAGACCTCCTGGATCTTTAGAGTTCGGTGTTTGAATCAACAGGGTCAAAAATCGCTTCAAATTGCAAGCTGAAATATCCTGATCAAGACACACACTAAATGAAGGACAGAAGCATTCATTCTCGGTTTCTCTGTCTCATAGCTTTAGCTCTCACACACACACACACACACACACACACACACACACACACACACACACACACACACACACACACACACACACACACACACACACACACACACACACACACATAATTATATACACTTATAAAGACACTCAAGCTTTCATTCACACATTCATTTACATTCTTAGAAAACTCAGTTTTTTTGTCCTTTTGTTGTTATCTAACCCTAACCTGCTAACACTTACAAATCACAAATGAACAAAGCACACAATATTGCCTGTGAACACACTCACCTATACCCTCCGACAAACAAACACACCTGCGTATACAGAAGCATAGCATCAGGCTGCAGCATTGTGTGACTCATGCACCATTGTGTGGCACACAAACATGTACAGATACAGACACACATAGATAGCATCTACCTATAGACAGATATTTCCCCTCCCCTGTTTCTCTCACGTTGAAGGAGTGAA
Source organism: Perca flavescens (assembly GCF_004354835.1). NCBI lineage: Eukaryota > Metazoa > Chordata > Actinopteri > Perciformes > Percidae > Perca > Perca flavescens. The sequence goes on from NC_041340.1 coordinate 11,486,638, forward strand.
TAGAAGAAGTGAAGAGTTTAATGGTTATGTGACCTATATGATTGACACACAAAGTGACATACGTTTTGGGGTCTCTCTTAGCTGCTTACTTTCTCTACAGTGAACGGGGTGAATGGTGTGCATAAAAGGGTTAAAGAAATGAGTAGTTGATGGAGGGAAGTGAAGTGTCTTTTGCCTCCTCTCCTAAAGCTGTAATGAGGCCTCGGGGAAGATGCTGAGGGCTCTTCACACAACTCATAAAGAGTCTTTTAGGCCTTTCGAAAGTTGGCCCCTTTTCAGCGTCTGTGGGAAAGCTCTCCGAGAAATAAATGCTTGTTAGAAATCATGTCAAAGCAAAAACAACTGCAGCAGAACACATTCTACAGCCAGAAAATTTTTTATTAATTCATTTTTTATTAAAATAATATTTTGGTGTTGATGAACCATAAAGAGTAAAGTACTAATTTGTGATAGATAGATAGATAGATAGATAGATAGATAGATAGATAGATAGATAGATAGATAGATAGATAGATAGATAGATAGATAGATAGATATTTGCAATACCCCCCATCACCTCTAAAGCTCACTGTCCAAAACGCATCTTGTTTGTTTAATCCATACAAAAACTAAACTACTTTTACAGGGGTTATGTGCTGCACTGGTTTGACAAGACTTCATTAAGTTACTGCTCATTTCCAGTATTTGTGCTGAGCTAACTGGCTGCTGGATGTAGATTCATATTTACTGTACATGACAGTGGTATCGATCTCTTCTCTCTCTCTCTCTCGCAAGAAAGCAAATCAGCCCAAATTTATTTCCTTGTGTCTCAGAAGTAACTGGTAAGTGATTAGGATCACCTCAGCTTCATAAGAATGCAAAATAAATACCCAGGTTTCTGAGGTTTCAGTTTGGCCATTTTACAGTTTGATTTAGTATTTTTGAGTGAGTAAATAATATTATACTGCACGTGATATTCATGTTCTGGTAGTGTTAAGCTTCAGCTACAGCTGCACATCAATGCTTACGTCAAACAGATTAAGATTACATTTTAAACTCAAGGATCTCCCCAGGATGGATTTAAACCTGTTTACACCCACACATGCAAAATCAATGTTTACTCTGGCTTCACAGTTTATCTTAATACCTGCTTTGAATGACAATCAACATTCCTCTCCTCTCTGATACAATCTATACCTGTGTTAACCTGTCTACCCCGTTTGCTGCCCCCCTTTCTAATCAATATTTTTTCAGTCACGGCACTGGAATTGCAATTTCAATCCTGAAAATATTCCATTTAGAAAACAGGCATGTTAGCTTGATTTAACCTGAAAACATTAATAACAGCATAACCTTTTCACTTGCGTTTTATTTAGGTTTTACACAACTTGTATTGAATGAAGGAGGTTGGCTAGAGGTCTTGGATTTTCCCTGTAAACATGATCCACAAAAAAACAAGTACAAGCACTGAATTCACATTTTATGTAATGCAGTATTTCTATCCTTTTTTCCCTTTTCCTCCTACCTATCCTACATACATTAGTGATTTCCCACAGCAACATTCAACAACCTCCAGAGAAGGAGCATGCACGTAGCATGCTGCTCAATAACAATGAGTTGATTTTACAAGTATGAAGGCAGAGATTGAGTTTTCACATGCAAGATTTAGTTAAGTTAGTTGTGTAACTAAAGCATTGCTCTATGTTGGTCTATTGAAGCAGCTTGATGGAAGGAAAATGTTTATAGAGAAGCCCTTTGCTAACATAATTCTCAGGGACTGACTACTGATCAGGCTCCATTGTAACTGGTGTAGAGTTTACACAAAAACGTGTTTTATGTTTTAAGATGGATTCATATCACAAGAAGGCAGAGGTTACAGAAAAATTTTCACAGTCTACTTGCATAAGAACATGTAATCTCTTTTCTTTGTTGACAAGCTAGCAAAAATGTCCTCCAATTAAAACTAAGATGTAACTACTGTATGTAAGCAAGCTTTAAAAGTCCAGTCACACCATGAAAGGGCACGATTAAAATAATCCATGTGATGAGCAGTGTTTCTATTGAAATAAAGGATTGTGCTGCAAAAGTTGCTATTTTGAATGCTGATGTGAACGCGCCTGAATCCTAATTCTCAGTCTGCTGCCACTTTTCTAACCAGTTAGGTTGTTAATTGCATTCACCTGGCGAAACCAATGAAGTCACCTAACACATGTACCTTCCCAGCACACAGATGTTAGACAGTTGTGATTGGTTTAAAGAAATGCAAACAACCCCAGAGCGTTTTTTCTTCCTATCCTAAACTATATCTGTGGTGCAGCCAGACCTTACTTCACAGAGCTGTGGAGATACAATGAGAGACCATTGTTAAGGGGAACCGCTACTGAGGGACAACAGTTTGCTTGCAGAGCATCTCCCGGGTTGAACCGAGTCAATTTGACACAGAAGCATGTATATGTGGTATTCATCTAAAAGTAACTTGATAAAATCAATGTGTATCTGGAATCTTTGTTTAGTCACATCAAAGATTTCTATGTTTGCAATTATTAGAGGGAGTCTGGTCAATCGTAAAAATAATGCAGTTGTAAGTAGGGTCATAAAATTGCTTTGTAGTGCACTCAGTTTGTGGTCTTATTCCCACAATGGAGTATTGATTTGAGATTTCAAAGTGTACCAGAAGTTTTTTTTTTTTTCATCCAGGAGTTCTATCTGAAATGAGACATCAGCTATTGAACAAGTCTAATATTCCACAATGATTGCAGAAAATTTAAATAAATGATGGTGTTTTTATACTGGTAGCAATGACATTTAGACTCTGCTTCACAAAATGATAATAACACTTCTGTCAACTGGCTCTTTTATACTAGAAATAAAAAATACTAGTATTTTAAATAATGAATGCTCAGCATTTTGTAAATTATGTAAATTATTTTATACACTTACATTTATCCTGAAAAGGAATACCAGCAACTATTTCTCTAAAATGGCAATTCAACACTGATACGTTTTACATTGTCTTTGGTAATTCAGTCATCCAAGCTCTTCTTGGTTCCTTTTTACAAGACCATAATTAATGTTAGTGATTACGAGAGAGAATAATCGTATTTTACTTGAAGTCAATATTGGTCGTAATCACAGTCATAAAGTTACATTGTTGTGTTGTGTTTTAGTGGCTGTAGCAATTCAGACATTCTGTCAGTGTATTGATCTGTGTCTGTTAAGGCTGATTGAGCATAATAGAGACTAATAGAAAATGTACTTTATTGCATGCGCACACACACACACACACACACACACACACACACACACACACACACACACACACACAGCCAAAGCCAAACACAAATAGATACAATATACAACTGAACAGAATTCGAGAGCAACCAGACACAAAAATACACATGAAGAGAGACATGTCCTTTTACTTAGTTTACATTCACAAAAGTGTGACCTTATGGGTAGCATCTCAAACCAAAAGATCACCTTATTTATTTTATATTATGACATATAACACAGAACACTCAGACACTTGGGATACAAATGAAGTTAAGACCTTGAACTTAAAGGTCACAGGTTTGATGAGCATTTAGAGTATTGCTTTTTTAAAACAGAAACTGTCATTTTGATCCACATACAAACATCACTGGCTTCACGCTCACAGTAGCCAAGTTTTTTACATTTGCACCATTTGCTAATACATTTAGATTATTTTTCTGGCATGTGGGACAAATCCGATATGAAATATAACATATATTACATCTAACATACAGTATATTACAGGGAAAGAAGTACATGCAATTTGGTATTTATTTTCTTATTGTTGTCAAATACTGAAAAACGTTGTAACTTCGTTGTCTGAAGCTGTTTTATAGTAGTTATTTATTACTTAAGGTATTTGTCATGCCCGGCTTAATATCCAGGATCTTAAAAGTAGAGCAGAAGATATTTTGACCTCTGTAAATAGCCAGTTAATCTTGTGGATGTGTGTGTTTCTGTGTGCATGAGGGAGGAAAGATTGACAAGTAAGGCTTTGACCTCAGTGTGTAGGCTGCAGTAAAGACACATATGATAACATCACTCTCTTTGCCTCTTTCTCTCACACACACACAAGCACGCACAAACACAAGTGATAGCATCACCATAGTGGGTTGCCTCTAAAGAGTCTCCTCCATCACTTACTGCAGAGACCCATTTATTGCAACAGAGAGACCACTGCATCGAAAAACACACACACACGCACATGCAGACACGCGTAAGCATGTACTGTAACATGCTGACTCTAGAATACACACTTAATAGTAGCGCACACACGTACGGGCATGTATACGCACACATACACACCCATTCAGGGATCATGGATCTATCCTGCAATAGCACTGCAGCGGTCACTGCAGCCTATCTCAAATTAAAAAGAAAAAATAGAGCTGAATAGGCATTTTGTAATAGAAATATTGTGTGTCGCAAACAGTGTTGGACTAGACCTTGAGCTCTTTTTTACTGTGACTGCAAAAACAAAATGTGATTATTTATTTATTTCAAACAGGCTTTTCTCTAATAATTAATCTGCAGGGCAGCAAGCTTCTAGTAAAATGTGGGCTTTAAACTTTGGCTACATCTGTGTTAGAATCTATACATATGATGAGTTTTTATATTTTATTAGGAGGAAGATATATAAGAAGAAGAGTAAAAAACATTACCTACCTTAAAATGAATGACAGAACAAAGACAAACTACTACTTTTGAAGAAGAAAGTTGACACTGGAGTTTTGTCATGTTAGAGATATTGACTGATCTGTGGATGTACTGTACATCCATGAGATTAAACACATACAGTAAAAAAAGAAAAAGAAAGATTGCCTTTAAACTCCCGTGGACCCAAGAGTCCTAAATAGCATTCTATAATGTATATCTAGACATATTTGCGCCTTTGACCATCTTATTTTTAACTAAAACATCTGACATTAAATAGAAGAAAAATAAAGCTTTCTCACTCAAGGCATAACGTCACTTTGGAAACGGTTGCAACACAGGATACAAATACACAGTACACAAAGTATTTTCCTAACCATATAACATCAGTTGTGAAACATTTGTAAATGGGACCGCGACCACACGACCAATGTTCCGGTTGGTGCTGTGTGATTTTGTGGTGGATGTACAGTATGGAGTGTTGGGATCTGTCAAGGCTGCAGGATTATAAAGTTTAGACATAAGGTGGAGTGCAAAACCAGTGGAAAGTCCCCATCTGGACCAATCACATTATTTACAATGTAAAACCAAAGACTTGAATCAAATGTTTTAGAGATTCACAGGTGTACAGTATTCTGGCTATTTCCCTCTTTTCCCCCTCGTTATATCACTCAGTTCCAGCTTTTAGCACACCATTAAAACATTTTGGAAATTTCTTTCAGTTTTACAATGCACCTAAAATTTAAAATTGCATGTTTCATACCATCTGTATGTTTTTGGGGGCGAACAGCACGTTTAGGTGTGTTTGACATAGTAGAATTTTGTTAGTAATTTCACAACATGAAAGGCAAATTATGACACTTTCAAGTAGTTTGGTAGGGTCATTTCACTTTTACTATCCGCTATATCTGTGCAATGTTAAACGGTGAACTTTCTACCACGGTTGCTCTCTTTGCCAAAATGCACTTTTTTTTTTTTTTTTTCTGCTACAACTACAAATCCAAGAGCATCTAAATTTTTTTAAGAGTGCCGCCATGGCCAAGGGGGGTGTAAAATAAGCTGGGCGAAAAACAGGCACAATATAAAACATAGTTGTGGACTTCTAAATGATGTTTTTAGTGTTTGTCTTGGCTTAAATTAGTCTAGTCACTACTTTATTAAGAGAGAGAGTTGTGGACCGGACCGGGAGTGAGTGGGAGAATAACTGACTGGGAAATTGCAGGGGGAAATTATTGTTATTTCACAATTACGTTATATATACTGAGTGGAATCACCCCTGACAGGGCTGACCATAGCAGCACTCCTAATGTGTGTGTGTGTAAGTGTGTGTATGTGAGAGTGAGTGTGAAACTTTATCCGTCTACCAAGGCCACTGAGGCTATACTGGCAGGGAGGGGAATGTAGAAAGAGAATCGGAAAGAGAGAGAATTAAAGAGAAAGAAAAGTAGTAACATCAACAGAGGGAAGCAAGAACAGTCTATTTTAAGGCTGAGTGGGTGTTAGTAAAAACATAGCAAACCCCCGGTAATGAGACGTTTTTGAACAGTGTGTAAAAAACAAACCATTCTTGATTTTTGTCGGTGAAATCCAAACCCTCACCGTGGTCACACTGTATGTTCAGGCACAAACATATTGCAGATGCTGTTAAAAACAAATCCTCATCCGGAATTTGGTCTATTTTTCAGAGAGAAAGCCGACCTTGTCCTTGTCTGAACGCATTAAAAACACAATGTCAAACGTGAAAAATGAATGGGTTTCTGTTATAAAAAATGACCGCTCAGTCTTCATTCGTCTTGAAACAATGACTCTTTGAACACACAAGGTTTCGGGTGATATGTAAAGTAAACTAGCCCTATTTTCTATCCAGTGAAATTAATGATCCATGAAACTTGGGCAAAAACAAAGCAAATAGTTGCACTGGCTTGTGTTAATGTTGGCTCCCACAAGCCACCAGAAAAATTGTACTGTAGTAAAAATTTTAGAAATCCCTTGATTTGTAAAGTAATAAGGATCTCTCATTTACTGATGTTTTCAATGTTGACTTTTTTTACCGTAAAAATTGGACTTCAAGCCATTTGGACAGTCTCACAAGATATAATGAGGGTGGTCATTATTTTTTGCTGCATATTGTTGTATTTCTGCCCAAATCAATTGGGAAATGTTTATTTATTTATTTGTTTATTTTGATTGTTTATATTTAATTATTAGCACATCTGGCACAAGATCAGTAGTTCATTTGCATGATCTCCCAATTCTTTGCTTCATTTCTAACAGTGGAAGTAAGAGGAAAAAAGTGGAAGAAACTTTCATCATTAATAACACCAACAACAACAAATTTCAAGGTCCAAATTATTTGAAACATCTAAGATTGTGGGGTAAAAATCAGTAAAAACCAAAAAGACTGAGCCTAATTTACAGCCTATAGTACTTCTAAGGATAATAACTAAAACATTTGCTCTGTTTTTCACATCGTGTTCACTGCATTATGACCACATAATGCAAGTTGTATGTCTTTGTCAAGTCTGTGTTGCAGTATTGTAATTTCTATGTGCAATGCTTAAGTCATGAGGGACCTGCTTGTGTTCTTATATATTTCCCCCACCCCTCGAGTGTTTTGTATATGCAGCTTTACCAGCTTGTACGAGTCAATGCAATCGGAATCCCCTGTGCATCGCTTCAATGGAACAGCTGTCCTTTTTCATCTTTGCTCTCATTTCTGTCTCCATTTCTGTACATGAAAATCACAGAGAATCTAGGCGTTGAGTTTCTTCAACACGTGGGATTGCTTGTGTGTGTGTGTGTGTGTGTGTGTGTGTGTGTGTGTGTGTGTTTATGTTTGTTTTTAAAGACAGTCAGCCTTTTTTTTCATTCCACGTTAGGTCGATACTAAATATGAGACAGAGTGTAGTTTATGAGAGAGCTAATGGTCATAGACAGCAGTGACCTGCTTATAAGTCAGAGATGGAAGAAGCACAGATCAAGCGCATGTGTTGATGTGTGTGTGCTTGCGTATTAATAAATAATGAGTTAAAACTCAATGTGATGACTTGGCACAAAAGGTCCAGATTTTCTGTGTGTTGCAGTTTTGATGATGTTTTAAAACAGGACTAGCGATGTTTGCATGATTTCAATTCAAATTAAGTACATTTTATATATATAACCCAGAATTAAACATTATTTACATTACATTGGAATGTACCTATTCTGAGACCCTTATTTCAGATAAAGAAAAACTTTGAAGGAGAAACCAAAGGAGCAATCTCTCTTCTAGGAAAATACTTTCTGTTCTTTATTAATTAAAAGAAATGTATTGTTTCAGGCAATTCTAAATGCTCCTACATTGAAGTAAATGACTAAACTAGTCAACTCGAACAGTGGTAAACAATAAAAGTTAATATTTTACCAAGAAAAGATCATCATGTAGAGCTTTAAACTGCTAAAATTTATTTTTTATTCCATTTATATTAGTTTAACAGTTGTTTTGGAATTGTACAGTGCTCTATAAGATTAAAACAAATATAAAAGTATTTTAAAACATCAGGAGACCAGTGTTTCCCTAAAAACAAAGCAATATCTACTTGGGTCTCTTATCTTAATCATTATTATGAGGGATTTTCCTTACTCAGATTTTTTAATTCTAATAATTTTCTAGAAGCTGAGGGGATAGAACTGTCAGAAGAAAATATTATAGAAAACCCTAAAAAAATTGTTTTTGGTGTAGGGGAATATGTTTTTGATTAGTTGCTATTATATTAGCCACCTGGGTACCTCTCCGAATTCATCTTGACTACTTTGGATGAAAGTTCTTGTAAACTTATTCAATATGACTTATTCAAGTATGACTCACTAACATCCCC